>NC_034596.1:79474263-79475461 GCF_900095145.1 Mus pahari | reverse complement strand
GAGGTCCTGAGTTCAAATCCCAGCAACCACATGGTGGCTCACAACCACCTGTAATAGGATCCAACAACCTCTTCTGGTGTGTCTGAAGACAGCTACAATGTACTTACATAATAAATAAATAAATCTTTTTTAAAAAAAAAAAGTGGAACTAAGAAATCTTTTTTTTTTTTTTTTGGAGACAGGGTTTTCCTGTATAGCCTTGGCTGTCCTGGAACTCACTTTGTAGACTAGGCTGGCCTCGAACTCAGAAATTTGCCTGCCTCTGCCTCCCAAGTGCTGGGGAACTTAGAAATCTTATTAATCTTATATCTGAGAAATTTAATCTGAGAAGTTACCTAAAGCTTATAAAGCTGTCATAGTCCTTATGTTTTATAAGCTGTCTGAGAAGCCAAGGAAATACGTATATAATATATGACATTATATCTGGACTATGAAAACTGCCTCTTGATGTGGTTGAACATAGCATGTCAGGCTGGCTTTGCTTTAGGCTTGCCCCTCAGTGGTACTCTTTAGGAGGTTCTGGGAACTTTAGGAAGTGGGACTTAGCTGGAGAGAGTAGATCACTAGAGTTGAGCCCTTCCTTTCTGTCTTCACAGTTTCCTGTTCACTGTGATATAAAGTGCCCACATGTACTCCCATGATGATCTGCCCTACCCAAGTGAATAGGCCACGTGACCATGAACTGAACCCTCTAAAATCATGAGCAAAACAATTCCCTAACATTTTGTTTTGGGTATTTTGTCACAATGGTGAAAATGTAACTCATACACCTATGAAACATCACTAAAATCAACTCCAGTGGCATTGGATTGCAATCATTTAGAAAGCCTATACCTAGGGCTGTTCACAGGGAAGAGATAATTCCATTTCGTCTGTTTTATTTTTAAGACTTCCTCACACAGCTGAGAATGACCTTGGTTGGCCGTGTTGCCTGCACCACCCGAGTTCTGGGGATACAGTGGTTGCTACTATAGGAGATCCATTTGTGCTTCGTTCATGGGACACAAGCACTCTACCAACCAGCCTACATCCTCAGCCCCAGCAATAAGTTACTAACAAGAAAATAAGATGGGTGTGGTGGCAAATGCCTGTAATTCCAGCACTTTCTAGGTGAAAGCAGAAGGATCAGGAACTTAAGGTCAGCCCAGCTTCCAGCTTCAGCTGCCAATGAAGTTTAAAACCAAGGGGAGGGGGAGGG
>NC_034596.1:79462462-79474131 GCF_900095145.1 Mus pahari | reverse complement strand
GAGAGGGAGAGGGAGAGGGAGAGGGAGAGGAAGAGGGAGAGGGAGAGGGAGAGGGAGAAATAAAAGAAGAAAAGAAGATACAGCATGGTCTGAGAGGCCTGTCATCCACAAGGCCCAGGTTCAATTCTCCCTCACTGCACAGTACAAAAGCACAGACTTTCTGTCAACACTGATCCTCTGTGCTTCTAAAAAAAAGGGGAGAAGAGTGGCTCGGGGTTAGCACAGTGGGGAAATGTGTGCTCAAAGTGCACAAGGCCGTAGGCTTTCTCTAGAACAAAAGAAAAGCACCTGAAAGGTAGTGTTAAAAGAAAACACACTCCATGTGTTGAACACATGGATGAAATCATTCTTTATTCATCTTACCTCCCATGTTTTCCAAGCCGTTTGCCACTGTCTCCTTGATCTGTAAATCACAATAGCTAGATTTAGGGCTAATGGTTTCCATAAAAGGAAACAATGCTGTTTAGAACAGTAATAGCCTGTATTGCCATTGTCTAATCTTTCTAAAAGACTTTTTGTTTTTTCCATTTATTTGTTTTGTGGGTGAGTGCACACATGTCATTCATAACGTGCCACTTGTAGATCCTTTATCTTTTTCTTTCTTTCCATAGAGCAGGCTGGCCTCAAAAGTCAGACCGAGTCTGCCTCCCACGTGAGGTTTAAAGACCTGAGCTACATGCTCGTTCTTTCTATCACATGGGTTCTGGGGATCAAACTCAGTTCTACTTAGCAGTGAGTGTCCATACTTCCTGAGCAATTTGACAGTCCCATCCCACCCCACCCCCCTCCAGCCTACGTTAAACAAACTGTACGCCCAGGTTCTGTAGCAGAGAAGGACCTTGAATTACGACCCTCTTCTGCCCTCACCTCCCGAGTACTTGCATGACAGGCCTGTGCCACTGTACCAGTTTTACTTTCTGCTTCATGCATGCTAAGCACGCACCCTACCAAGTTACACCCCCAGTCCATACAGACCCTCTTGGAAAAAATTATCTAAGTATACACATATATAATCATTCTCAAGTTTCAAGAACATCTTGAATAATTTCTTTTTGTTGTTGTTTTTTGTTTTTGTTTTTTGGGGTTTTTTTTTTTTGGTTTTTTTTTTGTTTGTTTGTTTTTGGAGACAGGGTTTCTCTGTGTAGCCCTACTGTCCTGGAACTCACTCTGTAGACCAGGCTGGCCTCGAACTCAGAAATCCGCCTGCCTCTGCCTCCTGAGTGCTGGGATTAAAGGCATGCGCCACCACACCCGGCCTTTTCTTTTCTTAAACTCCACCTCTACACCTGGTGGAGTTTCACTTAAAAAAAAAAAAAAAAAGATTTATGTATGTATGTATGTATGTATTTAATGTGAGTACCCTGTAGCTGTCTTCAGACACACCAGAAGAGGGCATCTGATCTCATTACTGATGGTTGTGAGCCACCATGTGGTTGCTGGGAATTGAACTCAGGACCTCTAGAAGAGCAGTCACTTTTTTACTGAGCCATTTTTACCAGCCCCCAGATTAATAATTTCTAGTTTTGCCTAACAACTAAAAGAGATGTGGGAATAACCACAAAGAAAAAAATATTAAAAGGATATTTACTGAACTCTATAAAAATCATAAGGAAACAGGTTATATGAAACCAAAGTAATACAACACATTAGTGAGCTTACAGCTATACTGTACTTTCTTTTTTTTTTTAAGATTTATTTATTTATTATATTTAAGTACACTGTAGCTGTCTTCAGACACTCCAGAAGAGGGAGTCAGATCTTGTTACGGATGGTTGTGAGCCACCATGTGGTTGCTGGGATTTGAACTCTGGACCTTTGGAAGAGCAGTCAGTGCTCTTACCTGCTGAGCCATCTCACCAGCCCTATACTGTACTTTCTAAAATGCAGTTATGATTCATTCTAGTTATATAAAATTTAACACATTTCCATAAAAAAAGATTATCCAAAGACAGTTCTGATGTATGCCTATATGACTTTTGTTTCGTTTTGTTTAGTTTTGAGACAGGGCCTATATGACTTTTAAGAAAGTACAATTTCAAGCCGGGCGTGGTGGCGCATGCCTTTAATCCCAGCACTTGGGAGGCAGAGGCAGGCAGATTTCTGAGTTCGAGGCCAGCCTGGTCTACAGAGTGAGTTCCAGGACAGCCAGGGCTACACAGAGAAACCCTGCCTCAAAAAACCAAAAAAAAAAAAAAAAGCACAATTTCTGGGGCTGGAGAGATGGCTCAGCAGTTAAGACTACTGCTCTCCCAAAGGACCCAGGTTCAATTCCCAGTATCCAGATGACATCTCACAATTGTCTGTAACTCCAGTTCTTGGGGAATCTGACACCCACTTCTAGCCTCTGTGAGAACCAGGGTAAGAGCAAGTGGTACACAAACATTTCTGTAGACAAAACATCTATACACATAAAATTGAATTAATTTTAAAAATCAGAAATTCTAAGTACAATTCATGAATATTTTATAAATTAATGAACACTACAAATTTAGATTTCAGGAGAGACTGATATTGATTTTGTAAATAACCCACAGAAAATAAAGCTTAATTGTTTAAACGAGCCGGGTGTGGTGGTGTGAGCCTTTAATCCCAGCAGAGGCAGAGGCAGAGGCAGGTCAAATTCCAGGCCAGTTTGGTCTAGAAAGTGGATCTAGGACAGCCAGGGCTGGTTACACTGAGAAATCCTTTCTCAAAACAAAACAAAAATTGTTTAAAAGATTTTATTTTTATGTTATGAATGTTTTGCCTACATATATTTATGTATGTACGTACATCTGTGCACCACTTTGTGCCTGCAAGGCCAAGAGAGGTCACTGGATCCCCTGGCATTGGAGTTAGAGACAGCGGGTAGCATGTGGTTGTTGGGAACCAAATCCAGGTCCTCTGCAAAAGCAGCAAGTGCTCTTAACCAGAGCAGCGTCTGCAGGCCTAAGCTTAATAAAAAACTGCATAAAGGTGATAAAAGGGCTTCACAATCAAATCATAGTCACCAGGGAGGTTAACTTTCTGAATTGTGTGTCTGTGAGTATGTGCATGTGAGTGCAGCTGCTTAGGGGTTGCAGAGAGGGTCACAGAGCCCCTGGAGCTGTAGTCACAGTCATTGAGCAGCCTGACATACCTGTTGGAGAACAGTATTGGGTACTCTGTAAGAGTACTGTGTGCTATGGTGGCTCACAACCATTCATAATGAGATCTGACGCCCTCTTCTGGTACATCTGAAGACAGCTACAGTGTACTTAGATATAATAAATAAATAAATCTTAAAGAAAAAAAAGTATATGAACCTACAGTAACCTTTAAAAAAAAAAAAAAAAGAGTACTGTGTGCTCTAAACCACGGAGCCATCTCTCTAGCCCATCTTTTCTAGGAATTCCTCATAATAAAATAAAAGCATGCCAAATGTCAGAAAAATATATACATTTATAGTTAATAGAAATTCAGGCTGGGGGTGTGGCTCAGTTGGTAGTCCTTGGTAGAGCATGCCTACAACCCTAACACTAGTGAGGGAGAGGTAGTAAGGCTAAGGGCTGAAGGTCATTTCAGCTATGTGTCAAGTTCAAGGCCAGCTTGAGCTACGTGATACCTGGTTCAAAGAGCAGAAGTTTTACCTTTAGCTTTCCTTCTTTAAACCACTGACTCAGCTGTAGAATTCCAGGCTCAAATTTATCTTTATAATTTAATACCGTAAATCTCTCTCTGTAAGTAGAAAATAAAAGAATAATGATTAGATAACTTTAAAGAGTAAGAACCCAAAAGGTAATATCTTGTTAGTCTTTAAGTGAGCATATAAGCATGTTGAGTCTGGTCAGATACAGTTGTAGGTATCGTTAAGGTAGAAGTACACTAAACTTTGCCTGAGTTGTAGAGGTGTAGCTAGGGGAAGTACACTAAACTTTGTTTAACTCTGCTTATCTCTACAAGCTATTTGACAACAGCATTGTGCTTTTTTCTTTTGGATAATATTCTTTCCCTGTCCTCACAGGATTTCATACAGTCAAAACCAGAAGTATTAGTTGTCTGAGGGTAAGTGAGCCAAAATTTAAATATTGAGCTTCCTTAAATATATACTTTTCAGTTTTATTTAATAAGAAAAACCCTGTAACTGAGTACATTTCACATCTATGTATTTATCTCCCAGCCCAGCTCCTGTGAAGGTGGCCGTGAGGACAGAGGTGAAGGACAACACACCTTGTGATGTTTCTTTCCTTCTGGATGGCTTCCACCGCAGGGGGCAGTGGAGGAGGATAGGGCACATCTTTATTGTACTGAGAAATCTGACCACACAGAATGATGTGGCTGTTCTCATTCATCTGTGGAGAGAAACGCTGATGATCACACCCTGGACACCTTTCCAATCGATAGGTTTATGACTAATCAATACAAGTCTACTTAACCAACACACTTTGTTGCCAATTAATTGCATTTGTTTTGAAGATTTACCTATTTAGAAGTATTTTAAATTTTTAATTTATTTGTGTGTACCTGCATGAATTTTATGTTCACCATATGCATTCAGAGCCCTAGAGCTGGAGTTGTGTGGGCTGCTTGATGTGCGTGTCAGGCACCATACAGGTCCTCTACAAGGGCAGTAAGTACTCTTAACTGCTGAGCCATCTCTCCAGCCCCTACAAGTTTTAATAAAGCCACTCTGAAGGATTGTAGAACTAGTCAGAACTTAGTAATCATCAAAAGAATTGTATTAGTTGTCACTGACACTGACCTTGCTGCTTTTGTTAGTAGTCATGTATTTCTTTTTTAAAAGCCTACAGGTGTTTGAGCTGCCTGACAGACATAGATGACATAGGAGCTGGGAATCAAACTTAGGTCCTCTGCAAAAGCAGTACACACTCTCAACCTGAACCAATATCTGGCCTAGTAATGGATTTCTTTAGATTTAAATAATTTAGTCTCAAATGCAGGTAATTTTACACAAAGTAAATTCTTATTATCAACTGTTGATATTTTACTACATTATCAATAAAAAATATATAACACTTATAATCTATGAAAACAATCTCCCTACTCAACTCAGGGTTATGGCTACGAGGTGACTGATAGATGGTGATCAGGGTCTCACCATTTCAAAACTGCAGCTCTTAATTTTTCACAACAGTAAATTAAAGGTAAAAATACTATATTGCTAGGCAGGAACTGAAATTCAGAATACAAATGTGCAATCAAATTAAAGTATCAATAAAATCTTTTATATAACTTAAATACAATGATAATGCAATCTTTCAAAATATGAGCCTTGTAATTTTATAGCTCCCCCCCTCTGTATCAAACAAAAGTAGATCACAATAAATAAATATTATTTTATATTAAATAATATGTAACATAGTAGAGATTTGTAACAGGACGAATCAGCAGACAACCTGACTTATCACCGCATTGCTGATGTCACCTCCAACATTGTCAAAGTAGACATCCACTCCGCCCGGGCACGCTTCTCGCAGCTGCTCTGCCACATTCCCTGTTTTGTAATTAACTGCAGCATCAAACCCCAGCTCTGAGGTCAAAAAGAGACATTTTTCATGTGTTCCACAAATTCCCACCACTCTGGAACAGCCAAGCAGGTGGCCAATCTGGGGAGGAAGTTTTGGAAAATTAAATGACTTTATATTCACACAGACATAAAAATGTCAAGTATACAAGATAGTATTACAAGTAGAAGAGAGTATTTGTCCTGGATAATTTTTATGTCAGCTTGACACAACTTCTGAGAGGAGGGAACTTCAATTGAGAAAATGCCTCTATAAAATTTAAGTGTAGGGAAGCCTATAAGGGTATTTTCATAATTAGTGTTGGAAGTGGGAGGGCCCAGCCTATTGTGGGTGGTGCCACCCCTGGGCTGGTGGTCCTAGAGTCTATGAAAAAGCCAGTGTATTAGTACTCCTTCTCTGCATCAGGCCTTGTCTCTGGGTTTGTACCGTTTAAGTTCCTGCCCTGACTTCCATCAGTAATGGACTGTTACTTGGAAGTAGAAGCAGAATAGACTCTTAGCTTTATTTTGGTCATAATGGTTCATCACAGCAATATTAACACGTAAACAGTATTTGTCATCATATACATCTGATGACAGTGCTTTTAACTTTAAAAAAAAAAATGTTTTTTTGAGACCGGGTTTGTCTATATAGCCCAGGCTGGCCTTGAATGCAGAGATCTACTGTCTCTGCTTGCCTGCCTTTGCCTCCCAAGTGCTGAGATTAAAGGTGTGCACCACCACTGCCTGGTTTAACAAAAAATGTAAAGCATTACTATCCACACCTTTGATCCTAGCACTCAAGGCAAGAGTATATCTATGAGTTCAAGGCCAGCCTGTTCCACATAGTGAGTTCTAGGACAGCAAAGAACCTGTCCCAAAAAATAAACAAAACAAAAAACTCCAAAAAAACAAAGACTGAGGACAGATAATGTGATCCTTAAAAAAACAAAACAATAAAATGTAGTTTAAAATTCAACCTTAATATAATTAATGAGACCCAAAGTTTGACTCTTAAAATTCAATAATTTTCAGGGCAGTGAAGAACACAAATTACAGCTAAAATATAGTATCCTATGTCTCATACTATAAAGGCTACTGTATCTTACTTTCTATTGCTATGATAAAACACCAGAAGCAAAAGCAGCCTAAGGAAGAGAGATTGTGGTTTCAGATGAACAAGAGTCCATCATGGTGCTGGTGGCAGGAGCAGGAAATAGAAATCACACCTTCAGCCACAAGCAGGAAGAGGAAAGAAACTGTAGGATGAGGTTATGAACTCTCAAACCTGTCCCAGTGACATGCTTCCCTCAGCAAGGCTGCACCATCTCCCCAAACAGCACCACCAACTGGGCAACCAGTGTTCAATAACAGAGGTTATGGGGACATTCTCACTTAAACCTCCACAGCTGCTATGATGGCTCATCTTGACTGTCCACTTGACAAGATCTAGCATCACCATCTAGCAAACCTCTGGGCATATCTGTGATGACTTATTTACATAAGGTTAACTGAAAAGGGAAGACCCACCGCGAATGTGGGTGGTACCATCCCATGGCCCAGGTCCCACACTGCACACACAGGAGAGACCAAGCTGCGTACAAGCATCCCTTGGTTTCTGTTTCTTGAGTGCTGATGCAATTGGACAATCTGCCTTGGACGCCTATGATCATGACTTCCGAGCCAGAAGAAACCACACCCTGGACCTGTGTACCAAGTACAACCCTCCTTGCTTGGGTCACCTCTGTCAGGCACTTTATCACAGTAAAGACAACTAATATAGCTACTATTTATAAAACACTGCACTTTGTACAGTTCTTTCAAAACATTTACTGCATACCTACAATTCAATACAAGCTTTTGGCACTATTGTAATCTCAGCATGTGATGAGAGGGTGAGGGAGGAGGAACAGGAATTCAGGGCCAGCCAGGCAGCCAAGTAACTGTGCTTCAAAATATAAACAAACAAACAACCTTCTGGAGGAAAAATTAAGATTTTTTTTTAATATATTAGTTTGAGTTTATGTTGTTCGGTGCTGGCAATGTAGAGCCTCATCCATGCTTAGCAAGGGCTCTCACCATTGAGCTACAGCCCAAGACCCCTGTGGTAGTTTGATTGTAATTAGCCCCCATAGGCTTATAGGAAGTGGCGCTATTAGGTGTTGGAGGAAGTGTGTCCCCATGGGGGTAGGCTTTGAGGTTTTATATGCTTAAGCTACACCTATCCTGGCTCAGTCTCCCTCTGCTGCCTGTTGATCAAGATGTAGAACTCTCAGCTCCTTCTCCAGCACCATGTCTGCCTGCAGCTGCCATGCTTCCTGCTATGATGATAATGGAGTGACCCTCTCAATTGTAAGCCTGCCCCAATTAAATGTTTTCCTTGATAAGCATTGCCATGGTCATGGTGTCTCTTTACAGCCCAACTAAAACAATCTGTTCGTCATTTTTTATAAATATGTATTTGTGTGTTTTGGCTGTATGTATGTATGTATGTATGTATGTATGTATATATTATGCACATGTCTGGTGCCTGAGAAGCCAGAAGGCAGCACTAGGTCCCCTGACCTGGAGTTATAGAGAGTCCTAAGCCACTCTAGGGGCTGAGACCTAGACCTTAGTTCTCTGCAAGAATGGCAAATGCTCTTAACCACTGAGCTACCTCTCCAACCCTGCCTGTTTGCTTTAATTCAAGGAACTACGGACAGATTTCTATGATTTTTCATCCCTATATGGATAACAGAACTACTCTAACATTTGCCACACCATTTTATTTAACAAAGAGACACAAACCCCTGTATTTTTCATATTGTTATCAACAAAATCTAAATAGGTAATAACACCTTTTCTGCCAACACTATATAAAGTAATGACATATGATCTTAAAAATTTGAACTAAGAGGGCCAGAGAGATGGCTCAGTGGTTAAGAGCACTTATTGCTCTTACTGAGTTCTGTTCCAAACACCAATATCAGGAGGCTCACAACTACTTGTAACTCTAGTTCCAAGGGATCTAACACACAAGCATACATGCAGACACTCGTTCACACACATCACAAAAACAACAAATCTTTTTTAATTGAAATAATTTTTCTTTCACATATGTCTATCCTATGTGATATACATTACATTATATACATTACAGTCAGCCACATTTCCATTTCTTATCCCCCTCCCATTCCCTCTGGAATTCCTTCTTCATCTTAAGCATCCCATTCCTACATTTGTTTGTTTGTTTTTAAATAACCCATTATGTTGAATTAGTGTTGCTTGCACGTGCATGGGTGTGAGGTTATTTGCTGGCCAACTCCTAGAATACATTAATTACTTTTTATGAAAACATTTTATGTAGTCTAACCCGGGCTTGAACTCAGTAAGTAGCAAAGAATAACACTGAACTTCTGATTTTCCTGCCTCCATTTCCTATGTGCTGAGATTATAGGTGTGCATCACCACACCACTTTATGTGGGGCTAAGGATCAAACTCAGAGCTCCATGCATGCTAGGCAAGCACTCTACCAACTAAGCCATGTCACTGGCCCTTAGTTTTATATTTTAAATTATATGCATGCAATTATGTGTTTAGATTATATACATGTATTATGTCTTCTGTTTTAGAAAAGTCAGGTAATTTTTGGAAACTTTACCTGCCCAGCCAGAGACCCACAGGCACCTGCTGCTCCGCTGACAACCATCGTCTGATGAGATCCAGCAGATATGTGACCTTTCTCCTGTACCCCAATCAAGGAAGTCAAGCCAGGCATACCTATAGCCCCAAGAAAANATGAAAGGTGTCCATCCACAAGTTTTGGGTCTACCTAAAATAAAAGACATAGATTTTAAACAACACTGAAATTAATGTTTTATTTCCCAATTACCTTCATGTTAAATTTTTTTTTTTTTTTCTGGTTTTTCGAGACAGGGTTTCTCTGTATAGCCCCCTGGCTGTACTGGAACTCACTCTGTAGACCAGGCTGGCCTCGAACTCAGAAATCCGCCTGCCTCTGCCTCCCGAGTGCTGGGATTAAAGGCATGCGCCACCACGCCCAGCTCTCATGTTAAATTTCTATATCCCTTAAGTATAGTGGATCAAGACCTTTAGGTGGTATTTGAGGTTAAATAAGGTCATAAGCCGGGAACCTAATACATGCATGCCATTAGAAGAAAAAACAGATGCAACATCCCTCACTGCCTGAAAAGGTACTTGCTAACACAACAAGGCCTTTTCCTGCAAGCTGGAAGAGACCTTGCCAGAAACTGTATATACCAGCAGAGGAAAAAATGTGGACTAGGAAAATACAAGGCAAAGTCATAAGGTTTTTAAATCTCTGCAATTGCAAAATAAACATAGATCTAAAATCCCAACTCATGGGCTGGAGAGATGGCTCAGTGGTTAAGAGCACTGTCTTGCTCTTCCAGAAGTCCTGAGTTCAATTCCCAGCGACCACATGGTGGCTCACAACCATCTGTAATGAGATCTGATGCCCTCTTCAGGTGTGTCTGAAGACAGCGACAGTGTACTCATATACATAAAATAAATAAATAAATCTTTTTAAAAAATCCCAACTCATTTGAGCATTAGAGTTACTAAGTAGGTAATTAAGCTGCTCCCAGAACCCATACATTGTGAAACTAAAATTCCATCCCGGGGTGGGCTACGCCCCTTCAAGTTGTCGGAAACAGACCCCAAGACAATAAAGGAAGGCAACTGCCACAGATGTTGGTTGCTCACCAGAACTAGATGGTAAGATCCTAGGGCCTGCTCAAGTGGCAAGGCACAGAGAAATCAGCTCTAACTGAGCTAGAAGCTCCCTCTCCCTATGAGGATTCTGTGCCATTCAAACTGCTGGGGGAAGAAAGTCATCAGTACTTTTCTTAGCTGTGGACCTTGTCTGCAACAAGACCAATCTTCTAGGCAAAATGTGCGTGGTGTTGCAACAGTAGAAAGTGTGTCACAGGTAACTAACCACTTTCTGAGTGGATGTGAGGTCCAGTTCTGAAAGAAGGAATTTACATCTGGAACTATAAACCTCATCAGAGGCCACAGCTGTAATGGGGAGGCTACTGCATTTGCTTTGCTAAGTAGACAGATGTGCCTGCCAGAACGCTTTCTAAATAATGTTTCTGCCCATGATGCTGCTGTCGGTTTTGGTCAGTCTCTTTGCAGTAGGCAGCAGTAACTGCACAGCCTCATAGCTGGTCAAAGCGCTGTGAGGAAGTGGCTGCTGAAAGCCCAGCCACCACTGCCACGTCAGCATCACCCATCCTAAAGGCGAGATCAGAGAGGAGAGGGAGCAGACGCAACGTAAGAGCCATACACGAGGATAGCATACTGTCTGCAAGGCATGGATGCCATGGCCGCGATCGTCCCCCTCAGAGCAGCTACGATTATCTACCTAAAACCTACACGCAAATGAGCTCACCTACACCATCTCATGGGAGGTAGGGGCTCACAAGAACCACTCCATGGGACGTTATAGTCAGGCGTATGTATTTTTAGATACAAGTCTATGATTTAAAATGTAAAACTGAGGGCTGGTGTTGAGGCTCAGTTGGTAGAATGCTTGCTGAGAATTCATAAAAAGCCCTGAACCCAACCCCTAATACCACATGAAAAAGAAACAGTTATGTACACATGTAATCCCACCCAGGAGGCCAAGGCAGGAAGATCAGAGTCTCAAGGTCATCCTCTGCTACACAGTGAGGTCAAAATCAGCCTAGACTACATGAAACCTTTTCTCAAATAGGTGGCAGACCATGTGGAACTAGAGAGATGGCTCAACAATTAAAAGTGCTGTCTGCTTTTCTAGAGGATCAGGATTTGATTCTCAGTACCCACCTGGTGACTCACAATCCTCTGTAACTCCAGTTCCAGGAATCTGACACCCTCTTCTGGCCTCCTTAGTAAAAGCATACAAGTGGTACAGAAATACATGCAACCAAACATCCATATACAAAAAGGGTTGTAAAAATAAATATTTGGCTGGGCATGGTGGCACATTCCTTTAATCCCAGTGCTAGGGAGGCAGAGGCAGGTGGATCAAGCTGGTCTATAAAGTTCTAGAATAGCCCAGTTACACAGAGAAACTTCTCAAATAACCAAAACCACACAAATATAATCAAGATGAGTAGCATGAGCCGGGCGTGGTGGCACACACCTTTAATCCCAGCACTTGGGAGGCAGAGGCAG
>NC_034596.1:79443217-79461717 GCF_900095145.1 Mus pahari | reverse complement strand
CAGATCTCATTACAGATGGTTGTGAACCACCATGTGGTTGCTGGGATTTGAACTCAGGACCTTCAGAAGAGCAGTTGGGTGCTCTTACCTGCTGAGCCATCTCACCAGCGTCATTCCCTTTCTAACAAAGTAATACAAATGCAAAAATAATTTTTTAAAAAAAATCATAAAGTTTTATATTATACATCACCTTTTCAAGGCCATTCCCGTCTAGAATTGCCTTAGTTTGCCAGGGCCAGTAAAAGGAAGTCACAAAATCGCCTTTAGCCAACTTCTGGTGCTTGCTCTCCTCTATAATTCCAATTCCTCCACCATCAGCCACCTGCGCCAGCTGCCACGGTGCCAAATAGTCAGTGCCAGTATCCTCGTTCATCTTACAGCGCTGGAGGGAAGGAAGGTCTCACTAAGGCAAGGTTAATTTACCAACCGAAACCATGCAAGTCTCTCTTGCCCTACCCTGCTCTTTTCTCTTCTTTTTATTAATTATCTTTATTTCACATGTATCTGTTTTGCTTGTATCTGTGTATGTCAGGTCCTCTGGAACTGGAGTTACAGACAGTTGTAAACTGCCATGTAGGTGCTGGGAATCGAACCCTGGTCTTCTGGAAGAGCAGCAAGGGCTCTTAACAACTGAGCCATCTCTCCAGCCCCTCTCCCTCTCCCTCTCCCTCTCTCTCTCTCTCTCCCCCCCTCTCTCTATCTCTCTCCCCCCCCTCTCTCTCCCCCTCTCTCCCTCTCTCCCTCTCTCTCTCTCTCCCTCTCTCCCTCTCCATTTTTTCCTGCAAAAATTGGGGAAACCGTGTATCTGGCTTTTACCAGTAAAGAAATACAACTGAAAAGAAATTTAGATCTATTCTAAATTGGACTGTGGTTGAAAAGAAATTTAGATCTATTCTAAATTGGACTGTGGTATTCAAAACAGTATTGTTCTGGTATAAAAGACACATAAATAGGTCATTTTAATGGTTCAGCAGGTAAGAGCGCTTGTCACCAAGTCTGATTTCCATCTCCAGAATTTACATGATGGAAGGAGAAAAGAACCAACTCTCAAAAGTTGTCCTCAGGTCCCCCCATGTGAGCCATAGCAGTAATGAATGATACATGCAAGCACCCACACAAACACATACACACACACACACACACACACACACACATATATAAAATTTTAAAAATCTGAAAAAGGAGTGGAATTCATTAAGGAAAGCATCTAAAGGCCAGCTTTTCCTTTTGGAAGTTTTAAAGATGTGTTTGTTCCATCAGCACTGGTGGGGCTGGGGGCTAGAGCCCAGCAGATCCTGGAGCCTGCTCACCCATCAGTCCGGCTGATCACAATCCCCAGGTTCAGTGCAGGACCCTGTCTCGTAGGGTGGAGTGGGCCAGATGTGACTCAGACAGTAACGTCTGACAACCTGAGTTTGATCGCTGAGCCCACATAAAGGAAGGAGAGAACTGACTTCATACAGCTAGCCTCTAACTTCCACATGTCATAGCACATGCATGTTTGCACACAAATCACACACATGCACATACACACACATACTGATTTAAAAAATAAAGTGGGGCTGGAGAGATGGCTCAGTAGTTATAATTGATACAAATTATTTACAAATTCAAAGACCAAAGGAAAAACCCTCCAATTTATAAGTCCAGTGAGACGGTTTGGCAGGTAAAGGTGCTTGCTGCCAACCCTGACAGTCCAAGATAGATAACCAGGACACAAATGGTAGGAGGGGAGGACAGACTTCGACCTGCAGGCTTTCCTCTGGCCTCCATAAGTGTGCCGTGGCATGTACACACACACACACACACACACACACACACACACACACACACTATAATAAAACATTTTTATTACTGAGATAAGGACTCACTGTAACTCAAGCTAGCCTCAAACTTGGGTGACCTTCCTGCCTCAGCTCTCCCAGTGCTGGGATGGCTGGATGCAGGTGTGGGCCGCCATGCCCACGCATGGGCAGCTGATTTCCAACAAAGGTTCTATAAGCAAGTAGTCATTTCAGCAAGTGGTACTGACGCCATTGATGTCCACCTGCGAGACGGAGGTTGAACCCTGTGATGATTCACCTGGGGTGGGGGGGTGGGGGGGTCAGTGGGGTTGTAGTTCAATGGTAGAGTACTTGCCCAACATCAAACTTCCCAGGATGTTGGGGGGGAGGCAGGGAGAGAAAGACTTAATTTTATATGTCTGACTAGATTAGAGAGGTGCTTACTTGACGCATAAAGTTTTGTTTCTAAGTATGTCTGGGAAGAGGGTGTTTCCTGAGGAATCTGTATATAAAGCAGTGGGCTCAGTGGGTGAGATCTACCCATAAGACACAGTCTAGTCAAGTGGTCAGGAGCTGGATGAAAAACAAAAACAAAAACAAAGAATAACTCTGCCTTCCTCTGGAGTGGACACCTTTCTTCTGTCCTTAGAGCTCAGAGCTGCAGCGCCTGTGGTCTCGGGGACTTGCATTTCCAAGGGACAAGGGCAGCAGCCTTGTGGGGTCTCAAGAGTACTTACCATATAAGGAAACACTTTTATCTGTAAGTACATATCAAGAGAAATGAAAGCAGTCTATATAAAAATTTGTGCACAAATGTTCATAGCTTATCACGATTGCCAAATAATGGGACCAACCAAGGCTTATATGATAGTGTCATAGTCCAAGCATGGAGGTCAGATAACTCACAGGATCTGGGTCTCCCCTTCCACATGTGGGTTCTGGGGATCAGGGTTGGCACAAGTGCCTTTACACACTGAGCTATCTCACTTCCCCATGAGAGAATTTTTCATATTATTTTATTTTTTTTATTATTTTTTTAAAAACACATTTATTTATTATATGTAAGTACTCTGTAGCTGTCTTCAGACACCCCAGAAGAGGGCATCAGATCTCATGACGGATGGTTGTGAGCCACCATGTGGTTGCTGGGATTTGAACTCAGGACCTTTGGAAGAGCGGTCTCTCCAGCCCTCATATTATTTTATTACCTTAATTTAAAGCTTTACTTATTACTGAGAAGAACCTGGTCATTTGGAAGAACTTCATTAACCACATTTTCTTCCATTTTTGTTGTGGTTGTTGTTGTTGTCTTTGCTATTTTTTTCTTTGTTTGTTTGTTTAAAAAAGGGTCCCACTACATAGCCTTGGCTGTCCTGGAACTATGTACACCAGGCTGGCCTCAAACTCACAGACAATCTCCTGCCTCTGCCTTCTGAAAGCTGGGACCAAAGGTATATACCACCATTTCTAGCTTACAGTATTCTTTAATAGCACCAATGAATAAAAATAAAGGTAATTTTTAATTCACAGATGTTTTAATCATACAGAAACCACAATAAAATTCTGATGAAACAACATTAAAATACAAAAACAGCATTATTTTTCAATAACTTCCAACACCCTGCTTCTTACCATGTAAGGATCCACAGAGAGATAAAGAGTTCTCACTTGAACTTGTCCTTCATTGATAGTATCCGGTAAACTGAACTCTTCCACCCTGAAATTCTCTGCAACTGGATTTCCATTTTTCCCTAAATTTTCAGGCAAAAACATGAAATTAAAAAGTTGCTTTTTTTGCCCCAGTCTCACTTTGTAGCCTTCGCTACACA
This sequence comes from Mus pahari, assembly GCF_900095145.1. NCBI lineage: Eukaryota > Metazoa > Chordata > Mammalia > Rodentia > Muridae > Mus > Mus pahari. Next base: position 79,458,104 of record NC_034596.1, on the reverse strand, counting down.
GTTCTCCAAATATAGACCAGGCTGGCTTCCAACTCCATGATCCACTTGCCTCTCCTCCCATTCTGGGATTAAAGGTGTACACCACCAAGCCTAGACATTTGTTATTTTCTAAATGTTCCCCTAGGACTGAAAGTACTCCCAAGAGATAGGAAGTAATTCTGAATTTGAAGTCATCCTGGTCTATGTGGTGAGTTCCAGGCTATCCAAAGCTATGTAGAGAGACTTTTCCTTTAAAAAAAAAAAAAAAAAAAAAATGGGCTGGGCATTTAATCCCAGCACTCAGGAGGCAGAGGCAGTCGGATTTCTGAGTTTGAGGCCAGCCTGTTCTACAGAGTGAGTTCCAGGACAGCCAGGGCTGTCTGAAACCCTGTCTCGAAAAAAAACAAACAAACAAACAAAAAAAAAAAATGGGAGGGAGGGAAGATAGAAGTCTGGAGGTCAAGGGTGGGACACAGGATGACTGGAGAGATAGATGGCTCAGTGGTTGAGAGCATCTGCAGATCTTCCAGGGGCATGGGGTTTGAGTCCCAGCACCTACATAGCCACTAAAAACCATCTGTAACTCCAGTCCCCAGTGATCCAACGCTCTTTTCTGGCCTCCAAGAGCACTGATTGCACATGGTAGACAGACTTACATGTAGGCAAAACCCCTATACACATAAAATAAATTCTCAAAAAAAAAAAAGAAAAAAGAAAAAAAAATTGAACTTGGCCTGGAGAAATGGCTCAGTAGTTAAGAGCACTGGCTGCTCCTCTAGAAGGCTGGGGCTCAATTCCCAGTGCCCACATGGTAGCTCACAACTGTCTGCATGATGGTTTGGATGGTTGGCCCAAGGAATGGCACTATTGGTGGGTGTGGCCTTGTTGGAGTAGGTGTGGCTTTGTTGGAGGAAGAATGTCACTGTGAGGTAGGATATGAGACCAGTCTCCTAGCTGCCTGGAAGCCAGTCTTCTTTTTGCCTTTGGAATGAGATGTAGAACTTTCAGCTTCTTCTCTAGCACCATGCCTGCCTGTGTGCTGACGTGCTTCCTGCCTTAATGATAATGGACTGAAGCTCTGAACCTGTAAGCCAGCCCCAATTAAATGTTGTCTTTATAAGAGTTGCCTTGGGGGCTGGAGAAATGAATGACTCAGAGATTAAAAGCACTGGCTACTCTTCCAGAGGTCCTGAGTTCAATTCCCAGCAACTACATGTTGGCTCGCAACCATCTGTAATGGGGTCTGATGCCCTCTTCTGGTATGTTTAAGGACAGCTACAGTGTACTCATAATCAATCAATCAATCAATCTTAGAAAAAAAAGAAGAGTTGCTTTGGTCATGGTATCTCTTCACAGCAATGGAAACTCAATCTAGGACAGTCTGTAACCTCAGTTTCAGAGGATCCATGGTACCAGGTATGCACACAGTACACACATGCAGGCAAATGTTCATACACAAAAAATAAAATAAATCCTTAAAAATTGAATTCAAGTTTTTCTTTTAGTTATGGAATTAAAAGTTACAAAGTATCAGAAAAGGCAAAATAAAGTTAGGTAAGCTTTCCGTCTTCAGAAACAGAGACTCAGGTGAACATTTATTGTTTTGTTTGTTTGTTTGTTTGATTGTTTTTGTTTTTCAGGACAGGGTTTCTCTGTATAGCCCTGGCTGTCCTGGAACTCACTTTGTAGACCAGGCTGGCCTCGAACTCAGAAATCCGCCTGCCTCTGCCTCCCGAGTGCTGGGATTAAAGGCGTGCGCCACCACGCCCGGCAAAATTTATTAGTCTTAATTTACTTTCCTACCTTAGTTTGCTACCCTGACATCATATTGGTTTTTATTCTTCCATGTGTGTTATAATTACCCTAAACCACAACTGTTCATTTACCACAGGATCATACATACCAGGTCGGGAATTCAATACCACTCTTTGTATGATCATCACTTGAATTTTGCAATGGTTTCACAAGACTTCTATATAAAATAATTCCTATAGTTAGAAAAAAATCATTAGAAAGATATAAAGTATTCAACTAAACATTAAAATGTCATTTGTGCTACTGAATGGAGAGGAAAATCAGATTTTGGAATCTAAAAAGAGATTATTCAGTGGTCAAAAGCACTGGCTGCTCTTCCCCAGGAACCAAGTGAGTTCCCAGTATGCACATCTCAGCTCACAAGTCCACTACCGGGCACCTGTCCTCTGTTCCCCTTGGGCACTGCACTGCATGGGGTGCACAAACACAGACTAGGCAAAACACCCATACACATGAACTAAAAAGAGCAGAATTTTAAAATTATGTTACTCCCCCCGTCAGTATGCCTCCTACGGTAAATATATGGAGAAAACAACTAAATCCGATGAGAATTCTTAGCTAATAGGAACAAGTTCACTGAAGACTGAAAGGGCCAGAATGACTTGGTCTTGGATAATCTGGGGACAGTCCGCTTCATACCATCATGATTAAGTATCTTACTAAGGCAGAATTAAAACAAAAAACAAAAACAAAAAAAAAAATCAAAACAAAACAAAAAACATCATTTCATGTTCTACCAGAATTAGGCAGTTATTTAAGCTATAAATATAAAAAGCACTAGCCTAGGAACCAGACATAAAGCTCAATAGTTAAGCACTTGCCTAACATGTACAGCCAGAGTGGGATCCCAGATTCCACAAAATACAAAGACCTTAACTGCTTGGTTGGCAAGATGGCTCAGTGGGTAAAGGCTCCTGATGCCAAGCTAAAGACCTGAGTTTGATCTCCAGGACCCACATGGTGGGAAGAACTGACTTCCAGACGTTGTCCTTTGATCTCCACATTTGCCATGCATACACATGGCCCTGACACCCACACAGCTTAAATTAAAAAGTATTTTAAAACAACTGTTTAGTTGGACATGGTGGTACACATCTTTAATCCCAGCACTCTAAGGGCAGAGGCAAGTGGAGCTCTGTGAACTCAAGGCCACTCTGATCTACAAAGTGAGTTCCAGGCCAGTCAGCGCTCCACAGTGAGACTATGTCTCAAACCAACCAACCACCAAAAAGGTGGCTTTTCAAAGGTTCTTTTGAATAAGTATGTGTTCAGAGAGTGTGTGCAGGTATACATATGTACACAGGTGGAAGCCAGAGGTTAACCTCGGTGTTCTGAGTGTGTGTGCAGGTACAAGTGTACACGTGTGGGAGCCAGAGGTTAACCTTGAGTGTTCTAAGTATGTATGAGGTACACATGCGAAAGTCAGAAGTTAACCTCAGTGTTCTAAGTGTGTGCAGGTGCACATGTGTATACATGTGAAAGTCAGAAGTTAACCTCAGTGTTCTGAATGTGTGTGCAGGTGCACACCGTGTATACATGTGACAGCCAGAAGTTAACCTTGGGTGTCATGAGTGTGTGTGCAGGTGCATACGTGTACACACTGGAAGCCAGAGGCTAATAACTCTGGTGTTGTCCCTTAGGTGCCATCCCTTTGTTTAATTGTTCATTGGTATGCAGCTCATCCATCAGCTGCCTGCTGGTCAGGTGTTAGAATTACAAAACAGCTTTCTTTTTCTCGTGGGGTTGGTCTTGTTGTTTTACATTCTTATTTGGGGGAAGGGGAGTATATATACCATAGTGGTGTACATATAGAGGTCAGAGGACAATACGCAAGTCAGTTTTCTTCTTCCTCAACTCTGGTTCTAGGGATTGAACTCAAGTCCACCAGGCTCAGTAGCAAGCACCTTTATCCGCTAAGCCTAAGCCGTCTTACTGGCCCATTTTGTGGGATCTGGGGACCCAATTCAGGTACTTAGAATTGCAAGGAAAGTGCTTTTGCCAGTTAAGTTCTTTCTGTCTCTCTGTCAAGTCAGCTTTCTATCACTCTGTCTTCTTGAGACAAGTGTTCCATTCAATAGTAGCCCAGGCTGGCCTGGAACTCACAGGCAATCCTCCCAGCTCAGTCTCCCAAGTGTTACAATTACAGGCAAGCTACCATACCTAGCTCTTCAAAGATTTATTTTATTCATTTATTAAAATGGGTATTGTGCTGGGTAATTTTATGTCAATTCGACAAAGGCTAGTCATCTGAGAGCAGGGAGAAAATGTCTCCATAAGACTGAGCTATAGGCAAGCCTATGAAACATTTTCTTAATTAGTGACTGAGGGGTGGGCCCATCTCTGGGCTGATGGTTCTGGGATCCATAATAAAGCAGACTGGGCAAGCCTTGATGAGCAAGAAAGCAGCACCCTCCACGGCCTCTGCATCAGTTTCTGCCTCCAGGTTCTTGCCATGCGTGAGGTCCTGTCCTCACTGCTTTGGATGATAAACTATTATATGGAACTGTGAGCAAAATAAACCCTTCTCCCCCAACTAGCTTTTGGTCGTGGTGTTTCATCACAGCAATAGTGACTGAAACTGAGTTTTGCTGAGTCCAAATACATCAATGGGCTAGAGAGGTGGCTCAGTGCTGCTCCCCCAGAGGACCTGGGTTTGATTGCCAATATGGTTGGTGGCTCACAGTCAACTCCAGTGTCAAGTGATCCAATGCCCTTTTCTGGCTTCCAAGTGACCCAAACATGAGCATATACATAGACATAGAACATCCATACATATAAAATAAGAACAACACTTTTAAAATGTATCAAAGCGTGACCACTTTTTCTATAGCACTATACTTAAACTTAAAGCCTTGTTCATAATGCTCCCTTTAAAAACATACTTATTTGGGGCTGGAAAGTTAGCTCGATTGTTTGACAAGGCTCATCTTACAACTCAAGGTTTATGGTGAGACAGTCTGCCTATGTTGCCCAGGACAGCCTCCACCTTGCAGTCCTCCTGCCTCGGCATCCCAAGTAGACAGGATTATAGGCACACACCATCACATCCACGTACATTAAAGCACTTTTAAAACTTCAACTTACAGGAAATTCATGTAAATAGCCAAAAGTTAAGTAAAAGATTAATTTTTCAGAATTTATAATTTGAGCTAGCAAAAGAAGCAAACTGAATTTTCGGTTCTGGCACTATCTGATTGAAAAATCCCTTTGCTTCAGCAGTAAAATAAAATCAAGTCTTTAATGTGCCCACCTTAGAGTGGACTCTCAGTTAATTACCTTACAGGATTAGCCCCTATCTGTGTGCTCATGTGTACACACGCATGCTCACTGGTATGCATACATCACAGTGCTCAGGGTAGGTCAAAGGACAAACAACTCTAGGGAACTGGGTCTCGTCTGTACCTTGAGGGATGCAGGGATTGAGCACAGGCCATCAGATCTTTAAGTACCACCTCTATCTGCAGAGACATCTCTCCAGCCATCACCTCCATCTTAAAGATGAGGGAACTGCACCTTCGAGGGCTTAAGCACTAAACTGGAGTGGTGGAGCCAGCTCAAACCCAAACTGCCTGAGTCTGCACAGCCAAACACCTCCTTTAATCCCAGCACTGGTAGGCAGGTAGGCAGCTCTCTGTGAGTTTGAGGACTGGTTACCAGGACAGCCAGAGCAACACAAAGAAACCCTGTCTCAAAAACCAGAAAAAGAAAAAGGAAAAAAAGAAACATTCCATGCTGCATGTTTAAGCTGATAATTAATTTTTAATAGGCTTTGCAATTTTTTCCTGCTCATTTGTGACTTGCTCAGTTAGTATTTATATAGATTCTGATAATTTACAGATAACTTTTGCAAAGATTCCATTACTACTGCTTGCAACAAAGTTATAGACATGCACACATCAGTGTACTGTATCCCTGAGCTCTGCAAACAAAGAGTCAACTGTAGATTGAAAAATATTAATAAAACACACAAAAAAAACAAAAAGCAGAGCCAGTGTAATGTCCAATAGAATCTCAGCACTCAGGAGTCTGAATGAAGAGCTCAGTGTGATTGCTGGGCAGTGGTGGCACACACCTTTAATCCCAACACTTGGGAGGCAAAGGCAGGCGGATTTCTGAGTTTGAGGTCAGCCTGGTCTACAAAATGAGTTCCAGGACAGCCAGGGCTATGCAGAGAAACCCTGTCTCAAAAACAAAAACAAAAACAAAACAAAACAAGAGGCCAGTGTGATCAAGCCAGCCTGGATACACAGCAAGGTCCTGTCTCAATCAATCAATATTTTCAAAAGTATTAAAATAGATACTCTCTGTACTAAACACCTACAGACTTCATTATTCTTTGAACAACATAGTGTAACAACTATTTACACTGTTTATATTGTGTTGAGTATAAAAGTAATCTAGAGAGGACTTGAAGTTTACAGAAAGATGTGTAAATGATACACTAATAGACCATCTTATTTTAAGGAATTTGGACATCTGCAAATTTTGATATCCATTGATATTCATATGATCATGAAACCAATCCCCAGTAGATGTGGGATTGGTTTATTATAAATTGGATAAATTATATCCATTATTAAAGTAACTTCATCTTACAAAGGAAGTTTAGTATGATGTGTGTCCAAGACCATAGACAGGTGACAGTGGGAGCGGGACTGAGTGAGATTGAAAGGCATAGCTCTCAGCCAGACCTCCCGGCTTCCACACTTCCCATTCCACCACTACCTCCTCAGACAGGGCTTTGACACCATAACCAGACTGCTACCTGACTCTCCTGCAGGACCTCAACGCTACAGAACAATTCCACTCTTCCTGTTCATTTCTTTTTGTTTTCAGTCAGGGTCTCATTATGTAAGCCTGGCTGGCCTGAAACTCACTATGTAGTCCAAGCTGACCTCGAACTCAGAGAGACCTCCTTGCCTCTGCCTCCAGAGTACTGGGTTTAAAGACTTGCACCACCATGCCCAGCCCCAACTCTGTTCTTAATCAATTATTAAGAAAGGACTGGAGAGATAGTTCAGCTATTAAGAGGGCATATTAAGAGCTATTAAGAGCAGAGCATGCCCTGCTCTTGGATAGGGGATGGGTCAGTTCCTAATACCCACTGGCTACACCAGTTCCAGGGGATCACTGCCCTCTTCTGGCCTCCTTAGGCACTACATATGCATTTGAGGCACAAACATGCCAGCAAACATGCAGGCATATAATACATTTTTTAAAAATGATGCGTTTCAGACTGGAGCTTCAGCCTAGTGGTAGTGCACTTGCCTGGTATGTATGAAGTCCTAGGCTTGAAACCTGGGACCCAAAGAGGTAAAAGAACCAAATGACCGGTGCTGGTAACGTTAGTAAGACCTTTAGTAAGACAGGATGAAGAATACAGAAGCATCTCCACTCCTTTAGTTTCTCTAGCACACACACTGATAAGTCTCACAGATGGTGGCAGAAAAAATGGCCACCATCTGTGAGTGGTAGTTACTCTCAAATTCACTCTTCCCTTTGGGATACAACTCATCAGGGTAAAATACTTTGCAGCCTTCCTTTAAAGCAAATCCCATTTCCATCCCATTTCACTCAAAACCCTTCAGGTAAGTTCCTCTGGCAACATAAATACTAGTTAACAGTAATTACGTAATAAATGACTATTAACAGAAGCAATAGCACAGGTAAGTCCTTACCCTCCAACATCTGGGGCTAAGTCAACCTGCCGGAAGGCCTGCAGATGTTTTTACAGTGCACGCCCAGGATTGGGACTTACGGCTCCCACGCCACATTTGGAGTCTCCTTGCTTTGTTTCTTCACTCTTTTGTCTGGAGAATGTCCTGACCCTGACTGGTTCCTCAGTGTAACCTGCCTTGTTCTTCTATTCTCTTCTCTTATTTGGAAATGATCAGTTGGTTTAGAGGACCGATGAGATTCAATCTCTCTCTTTTGCCAACTATTAGGGACTGCACCCAGACCCTGGCAAGTGCTTCAGATTGGGGTGGGGGCAGGATGGGGTGGGGATCTATAAAGGCAGTGCTGTCTACACCTTATTCGTCAGATCATTTAGTGTAGTGGGGAACTTTTTTTTTTTTTTTTTTTTTTGAGATGTGGCTGCTAGGTGCTCAAATTCCTGAGTTCCAGCGTGTCCCTTGCCACACCCTCCTGCTGGGTGAAGATTCCAACATCTCTTTACACCCAGCCAGAGACACTTTCTATGGAATCACCATGTATAGAAATCACATAAAAATTAAAAACCAAGTTTATTCAGCTACAAATGTCAGACTGTCCTTGAGTGGTTATTAACCATACTGTGATGGCTAAATCTTCAATCAAAGGACTGTTGCCCAACTGCCTGAGTTTCTTTTCCTATTGCTGTGATAAAATACCCTGATAGGAGCAACTGAAGGGAGATGAGACAAGGGTTATTTTGGCTACAGTTTAAGGGCACAGTCGTCATGGAGAAGTCTGGGTGCTTGAGGCAGCCAGTCACACCACACCCACAGTCAAGAAACAGAACAACGGGACTGGTGAGATGGCTCAGTGGGTAAGAGCACCAACTGCTCTTTCAAAGGTCCTGAGTTCATATTCCCAGCATGGTGGCTCACATGCACCCGTACGTAATGAGTGCGCCTGAAGACAGCTTCAGTGTACTTACTTATAATATTAAATGAGCAGAGCTTATCAGAGCGAGCAGAGGTCCCAAAGGCAATTCCCAGCAACCACATGAAGGCTCACAACCACAGTGAGCTCATTTACATAAAATAAATAAATCTTTAGAAAGGAAAAAAAAAAAAACAGAACAAAGAATGCTGGTGTTCAACTGGCTTTGTTGTTTTATTCAGTCCAGGTCCCAAACCTAATTGTCCCACCCAGCCTTAGGGTGAGTCTCCCCACCTCAATCATCTTAAAATGAAGCCAATCCCTCACAGGTACACCCTGAAGCTTGTCTATTCAGTGATTTCTGAACCTCTCAAGTTGACAATCAGTGTTAGGCATCACACAGTGCCGTTTATCTGTTCTCTATTTTCAGCATTATGCCCTATTTCTCTAGATATGCAAAATAGAGCCAGTGTGATGCCTCCCACCTGTAATCCTGCACATGGGAGGTAGAGGAGAGAGGAATGAATTCAAATTCAGCCTCAAGTACATAACAAAATTCAAGGCCAGAATTCTGGGATATGAGACCTTGTCTCAAAAACAACAAACAAACCCAACCATGACTTACTCACAGGTTCTCCATCTAAAAAAAACAGATCACATTCAAGACCCAAAGGGCAGTGGGTTAGGAGGCATCACAATGGAGGCAGAGCTGAGTAGACCTCAGTAAACCCCATTTGCTGTTAAATTAATTTGATTGTGACCATTCCAAAACAATATCACCAAAAGATCTGGTTCAATGACAGTCATTAAAAATCGCTTTAACATCTGTGTAGCCGCCTATTGTAAGGAAAAGCTCATTGAACTCACAAGGGCAAAGGACTCCTTCTGTTTCTAGCCCAGTGAGACCTTGGAATGGTCATACAGCTTATTTCCTGAATGTTTCCAGGTGCCCCAAAACTGGGTGAGGGAGTTTACATGCTCTGGCATGGTAGCGTACATTTGTTATCCCAGTTACTGGGCAGAAGGAATACAGACAAGGCCAGCCTGGGCAAATTAGTGAGAACCTGTCCCAAAATAGGAATGAAAAACAGTCTGGCAATATAGGCCAGTAGTAAAAACCACTTGCCCAGCATACACAGGGAAGGGGGAAGGCTGATCTTGGGTTTAATTCCCAATACAGAAGAAAATAAATTATTAATCAGCTTGCTTAAACACAACTCCCTCCTCAAACATCACCGCCACGAAGTTGCAAACAGCCTATCCTTTTCACAGTCGCCATACAGAGGCTGAATGACTTGTCCAAGGTCGCACAACTTGTCCCCGATACCATTCAATAAAATACACCTCGTGTTTATCCGTATTTTTTTTCAACCATTCTGCCACAAAGGGCTCTGCTGACCTTCCCTGTGCCGTCTATGCCACCGTGTGCAAATGTCCACCTCAGAAAGCCAACCAACCTTCTATGGCTCCCATGACTAACCACTTTCACAGAAATCACTAGTACTCTGCCCAGGATTTCAAGCCGACCTCCTAGATCCTCAGCACCAAGAGGATAAAAACGCGTGTCGGTTTTTCAACATGACTTAAGTGTACCCCTACGCGTGGCACACAGTAGGTACTCCATAGATGTCCAAATCTGAAACACCTCAAACACAGCCGCGCCCAAACTTCACGCCGTTCACCCTCGGAATTCTTACAAAACGGAGAGCACCTGTTACTGGGCATTCCCTAGTCTAGCGTCCCAAGCTATGCCGCCGGTGTCGCCGGGAGCTCGACGAGGACGCCCACAGGTCACCCTGGCTCGGAACTGCCTCCTTTTCCGCGGGTTTTATCCCGCTTCCGGTGCTCGGATGCAGTGTCCGCTGCCTGTCTGTCAGCTTGAGATCTCGCGGGATTTGGTGAACTGCGAAGGGTCGGCTGGCGACACGACCTTAGCCCTAGGACCACACTGCGCAAGCGCAGGACTAAGCCTGTCTCCTTGCCCTCTCTTCTCCTAGGGCCGGGGTTTTGAAGTTCATACGCGATCCTTTGGTCCCCAAGGTTGGTGAGAATCACAGGATACCTTGCTAGTCTAGGCAAGGAGTATCATAAGTTAACCTCATTGGGGCTCCGTGGCCGTCCCCGCCTCCAGGACCCAGAGAGCAAATTGTTTGACTTCAGGTCAAGTCCCCTGAGTCCTCTTGTGCCCCCAGAGGTTGAGCCCGCGTCCTGGCACGGTCTAGGCAAGCGACCTGACACGACGGACCTACAGCTCCAGCCTCTGGAAGAAACTTGATTCATGTTAGATTCTCTGAGTCTTAGTTTGGGAAATGACAGGGAGAGAAATAGCATCAAGTCTAACCCTTGTTTTGTAGGTGAAGAAGCTGAGAATTAGAGGGCTAAAACAGCGGCTCTCAAACTTCCTAATGCTGCGACCCTCGTGCACGGTGACCCCCAACCATAAAATTTTCATTGCTACTTCATAACTGTTATTTTGCTACTGTTACGACCCGTAATGGAAATAACTATGTTTTCCGATGGTCTAAGGGAACCCCAAGAGGCTAGAAATTCATGGCTTGAGAACCACTGTCCTGTCTTCCCCTCCTTCCCTGCATCGCCTCCCCTTCCTTCTTCCCTTCTTCTACATTGATGAGTTTTATCTGAATGTATGTTTTATATTCCTAAACAATGACTCCCCAAGTCCCCTCCGAGTCTTTTCTTCCTTCCTTCTTCATGGTTCATGGTGCGAACTAGGTTGTCAGTACAATGAAGTCAAACTAATGGTTGGGCATGGGCTCTTCTGCCCTTTTTTTCCAGGAATATGAGCTGTTCATTAAATCAGGGGTGAATCACTCCATTTTTGTTTATCATTGCTGTGAGGTTCACAGCAATTTGCCCAACTCTGTGAGCACTGATGATCTCAGATGCACCCGTGTGACTGTGCCTCACCAGCACAGCATCTAATGTGACTTTGGAGCACAGCCCAACACAGCTGACATTTCCCTTTCCAGCTGGCATTGCCCATGCTCTTGAGACCATGATGTCAGACGGTTGTGCGCACCATCACAACAACACAGAGAGAAGAATCGAAGAGCTTACTCTCTTATTCCTGAGTCATCTTTTCTTTTTCTTTTTTTCTACCCTTCTAGAGCTGGGGATGAACCCAGGGCCTTGCACATGCCAGGCAAGCTCTCTGCCACTGAGATGCACCTCCTATTCATCCACCGCTGTTCTGTAACTAACATAAGACAGATCTAAAAGAAAACGGTAATGTTCAATAGAAAAGACGAATTAACGGGTCTGGAGAAATGGCTCAGTGGTTGGGAGCACTGGCTGCTCTTACAGAGGACCCAGGTTTGATTCCCAGCACCTCGTGGCATCACACTCTACTGTAACTCTACTTCCCAGGCGTCTGGCATTCTCTTCTAGCTTCCACAGGCACCAGGTATGTACTTGGGGTACATACATATATGCAACCAAGACACAGATACACATAAGTAAATCTTGTAAAAATTTTAAAAGAGGACAAACAGATTGGCTTCTAGAACACGTAGGCGGCTGTCTGCAGAGGGATTTTCTTCTTAGCGGTGTTATCTGAGGCACCCAGAGGCCCCACTCCCATCTGTGTGGGTAATGTACTCTTCCAAAGCCCTTCATTCTCTTAAGCCTTTTCAAAGAGGCAGTAAGTGTCACATGTTGACGCTCTGTGTTAGGTGGCAAGTTAAGGGTCTATCGGTGTCAGACAAAGCTGTGAGAAGAAAAAATTTAATGGTTTTTATAAAGATCACCTTCAGTAAACAAATGATTGGTATCAGCAAAATATTTGAAATGGGCCACAGTAAACAGACACCATACACACCTGTTTGCCTGTTTTCAATGGTCCAGTTGCAAAACACTGCAAATGTTCTTATCTATAGAAATGCAAATGAGGACAAGGCCTTGAACACTACTACAGTTCTCTCCCCCTGCCTCCCAGATGGCTCTGTGGCTGCTGTTAAACAGGTTACCTTCAGCACTTCAGTTCATCTCTACATGGGCCTGCTTTGAGGGTTACCTTACAGTCAGGTTTATTACTTTATTGGTCCCCCTACCAGTTAATCTTTGGCACATGTTAATTTTTTCCTCTAAGATCCTGAGAATCAAACAAGTGACCTACTACATGTTAAACAGGGACTAAAAATAATGATTTCCTAACAAGAGGAATGGGTCCTCTTTCATCTTTGATGGCTTAGAAAAATCATACCCCACAGGGCCATGCCTTGCATACTGAGTGTGTGTTGAGGTTTTTGTTTTGTTTTGTTTTGTTTTGTTTTGTTTTGTTTTGTTGAGACAGGTTATCCTGTATCCTGTAGCCTCAAATTTGTCAGTGACCTATATCTCAAGCCCTTTTTTTTTCTTCCCAGTCATGTCCGTGACCATTTCATTAACCCAGCCATAAAGCAGGCATTCCCCCTCTGTCTTTGTCTTTGGTGGGTTTTGTTTGTTCATTGTTGATTTTGTTTTTTGAGATATGGTCTCAGGTATTCCAGAGTGAGCCTCCTGTCTCCACCTCCTAAGTGTGTGCTGCCACACCATGCCCTGTTTATGTGGTTCTGGGGATGGAACCAAGCTTTTGCATGTTAGGGAAGTACTCTACTGACTGAGCTACATCCCTCCTCAGTCTCCGTGCCCTTCGCAGTCTTCTATGCTGTATAAAGCTGTGGTTAGATAAGCACGTTATGCTGTTTCCATGTTAATGTCTCTGCTTCTAGGAGTCTTAGGATGATGGTAACGTTCCACACAAATTGCTCAAAAGGAAGGTAATTACCTTCTGACCATAGACACTGGGCCCCAGGAATTATTTAGTCTCATTTATTCGCTCCTCTCTTTTTTTATGTTGGAGACTGTCTTAGTTAGGATTACTAGTAATGTGATAAAACACTGTTTTTTAATTATGTATATATAATTCATGTATTTTTTGTTTGATTGCTTGTTTGTTTATTTATTTATTTATGGTTGCTCTGCTGCATGTACACTGGCGTGCCAGAAGAGGGCATCAGATCCCTTTATAGATGGTTGTGAGCCACCATGTGGGTGCTGGGAATTGAACTCAGGGCTCCTGGAAGAACAGTCAGTGCTCTAAATCACTAAGCCATCTCTCTAACCCCTAACACTGTTTTGTTGTTGCTGCTGTTATTGTTGTTTTAAAGAAAAATCTCAGTCGTTCAATTTTTCCAATGAAGACTCAGGCCGGATGCTGGGGTGAAAGCCTGCCAGTTCAGAGAGGCAGAGAAAACACCCAGCTGGCCTTCCTATTCCACCAACGTCCCAGAAGGAATAAGCCTTTCTCCGTCTCCACACTTTCTTAATTTCCTTCCAACTCAGTGTCCCTCCTTTCTGTTTACTCTTGTTCACTCCCTGACAGCTGTTTGATTGCTTTGCCTCTTAACCTAGAGTTGACTTCATTTAGCTCTTGGATTAAAGATGTATGCTAGGGCTGAGCCACACCATGACAGTTCACAATCTCCTGGCTCACAATGCAAATAAATATCCTGCAACAGAACACCATTGCCAAAAGCAACCTGGGAGGAAAGGGTTTATTTGGCTGACTCATCCACATCACTGCACCACTGAAGGAAGTCAGGACAGGAACTCAAGCACAGTAGGAATCTAGAAGCAGGAGCTGATGCAGAGGCCACAGTGCTGCTTACTGGCTTGCTCTTCCCAGCTTGCTCAGTCTGCTTTCTTATAGAACCCAGCACCAGCAGCCCAGGGACTATACCACCCACAAAGGGCTGGGCCATCCTCCATCAATCACTAAGTAAGAAAATGTCCTACAGGTTAGCCTATAGTCATATCTTCTAGTGGCATTTTCTCAAAATGAAGTCCCTCTCAGATGACTATAGCTTGTGTTAAGCTGATAAAAAACTAGCCAGAACAGAGGCTTTTTTCTTTTTAATTTAAAAGTCACATGTTATTTGTTTATTTATTTATTTATTTATTTATTTATTTATTTCTGTTCTGGGGGGAAGGTGTTACAACATGCCACTTAGATACAACTTGCATTGTGGGAAGGGGTCTACTCTTTCACCTTGTGGGTTCTGGGCATCAAATTCAGGTTACTGTGCACCTCGCTACCTTGAGCTACCTTTTTAGCCCCATGTTAAAGACTTTTTTAAAAAATATTTATTTATTTATTTATTTATTTATTTATTTATTTATTTTTATGAGTACACTGTCCCTGTCTTCAGACATACCAGAAGAGGGGTTGATTGGGCTGAGCATATACAAACCACCACAAACTATGGGATTGTCTGTGGTCTGTACTACAACCTGTGGTCCATGCAACCATCCATGTTTCTGTCCAAGGCCCATGCTAGTGACAGAAGCCATGTGGAAGTCTCTGATCCATGCTGCCCTGACGACAAAGGGCAAGGAAGCTACTTTTGCAGTGGTGTCAAAGATTGTAGACTTACTATCGAGAATGAGAAGTCTTCTGTGACACTTTCTCTCTCCCCTACACTCTCTTTAAAAAAAAAAAAAAAAAAAA
>NC_034596.1:79425161-79441532 GCF_900095145.1 Mus pahari | reverse complement strand
TGGTGAGATGGCTCAGTGGGTAAGAGCACCCGACTGCTCTTCCGAAGGTCCGGAGTTCAAATCCCAGCAACCACATGGTGGCTCACAACCACCCGTAACAAGATCTGATGCCCTCTTCTGGAGTGTCTGAAGACAGCTACAGTGTACTTACATATAATAAATAAATAAATCTTTAAATATATATATATATGAATTGAGGAAGACACATGATTTCAGCCTACACACACACACACACACACTTACACATTCTCAGGGAGAGCATGGGCCATGAATACAGTGCAGTGTAGTGTTCCCTTAGCATGCCTAAGGCTGTGAATTCTACTGCAGCTCCACAAACAAAAAATGAGAACAAAGTTAAAAATGCTCAAGGCTGCCGAGAGACAAGAGGAGCCAAGAATTGAGCTTTTGCATAGTTAACCATGAGGAATGTATTGGAGACTGCAATATACCTTACTTTGGTAAAGTGTCACAGGTTGTTTCTGTGACCCAGGAAGTGAGGAAGACTTCCCTCCCCTCTCTTCAGATCCAAGCATGTTTGTCTCAAAGTGTCCTCCCAGAGACCTTGTTCAGGGATGGGATGGCCCCCTGGCCCTGTGACAAGGACACAGAAGAGTCGAATAGTCTAAGAGTGAAACACGGTGCCCTTGAGGACAGCTCAAGGGGCAAATGTGTGTGGACAGGGGTTACTATTGTTTATCCCATGATATAAAATGCCTGTGGAGAGGGTGAGGAGACAACACCCAATAGATGGAGGGACTCCAGTGAGGAGCTCCCACAGACTGTTTCTTCCCAGTACACACCTGCTGCACGTTTGATGACATCGCCTTTGTTTGTCTCCATTGTCTTTGTTTGCTCCAGTTGTCTCTGTTTGTTGAATGTTGTCAGTGCCTGGTTTGAACATATTTGGCAATCGATCTGATGTGTCCACTTATCAGCTTCTTCTATTTGTTCTGTTATATTTTTAATTCAAAACGTTTATCATTTACTGTGCGCAGGTCCATAGTCCATGGTGTACTACTCATCTCTATGACAACTTTATGGAGTCTGGTCTCTCTTTCCACACTTGCATAGGTTCCAAGGATGGGACTCAAATCACCAGGCTTGGGCAGCAAGCACCTTTACTGAGCCATCTCCCCAGCCCCTTGTTCTTTAACCTGTGCTTGCTATATGCTTTATCAACACCCATTTGAAGCTAAAACTAAAAGTTTGTTTATTGGAGATAATCCTTTGGCGCATGTCTGTTGTAAATCATCCTCTAGATTAGTGGTTCTCACCTTCTTAATGCTGCAACCCTTTACAGTTCCTCATGCTGTGGTGACCCCGAACCATAAAATTAATTTGGTTGCTACTTCATTACCACTGTTATGAATTGTAATATAAATATCTGATATCCAAGATAGCTGATATTTGACCCCCAAAGCGGTCACAAGCCATAGGCTCTATCTAGATCATCGTCTGGATCATACAGAACAGAGATCTGAGAGCACTTCTGCTGCATGGTGGATGGTGTTGCTATGGTAACATAAAACAGTGCTACTTTCCCCTCGGGTTAGCTGGATGATCAGCATCTTTGCCCCCTTTACTTATAGAAAATTGTTCTTGCCCTATTTAACAATTCTTTGCGTGTATTCTCTCACTACTGGGGGTGAGCCTAGAGATTGTATCTCATTCATCTACAGGGAATGCAAACTAACTGGGTGTGGTGTCGCATGTCTTTAATCTCAGAACTCTGGGAAGTAGAGACAGAATTCTCTGAGCGCAAGAAGGTTCTCCTGGTCCACATGGCAAGTTCCAGATCAGTTAGCATCTTGTGGTGGAACCCTAACTCAAAAAGAAAAAGGAAAATAAACCAGGCATGGTGTTTCCTGTCTGTATCTCACAGCTTGGAGCTAGGTGCTGCAGCAAGAGGATTGTTGAGCGTTTGAGGCCAGCCTGGGCCACAGAATAAGTAAGACCTTATGGGGGGGGGGGAGCAACAACAGCAAAGCACAACTTGTATTTGTAAATTTAATAAAATGTCTAGGGATCTTCCTAAGAAATGATTTACATTTATTTAGTGCCTGGGGTGTGTGTGTGTGTGTGTGTGTGTGTGTGCACATGCATGTGCAGGGCATCTGTGAACGGGCATACACAACTGTGAACATAGACCATAGTACACATGTGGAAGTAAGAGGACAGCTTGTGGGAACTGATTCTGTCCTTCTACCACGTGAGCTCTAGAGATCAAACTCGGGCCATCAGGCTCAGCAGCAAGTGCCTTTACCTGCCAAGCCATCTTGCCAGGGGCTAGAGGGATGGCTCAGCGGGTTAAGAGCACTGACTGCTCTTTCAGAGGTCCTGAGTTCAGTTCCCAGCAGCCACATGGTGGCTCACGACCATCTGTAATGGGATCCAATGCCCTCTTCTGGTGTGTCTGAAGATAGCGACAGTGTACTCACATATATAAAATAAATAAATAAACCTTAAAAAAGAAAAAAAAGAAAAGTCAAGTCCACACACCTGATGAAAGACAAGAGAGTGTATTATTATTATTATTATTATTATTATTATTATTATTATTTATTTATTTATTTATTTGGTTTTTTGAGACAGGGTTTCTNTGTATAGCCCTGGCTGTCCTGGAACTCACTCCTTAGACCAGGCTGGCATCGAACTCAGAAATCCACCTGCCTCTGCCTCCTGAGTGCTGGGATTAAAGGCGTGCACCACCACGCCTGGCAAGAGAGTGTATTATTAAAGAACATTTGCTGCTCTCCCAGAGGATCTGGGTTCAGTTTCCGGTACCCATGTGGCATCTCGCAACCCTTCATAATTTCAGTTCCAGGGGTTCCAATACCTCTTCTGACTTCCGCAGGCACCAGGCATACATGTGATTTACATACATACATCCATACATAAGCAAAACAATTATTCACATAAAATAATTTTTAAAAAGTTAAGCTATTTTTGCCAGCTTCTTGGGTTCTTTTATGAGAAAGGTTTAGATTCAAACTCACAAACATTCTGTATCTGCTTGCTGAGATTCAAGATGTGTGCTATCTTACTCAGTACCAGTACCAGCAGACTTTTGAGAACCTGAGTTAACATTCAGAGGACAATTTGTAATCCTCACTACATGAGATCCATAATTGAAAGACCATATGATTATCATGGCCCATTTCATTTCATCTACATGTCTTCTCTTAACTGAGTTAGTTTTACATTTCAGTGTGAATTTGTATGCAGCACTATTGTCAAACTGAGTATTGAATTTCACTCCCCAAAGAGAAGTGAAGCATACATTATTACAGTACTAACATCCTTGTCATTTCATAGGCATTAAAAAAAAATGTTTAAATTATTTTTATTTTATGTGTTTGGATGTTTTGTATGCATATGTATCGGAGCATCATGTACATGCTTGGTGCCTACAGAGGCCAGAAGAAATGTGTAATCCCCTGGGGCTGGAGGTATAGTCATTTATTTGCAAGCCACCCGGTGAGTACTGGGGACTGAACTCCAGTCCTCTGGAAGGGCAGCCAGTGCTCTTAACCCCTGAATCAACTCTCCAGCTGCTTCACAAGAATCTTAAAACAGAAGTTGGGCTGATCAGTTGCTTAGAGCAAAGCTCTTTGCAGAAGAAGTAGGGGCATCATGAATGGTAACATCATGAGCTGTAACATCATAAATGGTAACATCACAGATGGTAACCTCAGGAATAGTAAAGTCATCACGAATGGTAACATCAATAACCTCATCACGAATGGTAACATCAAGAATAGTACATCATGGGCTGGAGAGATGGCTCAGTGGTTAAGAGCACTGACTGCTCTTCCAAATGTCCTGAGTTCAAATCCCAGCAACCACATGGTGGCTCACAACCATCTGTAATGAAATCTGCCGCCCTCTTCTGGAGTGTCTGAAGACAGCAACAGTGTACTTACATATAATAAATAAATATTAAAAAAAAAAAAAGAATAGTACATCATGAATGGTAACATCACTAATGGTACCATCACAGATGATAACATCACTAATGGTAACATCACAGATGATAACATCACTAATGGTAACATCATGGATGGTAATGTCAAGAATGGTAACACCCCCCGGGCAGTGGTGGCGCATGCCTTTAATCCCAGCATTTGGGAGGCAGAGGCGGGCAGATTTCTGAGTTCGAGGCCAGCATGGTCTACAGAGTGAGTTCCAAGACAGCCAGGGCTATACAGAGAAACCCTGTCTCGCAAAACAAAACAAAACAAAACAAAACACAAAACAACAACAACAACAAAAGAATGGTAACATCTCAAATGGTAACATCATGAGTGAGTGGTAACATCACCAGATGGTAACATCATGAATGGTACTGATTATGTTTGCCTTTTCCCTTCTGAAATTATACATCCAGTTTGTGAGAATCCAGGAGATAAGGCCCAGCACCATATAGATTTAGACACTTATTTAAAATAGCTCTTGTCTCCCTTAACTAATCAACTGAAGCCTCTCCCAGCCTTGAAGCAGGCTGATTCAGACTTTGCTGCCACTGAGAATGAAACCACCTGGGGTGGAGCCTTCCGACCTACAAGGCTCTATTGTTCTGTCACCTGCCCCTGCTCTTCTCCAAGACACTGCTACCTGCTGAGAAGCCCTTGAGATATTCCCGGAGACAGCTACCAGCAGATTGCCTAAAGGCTGGTGACAGGCATCAAGAATGGATTGGCAGTGAACAGAAATATGTCTTGGTCTCCATTATTTCTCTCGCCGTTTTCTCCCATACAGTTCCTGCCTCCCACTCAGGGACCCAGTTAGTGTGGCCGCAGGTGGCTACAATCAACAGGTGCTATAGGGCTCCTCCAGGCTCCTTTGGTACCCAGGAAAGACTTCCAGATATGCTGTTCCCACACACACTCTGCCTTTCCTTGTGGCTACTAAAGACCCACTATGCAGGGACTTGTAGTTCAAGTAAACTGTCAGTTCATACCTGTTATGATTTAAATGTGAAATGTCCTCACAGGCACAGCTGGTGCACTATTTTGGAAGATTCTGGAAACATTAGGAGGAAGAGGCTGGTTAGTGTGGCGGCTTGGAAGAGTATCTTATCTTTGGGTCCTTCTTGTCATTCTCTTCCTGCTTTTCTGTCTATCACGAGGTGAACAGGTCACTACCTGTTCTCTGGCATGCTGTCCAGCTTGCCCACTGGAAGCGACAATGGACTGTCACCTCGGAGACCATGACCTAAGCCAGTCTTTCTCCTTAAACTCTTGTTCTCATATCTTTGTCACAGCAATGAAAAACTGGTATGTACATCAGAGCATGTTCCCAAGTCAGACACCATCTCTGCCTAGAGATATTTTACAGAACTGTTTCAAATTATAATATCTTACTTTTCAAAAACTACTGTTTTACTATGCTTTGTTTTTATATTTTGCTATTTTACAGTTATATTTTATTTTGTGCTACTATTTTTACTGTAAAAAGGACCATAAAACAATTACATACTGCAGTAAATAGATGTTATTCATTCCCACATGAATGAATGCTTAGAAGGACTTTGAGCTCTGCATCTGGAGCTGGGATGATGCTCAGTAGTAACACCCCCCACACCCAATCCTGAAGGCCTGAGTTCAATCCTTGGAACCTTCATGGTGGAAAGAGAACTGATGTCTTCAAGTTGTCCTCTGACCTTCACGTGCAAGCCATACACACTCTTGGGCACCTCCTAATACACACATTAAATAAATGCTAAGAAGAAAAGGTGCTTGAGAGATAGTTTAACAGTTAGGAGTGTGTACTACATTTACAAAGGACCCACGTTTGGTTCCTAGAACCCACATCCTCACAGTAGCCACTACAGCCTGGAATTTCAGCTCCAGGGTTCCTTCTCCCTTTTCTGACCTCATTAATACCTTCATGTTCATATACATACACACACAGAGAAACACACACATATACACAATTAAAAATAAAATCTTTATGCTAGGCAATGGTGGTGCACACCTTTAATCCCAGCGCTCAAGAGGCAGAGGCCAGCAGATCTCTTGAGTTTGAGGCCAGCCTGGTCTACAGAGCAAGTTCCAGGACAGTAGGGCTACACAGAGAAAGCCTGTTTCAAAAAACAAAATCTACACTGTTGACAATGGTCAAAGAGACACTTTGTTGGTGGTGGTGTTCTTTTATCCATCTGGGGCAGAGCAGCAGGCAGTCCTTCAATGCCTGGCTTGGTGGCCAAAACTGTCTTATGCCTAGGACTCATAAAAATCAAATTAAATCAAAGCCACTGTCTTTATCAGGGTTTCTATTCCTGAACAAAACATCATGATCAAGAAGCAAGTTGGGGAGGAAAGGGTTTATTCAGCTTACATTTCCATACTGCTGTTCATCACTGAAGGAAGTCAGGACTGGAACTCAAGCAGGTCAGGAAGCAGGAGCTGATGCAGAGGCCATGGAGAGATGTTCTTTATTGGCTTGCTTCCCCTGGCTTGCTCAGCCTGCTCTCTTATAGAACCCAAGACTACCAGCCCAGGGATGGTCCCACCCACAAGGGGCCTCTCCCCCTTGATCACTAATTGAGAAAATGCCTTACAGCTGGATCTCGTGGAGGCATTTCCCCAGCTGAAGCTCCTTTCTCTGTGATAACTCCAGCCTGTGTCAAGTTGACACAAAACTAGCCAGTACAGCCACTCACTGTAGCACAGGAGGAAGAAGCAGACAAAGACTTGTGGACCGCCATGCCACCCACAAACCCTCCCTCCAGTTCTCTGCACAGACAGGCCATAGAGACCTGCATGCAGCACAGATGGAGGATGCCACCCAGGGGCCTGCCAGCTGCATGGTCAGCCTGCAGCAAGAGCCGCCGCATGTGTGAATGTGCGGTGGTCATATGGGAGAGAGAGAAGTGTGCTGCGGAGTCACTACTGGAGTGGGTGTGCCAGAAGTGAAGCAGCTTGAACATAATGAAGAGTAATGAAACTGGAGATTCGAGGGTGAAGAGGAGGAGCCCTGCCCCTCTGGGGCCATGGTGAGGTCCCAGCCCAAGCTGCCATCTGAGTCCATGGCCACTACGCTGCAGGGTCAGTATCCGCGGCCCATCACCACTAGAGAATATGGGCATGTTCCTAGTTGGGACAGCCTCCTGGGACCACATGGGTGTCCAGGGGCTGTGCATGACTGTCCCTGCCACTCACTGGATGCTGCACTCTGGAGAGCTGGCCCCATCTCTCACTAGCAGCGGCACTCGAGAGAGATGCAGGGACCTACATCTTGTCTGGAATCGCACATCAGTGCTGACCTTGGTGGCAGGGGCCAGATGAGCCAACCTTGAGGGCAAGAGTGCAGGAGAGCTGGCCATGGGGTGGTGAGGGTTTGGGAGTGATGCTTTACCCCCAACCCCACCCCCTCACTCCCTGTGGCCCTGAGTCTGAGAGCTTGAGGTCTAGCCTTACCTCTCACCAGCTGCAGCTCTCACCTAGGAGAGCAGGAGGGAAGACTGTTCACAGGTGTGCTGCCCCCGAGGGCAAGAGCCTGGGAGAGTTGGCCCCCGCCATCCAGCTGCAGTGAAATTGTTTGGGTGTTGGGGAAATGGAGAACTGGACCTGGGATCATGAGATGGGGAGAGTTAACCCTAGCCCCCACACTGACTGCAGCTCTCCCAAGAGTGGGCCCTGCACCTCACCTGGGCATTGAAACTAGCCCTGATGGTGAAGGCACGGGTAAGTCAGCCCCAAGGGAGTGAGAGTGGGAGAGCTGACCCAGCCCCTCGAGGGCTGCCCCACTCAGGAGACTGAGATCCATGCCTTGACTGGGTAGTACCATGGAGCTGGCTCTAGAGGTGTAGGTGGCACTGAGTGGCCTAGTGAAAGCAGTGCTGGAGAGCTTGCCCTGGTGGTATGGATAAGCTGGTAACTGACCAGCTCAGCAGCCACCCAGGCCAGGATCCAGAGCCGCGAGTTGACCTACCCCCAAATTTCTGTCATTGGCGAAAGGTTGGGACTCCTGGAAGGGCCAGTCTTGCTGTTCCAAAACTGCACGATCTCCATGACACAGGGCAACAGGGAGGAGCCCCGATGAGGATCTAGTATTGATGGTGTCACAGAAACCAGAGATCTCGAACCGGAGGAACAACTCATTGCAATGAACATTTGCAAATAAAGATGTATAGATAGAGGGACATATGGTGGGACACACTGTGACATACCACAGCTTCCATGATGATTTTTTACTCTATGCTTTGTTTTGTTATTATTGTTGTTGTTGTTGGTGGTGGTGGTGGTGGTGGTGGTGGTGGTAGTGTGTGTGTGTGTGTGTGTGTGTGTGTGTGTGTGTGTGTGTTTTCTTTGAGGGGGAGGCTGCAAGGGCAAAGGGTATGTGTTAGGCGGCAGGGAGATGAACCGGACTGGTGTGCATGATGTGAAACTCACAAGGAATCAATAAAAAGTTTTAAAAACCTAAATAAACCTTTAAGAATAGAAAAGTGGGGGCTGGAGAGATGGTCAAGAGCACTTGCTATTCTTGTAGAGGACCTGGGTTTGGTCCCCAGCCCCCACACTAGGTGGCTCACAAACACCTGTAACCTCAGTCCCTGGAGTTCAACCCCCTCTGGCCTCCGTAGGCACCTGAACACGTGGTGAATACGCAGGCACACAAAGACATAAGTAAAAATAAGAATAATAAGTAAAACCTATAAAAAAAACAGTAAAATTACTTTTTTGTTTGTTTGGTTTTTGAGACAGTCTCCCTATGTAGACCAGGCTGGCCTCAAACTCAATGTCTAGATCAGGCTGGCTTCAAATTCACAGAGATCTGACTGCCTCTAGCTGCCAAGTGCTGAGTTTAAAGGTGTGCGGTGTGCCCAACCACACACAATGAATTTTTGGTTGTTTTGAAAAACTAATAAATCATATTGATTAGAAAATCACTTTTTGACTAACTGTATGTACATATGTATGTATGTATGTACATAATTTATAATTATCAACTAATAAAAGTTGACTACAGGGCTGGTGAGATGGCTCAGTGGGTAAGAGCACCCGACTGCTCTTCCAAAGGTCTGGAGTTCAAATCCCAGCAACCACATGGTGGCTCATAACCATCCGTAA
Source organism: Mus pahari (assembly GCF_900095145.1). Taxonomy (NCBI): domain Eukaryota; kingdom Metazoa; phylum Chordata; class Mammalia; order Rodentia; family Muridae; genus Mus; species Mus pahari. The sequence continues at coordinate 79,432,458 of NC_034596.1, read as the reverse complement.
CAAGATCTGACTCCCTCTTTTGGAGTGTCTGAAGACGGCTACAGTGTACTTACATATAATAAATAAATAAATAAAAATCTTTAAAAAAAAAAAGTTGACTACAACAATGTATAATAAAATAAACACAATTATGAAGAACAGAATCACAATTTTATGTTTTGGCCAATCACTTCACTTTCTTTTTCTGTGTTTATTTTGACAAGAGATACTTTTATAAAAGACGTAGAGATTACACATAGGTTCAAAAATAGCTGAGGATTGGAATGGAAGAGGTGGGCTGGCAGTTAAGGGCACTGGCTTCTCACAACAGTCTATAACTCTAGTTCTAGGAGCTCCAAAGCTCTGTGCCGTCCTCTGTAAGCACAAGGCACACACATGGGCACAGCTGTACAATCTGTTCAACATCCAAGCACATAAAATAATGGAAATAAAAAACATTTAAAAATAGGTGAAGATTATATCCAATTTAGCACTTAAATGTCTTCTCAGAATGGTGCCCATAACTGCTCACAGGATAAAAACAACTGAATCAGAAAATGCTCAGGAAGGGATTCAGAATGCGCCACCCACAAACATACTACTTTGGAATATTGATTTTTTTTTTTTGAGCTCAAGAAAATTGAGAACCAACCAGCCAATTTAGAAGAAGCTCATTGCCTCCCACTCAGCTGCCTAGATTTGTCCTCACATGGAGGAAATGGACATCCCTGAAGCAAATCGTTATTAGCCAAGATATCCATACAAGGAGAAGAGTACTTGGAGCCATGTCTACAGGCACAAATGGTAAGCTTTGCTCCACGTTCTTTCTCTCCTGATCCTTACCTTTCAAATCTTTCTTTTCATCAACTCCCAGAAGCCCCAAATCCCTTTCCTTTCTGTAGCTGAGGATAATTGCATAAACCTCACATGGCCCCCCTCTTTGACAAATTTTTTGAGGGACTCCTGTGCTTATTTGCATAAGGAGACTTGTTTTTCTTCTGTTAATCTGTCTTTTTTTTTTTTTTTTTAATTGTACATACAGTATTCTGCCTGCCAGAAGAGGATGCCAGATTTCATTACAGATGGTTGTGAGCCCCTGTGTGGGTGCTGGAAATTGAACTAAGGTCCTCTGGAAGAACAAACAGATGCTCTTAACCCCTGAGCCATCTATCTCTCCAGCCCCTTTTAATCTGCCTTAATGTCAACTTAATTTATGCAAAGAACCCAGGAGGCCGAATGGAAGAGTTCTACCAGCAACTGCCACGAGTGTGCTCACTCACAAACAGTACACTCAGTCATCCACTCATGATGCAGCCATCTTCGTGGTTTTTCTGATATCATTAACAAACACTGCATGTGCACTCGACTTTTAGTTGATTTTATCATTCCAACAGTCTGAGCAAAAGAAAACTCATTAAACCATAATTACAGTAAGACCTTTAACAGATAAAATAGGAAGAGGTGTTGGGGGGGAGGGCAGAGGACATGCCTATGGAAGGTATGCAGAATAAAATCAGTCACTGTCTCAGGGTTTCTTTTGCTGTGACAAAACACCATAACCCTTCTGGGAAGTGGAGTGCGCACGCCTTTAATCCTAGAACTTAGGAAGCAGAGGCAGGAGGATCTCTGAGTTCAAGGCTACCCTGTTCTACAGAGTGAGTTCCAAGACAGCCAGGGCCACAAAGAGAAACCCTGTCTCACCTCCCCACCCCCCAAAATTCCAAACAAAAACAAAAACAAAACAAATTGTACCATAACCATAAGCAACTTTGAGAAGAAAGACTCTGTTCCATCTTAGAGTTTGTAGTCCATCATTTAAGAAAGTCAGGATGGGAACCTGGAGGTGAGAACTGAAGCAGAGACCATGGAGGGATGCTGCTTACTGGCTTGCTCCTCAGGGTTTGCTTAGCTAGCTTTCTTAGCGTACCTGGGACCACCATCCCAGGAGTGATACCACCATCCCAGGAATGAGACCACCAGCCCAGGAGTGAGACCACCAGCCCAGGAGTGAGACCACCAGCCCAGGAGTGAGACCACCAGCCCAGGAGTGAGACCACCAGCCCAGGAGTGAGACCACCATCCCAGGAGTGAGACGAGACCACCATCCCAGGAGTGAGACCACCATCCCAGGAGTGAGACCACCACCNACCACCAGCCCAGGAGTGAGACCACCATCCCAGGAGTGAGACGAGACCACCATCCCAGGAGTGAGACCACCATCCCAGGAGTGAGACCACCACCCCAGGAGTGAGACCACCACCCCAGGAGTGAGACCACCACCCCAGGAGTGAGACCACCAGCCCAGGAGTGAGACCACCAGCCCAGGAGTGAGACCACCAGCCCAGGAGTGAGACCACCCACTGTGAACTGAACCCTCCTACACCAATCATCAACCAAGAAAATGCCCTACAGGCCAATCCTTTGAAGGCATTTTCTTGATTTAAGATTCCTTCTTCCCAGATGATCCTAACCTGTGTCAAGTAGATGCGAAGTCAGCCAGCACAGGGATGAAATGCACTGAAGGAGGTGTCAAGTACCACTAGTCTAAAATACAACCCACACTCAAGTCCTTGACAATAGTGTGAGGCCACTCACAGGAAGAACGATCACTTAAGTCTGCTCAGAAACAGGATTGCAAAGAACCAGTGGAGGACCAGCTAAATGACAGACATGTGGCAAAAGTGGATGTGTGTGTGAGTAAAGATGGGCTTTTGTGTCTTCTGAGCTGGAGGCTCTTGTTCTGAGAAAGTTACTAGGAATCTCCATTCTGCCTTTCTCTGATTTCTGGCTGCTTGCTGTCAAAATGGACAAGTTCAAAAACTAATTGTATTTCTTTATTTTTGAGTGTGTGTACACACACACCATAGTGCATGTGTTGAAGTCAGAGAACAACTTCTAAGAGTTAGTTCTCTCCTTTCAGGGTTCCAGGGATTAAACTCAGGTCAACAGGTTTGCAAGCAAGTGGGTAACCACTGAACCATCTCACCAACTCAAGAAAGGCTATCTATCTATCCACCCATCCACCCATCCACCCATCCACCCATCCACCCATCCATCCATCTTTCTATTGGGTTTTCAAGTCAGGATTTCTTTGTGTAGCCTAGGCTGTCTTGGAACTCTCTGTATAGCCCAGGCTGGCATCAAACCCAGAGATTCACCTGCCTTTGCTTCTGTGCTAGGATTAGTGGTATGTGCTAGCACGCCCAACTTTTGTGGACAGTTGAGCAGAAGTATAATTAGAGGACACAAGAAGGTGATCCTTGATATCCACCCTGACAGCTAAAGATTCTCTTGTACAGGTTCTTCCTTGTATCTCTGTGTCTTCGTAGATAAGGTAATTCCTCAAGCATAAGAGAGCACAGGGAAGGCCGGGCATGGTGGCACAAGCCTTTAATCCCAGCACTTGGGAGGCAGAGGCACAGGGAAACCTTGGGAGCTGAGGGCAGGGTGGAAAAGAAGACAGTCATCTTGTGGTCAGCTCTAGGGATAAAAGGTAAGGGGCAGGTGACAGTGGCCTTTCTGCTTCTGCTCTCTTCTATTTCCAAGGGACCATATCTAGAGTAATGTTTTCCCTGCACCCCATCACCTCTGTTACTTGTGATATATACAAGTAAGTGTCACTGCTCAGGTCTTACTGCTATCAACCCTGAGCTTGTGCCTGTAGGGTTATGTTGTGATTGTTGTTGTTGTTGAAGGTGGTGTGTGTGTGTGTGTGTGTGTGTATGTGTGAGTATGTGTCATTAATGAAGCTTATTGGCAGTTCTTATGATGTGATCACAGAGAGAGGTAGAAAAGCTTACCAGGCTCAAGACACCTGTAATATTGCTCACGAGGTTTAAATCAAAATGGTGCTCAGTCTTGGTTTCCCCCAGCTAATACCAACCAGATGGAACAAGGAACGATGTCACCAAATCTGAAGTGGCTTCTGAGGCTTTGTTGATCTCAGGAATGGCACAAGTGACAGAAGGGAACCTCCAACGTAGACTTGGTAAGATCACAGAATCTTTCCCCGATTCCAAGATGTGAAACACCAGGAACATCTGGTTTAAGTACTGTACCAGATGCTGCCAGAGTGTGGCTTGGAGGCAGCAGCCCAAGATACAGACAACAGAGCCTGATTGTGGACAGACAATCCTGTTCTCTGAGGTTCAGAGAACAATTGTCTTCATCCAGCTCCAGTGGAACTATATCTCCCAGAATACACCCACCACCTGCCACACACATACTGATGCACTCATATACACTCATGCTCACACACACACATACACTCTTTCACACATAAACACACAAGCACACCCCCCCACTCAAACACATATACTCTCACACTCTCACACAAGCGTGTGCACACACGTAAGAAAAAGGTTTGCCTACAGGAAAGTATTGAGTGATGTTGGAAGGCAGAAGAGAAGCAACGGCTGAGACACTCTTCCCACCTCACATTTGCTTCTGGCCTGGTCACACACACACACACACACACACACACACACACACACACACACACGCTCCATCCCTTGGTGTGACCAGCTACTGGGCCTGCACTCCCCTGTCTCCCTCTGAGGCTCTCTAGGATTCTTTCTAAACAAATGCCGTACACTCAAACCCTTATTGCACATGTACAGTACGGGGAGGATTCTCCCATCATGCAGTTGTGGGCCTTAGAGCGCCAGCAGGCCTCTTGCAGGTTTGCTAAGAAGTCCCTGAGGGGTCTCCAAGGTTTCAGTTTAATTTTTCTGGTGGTGGGGATGGATCCCAGATTCGCAAACATTCGAGGCAAGTGCTTTGCCATTGAGTTATACCCCCATTACTTCAGTAATAATACATCCTGTACAGTCATTCTTGTAGAAAAAATGTTTATATATCAGATACTGCTGAGGAAGATAAAGAGAGGCACATGAGTGTGACCCACATATATCTGAGCCCCATTTCCTTCCTTAAGATCTACGGTATTACATCATGATCAAAAGCAACATAGAGCTGACGTCCAACAATCTTGAAAATAGTAATGCCTTCCTGGGAAAGAAGTTGTAGAAAGTTCTCTAGCCCCAAAGTTTTACCTATAAGTCATAGGTAAAACTTAAGTCTGTCTTCAGTTCTTCAAAGTCTCTGGTCCCTGGGAGCTCTCCTTACACTGGTGTCCCTGACCCCACCCCCATCTGCTGTGGTTCACTTATGATGGCTTCTCATAAACCAAGAGTTACCTTGACAAGTTGTGGAAGGGACAGAATTGGAAACAGGGTGTCTTAGTTAGAGTTTTACTGCTGTGAACAGGCATCATGATCAAGGCAACACTTATAAGGGCAACATTTAATTGGGGCTGGCTTACAGATTCAGGGGATCAGTCCATTATCATCAAGGTGGGAGCATAGCAGCATCCAGGCAGGCACCATGAAGGAGGAGCTGAGAGTTCCACATCTTCATCTGAGACTGCTAGTAGAAGACTGGCTTCCAGGCAGCTAGCAAGAGGAGCTTAAATCCCACACCCACAGTGACACACCTACTCCCACAGGGCCATGCCCTCTAATAGTGTCACTCCCTGGGCAGAGCATATGCAAACCATCACACAGAGAGACTAACGAATTATGTTTCAAAAGTTTTTCTCCCCATCACAGGTGAAAATTCACTAAACGGACTCCAAATTCAGCGTCTGTGTGTGAATCGGGTGTCTGCCCTGGGAGAAATGAAGATTAACAGGACTGTAGCTCAGTGCCCTTCCTATCACCAGCAGCCAGTCCCACACGCAGGGATGCATTTCAGAGGGTTGCTAAAGGCCTTCCAGCCCATTAGAACACTATGTTGATTTCTCAAGCAGTGTGACTGTCCCCTGGAGAGACGTGAACTTCTCCATCTGGCCTTGCACGACCGCACATCGCTCTCATGGAGCGCCCATTATTGTTGTGCAGACTTAAGATCTAATCTAGGAAAAACAGGGCCTCTCAAGCTGGCTGACCTCTGACCCCTTGCCCATTTTACTCTTTCTGGCATCAATGTATGAAGTAAAAGTTTGTACGGTTGACTGAGTGCCAGAGCTCCATTTTCTCTGCTGATGGAAAGGAAAAGGAGGGAAGTTAAATCAGGCCATGGGCAGCAAGCTCTGCCCTTCCCACAATAGCCTTGTCTGTTTGGGGCTCAGAAAATGGACCCTAAGTCTGGTACTTTGACATATTGAAAAAAAAGAAAGAAACTTAGAACTTAGGACTGGGATGTAGCTCATTGGTAGAGCACATCCTAATATGTGCTGGGCCAGTGCTTGCCTAGCAAGCGCAAGGCCCTGGGTTCGGTCCTCAGCTCTGGAAAAAAAAAATGTTTTAAGGTTAAAAAATAGGCAGGCTTGTCTGGCCTCAGTGGGAGAGGATGTGCCTAGTCCTTCAGTAACTTGATGTGTCGTGTGTGTGTGTGTGTGTGTGTGTGTGTGTGTGTGTGTGATATGGGAGACTGCCTGCCCCTTCTTAGAGGAGGAAATGGGTGAATGAGAGGAGAATCTGTGTGAGGAGGCACTAAGAGGTGAGGGGAGGCTGACATTGGGATGTAAAGTGAATAGATAGATAGATAGATAGATAGATAGATAGATAGATAGATAGACAGACAAACAGACAGACAGACAGACAGACAGACAGACAGACAGACAGACAGATAGATAGATAGATAGATAGATAGATAGATAGATAGATAGAAAGAAAACCCTCTCTGTGGAAATGGTTGACTTTGACTTTTCTCTCCTTCCTGACTGGGTCAATGTGCAGGCTTCTATGTGACGGACTATTTCCTCTCAAACTATAGATTGAAACAAGCCCTCTTCCCTTTGAGTTGATTTCCGCTGTGTATTTGGTCATGGCAACAACAAAGGGACTGACTCGGGAAATTGGTGCTGAGAGGGAACTGGGGGCCGGTTTCTGTGCTGAGACTTACTGGGTGGCTGGCTCACAGGCCTCTGGACATGTTTTGCTGAAGGAATACAGAAATGGTTGGACCTTTGAAGTAGCAAAGCCCTTCAGTGCTCTAAACGACCCATCCTGGAAAGTTTGGAAGACCAGACTGTGGGGAGAAATGTGGGTGCCAGAAGCCCAGATCGTATACTTTCAGAGGTAACAAGAACTCTACTGGGACCTGGGCTGGGGACCGCTCACGTTACATTCTGGAAAAAAAAAAAAAAATCTGGCTTCATTCTGCCAGTGTCCTGAGACACACACACAAACACACACTAAATGTCTTATTTTTTTATTAATGCTTCTTGAGGAACATCACATGAGGTTGACTTCAGGGTTCTGTATGCAAACTCATGTGCACACCATACACACACACACACACACACACACACACA
>NC_034596.1:79423239-79424486 GCF_900095145.1 Mus pahari | reverse complement strand
GCAGATTTCTGAGTTCGAGGCCAGCCTGGTCTACAGAGTGAGTTCCAGGACAGCCAGAGCTATACAGAGAAACCCTGTCTCGAAAAACAAAAAGAACAAACAAAACAAAAAAACAAAAGGCTATTCATACTGTAGCTGTGAGCTAGAGGGGCGGTGGTTCCCAAGGTTGTTGATGTCCTGATGATTCCAGCATGAGCCTCAGATTCAGGAAGTGGGGCTGCAGGACCAGGTGTGTGCTCTCCTGGGTTCTGGTTTTATCCTGGTCTAGTCTTTTCTTGCTGTGGGAAACCCTCCCTTCTGCCGCAGCAAAGATTGCTTTATGTCCTCGACCTTTGAAGTTGGGCTGAACATAGTTTGCATTGTGAGATAAACATGCAAATGTACAGCTAGGGCTGGAAGTTTGCAACTTAAAGTGATATGTTTGGGTAACAGGTTGACTAGGGGTAGAGCTAATCTCCATTGTCAGGTTGATTGTATTTAGTATCACCTAGGAAATGCATCGCTAGGCATGCCCACCCTCAGGAGTGTTTGCAGAGAGTATCAGTAACTAAGGCGAGGGCATCTGCCTTGAGTGTAGGTGCACATTCCCATAGCTTGAGGTCCTGGACTGAATACACAGAGAGGAGGTCAGCACCAGCATTCATTTCTCTCTGCTTGCTCTCTGCAGACGCAGTGTGAAAAGCTGCCCCCAAATTACTGCTGCTGCCACGTCTTCCCTGCCATCTTAGCTAGGGTTTGTTTTATTGCTAGGCATGAGACACCATGACCTCGGCAACTCTTCTAAAGGACAACATTTAACTGAGGCTGCGGAACAGTTTCAGAGGTTCAGTCCATTATCATCATGGCAGGAAGCATCAGAGTACACAGGCACATGTGGTGCTGGAGAAGGAGCTGAGAGTCCTTGACCCACAGGCAGCAGAAGGAAGCTGTGTTACCACTCTGGTCATAGCTCGAGCCTATGAGACCTCAAAGCCTGCCCTGACAGTGACGCACTTCCTCCAACAAGGCCACACCTCCTAAGAGTGCCATCCCTTATGGACTGGGCATTCACACGTGAGTCAATGGGGGCCATTCCATTTCAAACCACCATACCTGCTGTGATCGACTGTATCCCTTCAAAATAATCCTTCCTCCCTCATGTTGCTTCTTCCTCAGGTGTTTGGTTACAACAAGAATGGTAGATAACAGCCGGGCGTGGGGGTGCACGCCTTTAATCCCAGTGCTTGGGAGGCAGAGGTAGGTGGATT
>NC_034596.1:79415621-79423103 GCF_900095145.1 Mus pahari | reverse complement strand
AAAAAAAAAAAAAAAAAAAAAAAAAAAAAAAAAGGTAGATAATAACCAGGAACACGCCTGTTACATACACATCTCCTTCTCCGTTATGTTAATCAGGCCTTGGACCATTGCTTTTGCTGCAGAGAAAGGCTGTCTTCTCGTGTGGTATCCACCAGAGAAGACTGCTCAGACATAGGGACATAGGTTTAAACCAGCAGAAAGTCTCTATTTAGCTGGCTGATGACCACATTGAATGTTCAGGATTTCAGTGTGGCCCTGAGCCTTTCTCAGGGTGAGCTTGAGTCATACCCTGGGTTGACACACCTCTGTGAGCAAGAACACTTGTCAGAAGCAGAACTACAGAAGCCAAAACCCAAGGTTAGTTCCTTAGAGACTTTCCCAGAGCTGTGGACTTCAATGGATTAGGTTTTTGTTTCTGTTTTGGCAGCCATGTTGTCTTCGTGGTGAGTTTTACAGCCTGGATGGTACTTCCTTCCATCATGGAGTCAGTTGGGCTAAGGCCTGGGGGGCTGTTACAACCTCGAATTGAAAGAGAGACGGGGGGTTTGCTTTGCTTTGTTTTGTTTTTTTAAAGATTTATTTATTATTATATCTAAGTACACTGTAGCTGTCTTCAGATGCACCAGAAGAGGATGTCAGACCTCATTACGGATGGTTGTGAGCCACCATGTGGTTGCTGGGATTTGAACTCAGGACCTTCCGGAAGAGCAGTCGGTACTCTTAACCACTGAGCCATCTCTCCAGCCCAGGGTTTGTTTTGTTTTGTTTTCTTTTGTTTTGTTTTTAACATAATGTATTAGAATTTTTTTTTTTTTTAAGCCCTGGCTATCCTGGAACTCACAGAGATCTACCTGCCTCTCCTTCCCAAGTGCTGGGATTAAAGGTGTGTGTCATCACTGCCCAGAATGTATTGGAAATTTTAATGTCATATTTCAAATTATTAAGTCTGAGGAGAAAACATAAAACATTTTACAAAGGTCCCAGAACCAGACTCTCACCCTCTCCCGACCCCTGTCTCTCGCTACTCTCAAATGTAGGCAGATCCTTTAAGGGAGAATGCAATTGTCTTGAACCCCACCCCCAGTAATGTCATCAAATGGGAAGGTTCACTCTCCAGAAAGGAGCTTGCAGTTGACCGCAGACCCAGAGTCCAGAGGAACGTGTTCTTGAACTGTTGCTTAGGCCCCAGGACTGCTTGTCTGCCTTTGATATAATTCATTCTTTCACAGAAACCACCTGCACTGGCCACCCCCTCTCTGTGGAGAGGGTATAAAACCCCTGACTCACTGGAATGAGGCACTTGTTTTCATTCCTCTGATGTGTCCGTGCATGCAACTCATTTGTGTGTGTTTCTACCTGTTGATCTGTCTACTGTCATTCATTCATCAGATCCAGTCATTAGACCTTCAGACAGCAGAAAGGAAGGTTCCCCCACCCCTGCACGAGCTTTCCAGGAAGCCTGACTCTTGGAGGGGATCTATCTATGTATCTCTATCTATCTATATCTTTCTATCTATCACAGAATGTATTTGGACATTGTAGTAAATAGTTTCAAAGTGTGCTGATCATGGTAACCCATGCTTGTCATCCCAGCATTTGGGAGGTGGATGCAGAGGGTTGCTTCGATTTTGATACCATCTTGTTCCAGACCAGTCAAGATTGTCCAGTGAGGATCTGCCCCAATTAAAAAAAAAAAAAATCAAACTGAGCAAATTAGCCTCTCTGTGCCCTACACTCAAGTCAAAATGGAGCAGTGAGTTAAGCATAGTGATACCTGCCCCCCCTTTTTTAGATATTTGTTTATTTATTTTATGTATATGAGTACACTGTAGCTGTCTTCAGACACACCAGAAGGGGGCATCGCATCCCATTACAGATGCTTGTGAGTCACCATGTGGTTGCTGGGAATTGAACTCAGAACCTCTTCTGGAAGAACAGTCAGTGCTCTTAACCACTGAGCCATCTCTCCATCCCCCAGTGGTACATGTCTTTAATCCCAGCACTTGGAAGGCAGAGGCAGGCAGATCTCTGAAGTTTAAGGCCTGCCTGGTCTCCAGAGCTACGTCCAGGACAGCCTGGGCTACGTAGAGAAACCAAACGGAACCAAGCCAAACCAAAAGCATGTGCTCTGGCAGAGGACCCGGGTCCATCTCCAAGCCTCCAATCATCCACATGGGGATTCACAACACCTGTCTGTCACTACAATTCTGAAGCCTCCTTCTGGTAATTAAAAATTAAAAACCGTAGAGGCAGTGATTAGGGTGGGAAGGAAGGACCGGTGGGTTACGGCTCTTGTCATGCAGGCCGGATGAACTGAGTGTGACCCCAGAGCACCATGGAAGGGAGAGGACATCCCGAAAGTTGTCCTCTGACCCACCCTTGTGCGGGGAGTGTGGTATGCGTGTGCCTCACCCCCATCAGACACATGCGAGCAACGTGATAATAAAACAACTAAAAAGTAGGAGTAATCATCAGTGATCAGAGTCCAGAGTACTACTGTGGGGTGTGGGGTGTGGGGGTGTGTGTGGGGTGTGTGTGCGGGGTATGGGGTGTGTGTGTGTGTGTGTGATGTTGTTGTTGTTGTTTTTCAATACAGAGTTTCTCTGATTAACCCTGGGTGTCATGGAACTGGCTCTGTAGACCAGGTTAGACTAAGTGAGAGATCTGCCTGCTTCTGTCTCCCAAGTGCTGGGATTAAAGATGTGTGCCACCTCGAGTAGCCCTAGAATATTTCTTTCTAGTCCCCGAACTGTCACAATCTCCTTCTTTCTCCTCAGTGTTCATGATACTTCTGTAATATGAATTTCCTTCCTTTAAGCTCATATTAGGTGTTCAGATGTAAGAATTCCCACTGTACACACTGTTCTATACATTTATGTCTGTGAGATTCCAGCAGCTGGAGGGTTTGGTGGTCCCACTGCCTTTCAGTGTTGTATTCTATTCCAAGAGTGAGTACACTACAGTGTCATTTTCCACTCTATTCTTGACTAATAGGGTTGTTTCTAGTTCAAGTCCATTATGAACATGATACCAGGAACATTCTTGCAAATAAACCCTGGGACACATGTGTCCTTGCTCTTTTCTGGGGTGATGACCTCGTGTGGCTTCTCTTTAATCTAGGCTTAGTGTGTTCAAGCTTCTTCCCTGTCTCCTCTTTCAAAACCAGCTCTTTGGAAAGGGTCACAAGTTCACCCACACTATGAGATACATGGCCGAGCAGGATTACTATGTATCCTGTTCCGTATAACCAAGAAAAGGGATCAAATGAATTCATTTCTAACTGTAACATTTTATGTATCTAGAAACTGACTGGGCAGAGATTCCAAAGCTGGCCCTGGCCAGGGGGTGGGGGTGGGGCATTAAAAAAAATCCTGTGGTGGTAAAATGAGCCAAGACAATAAAAGAAAAGCATGCAAACAACAGGTCAGCCAAGAGTTATAGTCTATTTAAAAGGTCAAAAACCTAGGCATCAGAAGCCAAGTGCCTTGTCCAAGGATCAGTCAACAGTCAATGGGCAGTCAGCTGTTGCCATAATGGTGCCGCGTGGTTCCGACATGCGATGTCCTCCACAAGCTATGTGTTTGTACACTTAGTCTCCAACAGGTGGTGACAGTTTGGGACGCTGTGGAACCCTTGGGAGGAGGAAGTGGATGGAGGAAGTGGATCTCTAGGAAGTGAGCCTTGAAGATGACATGTGACCGGCATTTCCCGTCCCTCCGCCACTGTCTTCCCCCATGGTGGACTGTAACCCTTCCAACCGTTAAGTCCCAACAAGCCCTCGCTCCTTAACTTTGCCTGTTGGCAAATAAGGAAGAGGGAAAAAACAAAACAAAACAAATCAAAACAAAACCAAACCACCCTTAAAGATAGACGCTGCCCCTCAAGCTCCGTCTGTATCAATCACGCAATGCCTCTGACACCCTCAGCTCCTTTCTTTTTGTTAAAATGGACTCGGTGACAGCACCCGGCTTTAGAGATGGCTCAGCAGTTAAGAGCATAAGCTGCTCTTCCAGAGGACCCGGGTTCAATTCCCACCACCCACATGGCAGCTTGCAGACTGTAACTCCTGTTCCAGGGGGATCCAACACTGTCATTCACACATACACACAGGCAAAACACCAATGCACATAAAATAAATAAAAAAGAAAAGAAGAGACAAAGAAATTAAACTAAGGAATGGCTGTGTCCCATTTTGCACTGTTCTTGCCATTTAGTAAGTGATTAACAAGCATTAGACATTTTTTCTACTTATCCTCGGTTACAGAGTGAGACCCCCATCTCAAAACATCAAAAGAAATGGAGGAGGAGGGAAAGGGAAGAGGAGCAGCCTACCTGAAGTAGCAATAGCTCTAGAACACTGCCTGACACGTACACAGACCATTCTCTATGTAGATCATCTGATAGAAGAAATAAAATATTGAAATAGATCCATAACAAGTAAAGAGACTGAGTTAGGGAGAAAAAAAAAAAGCTGAGCAGTGGTGGCACACGCCTTTAATCCCAGTACTTGGGAGGCAGATTTCTGAGTTCGAGGCCAGCCTGGTCTACAGAGTTCCAGGATAGCCAGGGCTACACAGAGAAACCCTGTCTCAAAACAAAACAAAACAAAACAAAAAAAGAAGCTGGGTTAGGTACGTTAGGTAATAAACTAACAAAAACACTTCATAAAGAAAATCTCAGTCAGTTCTGGAGAGATGGCTCAGCAGTTCAGAGCACTGGCTGCTCTTCCAGAGGTCTTGAGTTCAGTTCCCAGCAACCACGTGGTGGTTCGCAACCATCTGTAATAAGAACCAATGCCTTCTTTGGAGAGCCTGAAAACAACGTACTCATATACAAAAAATAAATAAGTAAACCTTAAATCAGGAGGCAGAGACAGCTGGGTCTCTGTGAGGTCAATGCAAGCCTGGTCTAGAGTGAGTTCCAGGGTGGCCAAGGATAAATACACAGAGTAACCCTGTCTCACAGGGGGAAAAGAGAGGAGAGTACAGTAGAGTTCCTCAAACTGTAGCAGACTCCTGGTTTAGGATTTGCCTTCAGCTTGGGGCTTGCTCAACCAGCCTACAATTAGAGCCCTGGCAGGGTTACGGTAGGGTACCAATGGAGAACAAGACTGCTGGACATGTGACCCTCTTTCCTATGCGCGAACAGGAAGTCCTGGGTGGTTTCTACAGAGTTCTTTAGAAGGTCCCCAAGGAGATTGAGCCCCGTGTCTCAGGACAGCCTGTGCCTTTAATGCACCCTCTGTTGCTTCTCCTTCCCAGTTTGCTCGGACCTCCTCTCACACAGGGGACATCCTGCTGTCTCCTTGTCTTAGGCTTTTCTTTAGGAGGGATCCAAATGAAGTTTTTGTTGTTGTTGTTGTTGTTTGTTTGTTTTTTTTTTCGAGACAGGGTTTCTCTGTGTAGCCTTGGCTGTCCTGGAACTCACTCTGTAGACCAGGCCGGCCTCGAACTCAGAAATCCGCCTGCCTCTGCCTCCCGAGTGCTGGGATTAAAGGCGTGCGCCACCACACCCGGCGCCCAAATGAAGTTTTATTGTAGCTTAAAGAAAATCATTAATTTTGGATATGTGTGTATATGTGTGTGTGTACGCACGCGTGCATGCGCATGTGTGTATTGTTGGGGATCTGACTCAGGGCCTTGTGCATTCTGGGCAAGCACTGTGCCATCCTCAGCCCAGAAATCAGGATTTTTCTTTTTTCCCTAGCAGAACTTCTCAAAAACTAATAGGATCAATATAGCAAAAGAAGCTTGGAGAGAAGGCTCAATGATGAAGAGTATCTACTGCTCTTGCAGGATCCAAGGTCAGCAGCCACATAGACTGACTCACCGCTGGCTTAAACTCCAACTCCAATGCCTCTGACCGCCACCTGCATCGTGTGCACACTCATACGTGAGGTGCACATACACATAATTAATTACAATAGAAATGAATCATTGTGCGGTGTAGAGCACATCTTTAATCCCACCACTCATAAGGCAGAGGCTGGTGGATCTCCGAGTTTGAAGCCATCTGGTCTACAGTGTGAGTTCCAGGACAGCAAGAGCTACATAGTAAGACCCTGTATTGAAAAAACAAACAAATAAACATAAATAAATAAATAAATAAATAAATCTTTTGACTGGGCATTGTGCCACACAACTTTAATTCCAGTAGTTGGGAGGCCGAGGCAGGCAGATCTCTGAGTTCAAGGTCAGCCTGGTCTATAGAGTGAAACCTTGTCTCAAAATAAATTGGAGAGAGAGAGAGAGAGAGAGAGAGAGAGAGAGAGAGAGAGAGAGAGAACAAAAGTAGATATAGTCAGTCGGTTAACTGAAGCCAGTGTGGCTAAGTATTTGATAGAAGAAAACTGACAACAGTAAAGTACTTTTAAAATACTGGGAAAACGGAAGCAATCCTGGAAATGACACAAGCAAATAGTGGCTGGAGAGGTGGCCCAATGGTTAAGAGCACCCGCTGTTCCCACAGAGGACCTGGGCTCAGTTCCTAGCACCCATATCAGGTGCTTCAACCACTGGTAACTTCAACTCCAGAGGCTCCAATGCCCTCTTCTGGCCTCTGTATGTGATGCACATGCATACATTCAGACATACATACATACATACATACATACACATACATACATACATATACACACACATAAAGTAATCATTTTTTAAAAAGAAATAAACAAATGAACAAACCAAAAGGAAGTATCTTACATGGACGAATAGTGACTTGCAGTGTAGACAGAGAGGCTGAGGACCATGGCTGCTGCTGTCTGACTAGCATTCACGCCTGTGCAGACCTGTACATAATTCAATCTCTGTAATGTGGTATTAAGAAGGGAAAATTTCATCTCACTCTAGTGTGGTGGTGTTTGGGATTACACAGGGACATGGAAGCTGAGGGCCTATGAATAAATTCTGATGACCTTCTAAGGAGAGAGAGAGAGAGAGAGACCCAGAGAGAGACAGAGAGAGAGAGACAGACAGACAGACAGACAGAAAGACAGACAGACACAGAGAGAGACAGAGAGACAGACAGACAGACAGACAGACAGAGACAGACAGAGACACAGAGACAGAGACTGAGAGAGAGCCTCACACAGGCATGTGCTCCCTGTCCCTTGCTGTGTGAGGACCTCTGTCTCAAGGCTCACAGCAGAGTTCTGATGGCAAAAATGCCCATTGCCTGCCTGATGCAGCCCTTCGATCTTAAACCAGAACCCTGAGCCAAATAAGGCTTCCTTTAGAAACTTAATCTGTGGTGTAGCAGGAGTAGCTCAGCTCTGCAGTGGAGAACCATAATTAGTGGGAGAAAGGAAGGGAGGGAGGGAGGGAGGGAGGGAGGGAGGGAGAAGATAACGTTATAACCTTAAGGGAGAAAAATCTTTCAAGATTTTTAAAATTAAGTTTATTTGCTTGTTTGTTTATTCAGTCAACCAGTCATTGGAGAACGTACACACAGCAGACAGAGGACAGCTCACAGGGTCTCTCTCTC
>NC_034596.1:79410964-79415551 GCF_900095145.1 Mus pahari | reverse complement strand
CTCTCTCTCTCTCTCTCTCTCTCTCTCTCTCTCTCTCTCTCTCTCTCACACACACACACACACACACACACACACACACACAAGTACAGGAATTGGTTAATATGAATGACTAGGGTTTTACAATTTATAAGAATGTGTAAAGGGAAGCCAGGCGTGGTGGAGCACGCCTTTAATCCCAGCACTCAGGAGGCAGAAGCAGGCAGATTTCTGAGTTTGAGGCCAGCCTGGTCTACAGAGTGAGTTCCAGTACAGTCAGGGCTATACAGAGAAACCCTGTCTTGAAAAACAAAAACAAACAAACAAACAAAGAATGTGTAAAGGGGCTGGAGAGATGGTTCAGTGGTTAAGGTGTTTGCTCAGCCGGACAGTGGTGTTCCATGCCTTTAGTCTCAGCACTGGGGAGGCAGAGGCAGGTAGACCTCTGTGTGTTCGAGACTAGCCTGGTCTACAGACTGAGTTCCAGGACAAGGCTAGGCAGAGGAACCCTGTCTTGAAAAACATGTGTGTGTGTGTGTGTGTGTGTGTGTGTGTGTGTGTGTGTGTGTGTGTGTGTTGAAAATGTAAAGGACATTGAACAGAAAACAATAGTAGAAAAACAGGCAGTCATAGACTGACAAAAGGCCCCAAATATAAGGAAGTCATTTGTGGGGTCTTTCAGGGGCTTTCCAGGGCATCAATGAATTTAAAAAAAAAAAAAAAAAAAGGCAAAAGAAGCCACTGCAATACAACGTAGAGATGTGAGTGGGGAGCTCTACCATCTCTCTATATGTAAATACCTACATGCATCCTGACTACATTTCTCAAGATATGTATTTTTAAGAGTAGGCAGGGATCAAGGTCATTTGCTTCGTGGCATGTGCTTCCAGAACAGTTCTAAGTAATGAGGCCTATGTTTCCAAATGCCATTGGGTTCTCAAATATCTCTCCTGGGTCCCTAGCCTTAAAGAACCACGTGGCCAGAGCCTGCAGTTTCTCCACTTTTCCAGAAGGGGGCAGAGGCACCATGAATGGTCCACTCGGGTAAAGAGCCCTGTGCCATGAAATTGCAGGGCTGGGCCCCACCTGCAGGACCAGTGAAGCTTGCCTGCTTTGCCTCCATTAAGACATTAGGAGACTGCTTACTCTTCTTCTTTCTTTCTTTCTTTCTTTCTTTCTTTCTTTCTTTTTTTTTTTTTTTTGGTTTTTCGAGACAGGGTTTCTCTGTATAGCTCTGGCTGTCCTGGAACTCACTCTGTAGACCAGGCTGGCCTCAAACTCAGAAATCCGCCTGCCTCTGCCTCCCGAGTGCTGGGATTAAAGGCGTGCGCCACCACGCCCGGCGAGACTGCTTATTCTTAAAGTTACCTGCAAAGCACAGATTCAAGTGTTTGTTCAAGTGTTTGCCTTTGGACGCTTGTTCTAAAAATCCTGAACACACATTTGAATTTAGGATAAGGACTTGTTGCAGTAAAATAATGCTCACTGCAATTTTATTAAAGCATATAATAGAACAACATAGTATTATTAAAGCATATAATAGAAAAACACAGTATTATTACCCAAAGAAAAAGCAAATGTGGCCAGTACCCATCATTCTAGCACTCAGGAGCTCAGGCAGCAGGACACCAATCAGGGCTAGGTAGTTCAACCTTGTCTACAAAGAAAAGGAAGATGAAGAAGGAGGAGGAGGAGGAAGAGGAGGAAGAGGGAGGGGGAGGGGGAGGAGGAAGAAGAAAGAGAAAAAGGAAAAGAAAAAGAAAAAGGAAAAGAAAAAAATCTGCAAGAGTGAATGAGTAGCCCTTGAGTTGTGTTATGAGAAACTAGATTTGGTATGTCTAGGATTTAGCTCATTTCCCCCCAGGGAGGCAGATTATCTCATTGAAGAAATCTGTAAATTTAGCCCTTGTTAACTACATTCTTTTGTGGTTTGGTTCAAGAAGCATAAAGTATTGGCCCATAATCCCAGTGCTTTAAAGAACGAGGCAGGGAGACCATCGTTTTGAGGCTATCCTGGGCTACACATTGAGGACTGGTTTTCAAAAAAGAATGCAAGTTATGACTTTGTATGAAAAGATACATCAGATTTAAATTATCTTCTTTGGGTCCTATTCTTCCAGGGGTGCCTAATCTATATTCCGGAAAACTTAATCATACAAAAAAGGAGGTTTGATTATTGAATTTGCTGACTGATTTGAGAAAGAGTCAAAGAAACAGAAAGCTCAGGTTCGAAGAGTTGAATCATACAAAAACGACGTCTTGGGAACGGAAACTGATGGTGCCAGTCAGGAGGTGGTGGTGTACACCTTTCATTCCAGCACTGGGGAGGCAAAGGCAGACAGGTCTCTGAGTTCAAGGCCAGCCAGGTCTCCAGGGTAAGTGCCAGGACAGCCAGGGCTACACAGAGAAATGCTGTTTCAAAAACAAAGCAATAGGGGCTCCAGAGATGGCTCAGAGGTTAAGAGCAATGACTGCTCTTCCAGAGGTCCTGAGTTCAAATCCCAGCAACAATGTGGTGGCCCATAACCATCTGTAACGGGATTTGATGCCCTCTTCTGGTATGTCTGACAGTGTACTCATATAAATAAAAATAAGTATATCTTTTTTAAAAAAAAAAAAAAGCCAAAGCAGCAACATAAAAACCAAATATTGGGCTGGTGAGATGGCTCAGTGGGTAAGAGCACCCGACTGTTCTTCCGAAGGTCCAGAGTTCAAATCCCAGCAACCACATGGTGGCTCACAACCATCCATAACAAGATCTGATGCCCTCTTCTGGAGTATCTGGAGACAACTGCAGTGTACTTGCATATAATAAATAAATAAATCTTTAAAAAAAAAATATTACCATCAACTTCCAAAGACATAAGGAAGAATTCCAAGCCCAAAGCTCGTGTCAGACGATGCAGAACTGAATTAACCAAAACCGCAGGAAAGGAGCCGTAGACACAGGCACAGGAGGGTGGTCAGGCCTGTGGGAGCGGACAGCTCACCAAGTGGCAAGGCCTTGCCTGAGGGTTCTGCATCTGTGTTCCTTCTTCCTCAGGACTGAGGTCAGAGGGGACTGTCCAGCTTCACACCACCTCCAAAGTCAACATCTGCAGGACTGCCTGTTATGATCTGGGCACAGCCTGGCCGGAGCCTGGGATGTGCCTTTTATTACATAGGTATTTGATTTTGACACAATGGAGGTCAAAGGTTGTTGACGTTGTGAGTATCTTTCACAAAACTAAGTGTGAATAACTCTTGGGGCTGGGGACAGTAGCTCTATGTGGTCCAATACTTACCTAGCCTACACAAGGCCCTATGTTCAGTGTCCAGCACCTATAAACATAAAAGACATGATGGGGGTGGGGGGTGGGGTTCAGCGGGTAAAGGTGCTTGCCACCAAGGCTGATGATCAGCTGAGCTCCATACCTGGGGACCCACATCGTGGAAGAGAACTGCTAGCTGTCCTCTGACCTCCACACCGGCTCAGGGGGGCACTTCTGTATCCCTCCTCAGCAAAACGAATGATAAATGTAACTTCAGAAAAATTAAAAATTAAAGAGTTCAATTCCCAGCACCTGTCAGACAGCGTACAACTGCCTGTGACTCTACCTGCAACGGGGATCCCACCTCTAGCTTCTCGGGGTACCCGCACTCTCTTGTGTATGCCCACAGTGTCCCTAGAGGTCAGAAGGACCCTGAAGCCCCGGGACTGGAGTTACAGAAGGTGGTGAGCCACCATATGGGTGCTAAAACATCAGACCCAGGGCCCTAAAGAACAGCTGTGCTCTTAACTACTGAGACATCTCCCCAGCCCCAAGCCTGTCGCTATTCTAAAACCATCATATTTTACAAGTCCAATGTTTTTAATTGTCTCTCAAAAATATTAAATAAAGCACATGATTGAAGGGTGTTCAAGCACTGGCTGAGCCCCTCTTTCTCATGGCAGTTCTTAGAGCCCTGAGAATTTTCCTGGGTGGGGTGATGATTGGTCATGGCTAGCTGACCAAGTTCCAAGGGAGGAGCAAGGGACAATCAGGAGGTTTAAACGACGCCCTGGAAGAAGTTACTGCTCTCTGGGAAATCCTGGCAGGTGACAACCCAGGAAACAGAGGCAACTGAAATTGAATCAAAGGGATGGGCAGGAGGGTGGGAGCCCAGAGCATCCCTGAGTAAAGGAACTAGCAGTTTTGAGGGGAGCAGTATGTTTTTATGAGCTCTCCCTGGCCAGGGGGAAAGGTCTTGAGAACTTTGGAAATCGAGAGCTTTGGAAATCTGTTTGCTTGCTTGCTTGCTTGCTCTCTCTTCTTCTCCCCTCCCCTCCTTCCTCTCTCTCCTCCCTCTTTCTTCCCTCCTTTACTCCTTCCCAGCTTCATAGTCTCTTTTCTCATCACCCTCCCCACCTTTTTTTTCCTTTGTGGAGACAAAGTCTCTTCAACATAGCCCAGGCTGTCCTGGAACTCACTCTGTAGACCAGGCTGTAGACCCTTCTGCCTGCCTCTGCCTCCCAAGTGCCAGGATTAAAGGCGTGCGCCACCCTGCTCTGCTCCATTCCCCATTTTCTTTTTCTTTTTCTTTCTTTTTCTTCTTCTTCTTCTTCTTTTTTTTTTTTTTTTTTTTTTTTTT
>NC_034596.1:79406061-79410919 GCF_900095145.1 Mus pahari | reverse complement strand
CACCTGCCTCTGCTTCCCGAGTGCTGGGATTAAAGGCATGCACCACCACGCCCGGCCCCATTTTCTTTAAAGACAGAATCTCACTTAATAGTAGCTCAGGCCGACCTAGAAACTTGTTATGTGGCCCAGGCTAGCCTCAAACTTTCTACCTTCCTGCCTGAGCTTTTCCCAGACAGGTGTCCAGCACCACGCCAGGCACAAACCATGCTTTTCCAGGAAACTGGCTGGTCAGAGACAGGCAAAGGCTGTTTTCAATGTGGTTTGAGACATTCTGTTCACTCAGGAAGTCAGGTCTGCTCTATTAGACTCAGACAATGAGAAGGAGAGGACAAGGCAGGCTTTGTAAGCTCGTAAGAAAGACAGACAGGAAGTGTCTCTGTGGGACAGGTGCTGAAGTGAAACCAGGGACCCAAGCACGAAGACAAGTCACCAGGCTCAGGCCAAAGGCAGCAATCCAGCAGGAACCAATTTGATTCTGTGAGTCAGCTGGTAAACTGAATCCTGTTTTTATTTTATTTCAGGCAGGTTCTCTCTACAGTCCTGTCTTGGAACACTCTATGTAGAACAGGCTGGTCTCCAGTTCATAGAGATCTATCTGCCTTCTGAGTGCTGGGATTAAAGGCAAAGGACACCATACCCAATGCTGAGCCTTTTTTTTTTTTTTTTTTTTTTGAGATAGGTTTTCTCTGCATAGCCCTACCTCTCCTGGAACTCACTCTGTAGACCAGGCTGGCCTTGAACTCAGAGATCCTCCTGCTTCTGCCTCCAGAGTGCTGGGATTAAAAATGTGTGCTACATCCTAAAACTGTGGCTCCAAATCCTGTTTTAGTTGTAATAACTCACTGCATTGTAACACCCCTTCCTCATTCCCAAAGAGATGTGTTGAAGGTTTAAACCAACTACCCAAGACCATGACCTTAACTAGAAGCAAATCTTTGCCAAAGCAATTAAGATGGGGTCATATCAGAATAGAATGGATCCTTAATTCAATATGACATTAGTTGCAAGGATATGGCCACGTGAAGACAGAGGCACACGTGACCTTGGGGGCAAAAGTCAGAGTACTGTAGCAGCAAAAGCAGGCAAGCCACCAGAGAGAAGGACGAGGAAGGGGAATGGAGAAACCCCATTACCTAGCAGAGGGGGCATGACCTCCCTCACCTACATGCAGATGTTGAGGATGGCCATGCCTACACCAAAGTTTGGATGCCTAGCTGCTAGAACTGTGAAAGGAGTGTATTTTTGCTTGCCAACCAGCTTGTGGATCCACAGAACTGCAGCTGGAGCAAAGAAACAACCTCCAGCGCTGCAGCTTCATCCACGGACACAGAAACACTGTAGTCAGTGATCTGGAAAGATACATTCCCCATTTGATTCCATTAAAAAATGATGCACGAGCCAGGTCTTGTGCACATACCTTTAATCACCGTTCTCAGGAAGCAGAGGCAGGAGGATCTCTGTGGGTTCCAGGCCAGCCTGGTCTACAAAGAGAGTCCCAGGATAGCCAGGGCTGTTGTTACACAGAGAAACCCTGTCTCGAAAAATCAAAACCACCAACCAAACGAGACCACTGCATTCCTTAGCCCCAGCACTCAGGAGGCAGAGGCAGGCAGATCTCAGGCTTGTCAGCACATGCCTTTACTTGCTGAGCCAGCTCGCCACTAGCCCAGTTTTTGTAGTTTTTAACAGATGGGTTAGTTTGTACATGCTTGCCCCAGCGAGTGGCACTATTTGGAAGTCTGGCCTTGTTGGAGTAGGTGTGTCACTATGGGTGTGGGCTTTAATAGCCTTGTCCTAACTGCCTGGAAGCCAGTCTCCTGTTTGCCTTCAGAACAATGTGGTTGAACACTCAGCTCCTCCTGCACCGTGCCTGCCTAGGTACTGCTATACTCCTGCCTTGATGATAATGGACTGAACCTGTGAGCCAGCCCCAGTTAAATGTTGTCCTTATAAGAGTTGCCTTGGTCATGGTGTCTGTAAACAGCAGTAGAACCCTAACTGAGACAATAGACATTACAGAATCTATGTGTCCATGTGTGCAGGTCCTCACTTCTTTTTTACCTCAACGCCTCTTACAGCATACCTACTGTGGATCAAGGGTCCATGAACAGCCTCACCCTGTCCTCCCCCCACTTGCAGTCTTTATAGAAGAATAGTTTTCATGCCTTCCTCAGACCATCAGAGTCATGCCTGGGGAGTGATATATATGGTTATATGAGAGGGGATTAAGTCTGCTTTTGTTCTAACTCTTCTGCCCCTAACATATTTTATCAAGAGGTTCAATGAGATGTGTCAACAGCCAGTAAGGTGAGGACGTGAAAGGACACTGCCATCCAGATATAAAAGCTAAAACAAAGCAGAGTGTGGTGGCGCACGCCTTTAATCCCAGCACACAGGAGGCGGAGGCAGGCAGATTTCTGAGTTCGAGGCCAGCCTGGTCTACAGAGTGAGTTCCAGGACAGCTAGGGCTACACAGAGAAACCCTGTCTCGAAAAACCAAAAATAAATAAATAAATAAATAAATAAATAAATAAACAGCTAAAACAACTTACTGTGTCACAATTTCACGAGGAAATCCTTTAAACTAATGTCCAATGTTCTCAGGGGTACTGATGCTCAGTGTTCTCAGAGGTACTGATGCCCAGTGCCCTCATGGGTACTGGTGCCTAGTGTTCTCATGTGTAGCCTTTTTCTCAGCTTCCTTCTATGTGTTTCCTGCCTGATAGAGGAACAGGGTGAAGGCAACAATACCATTTGCCTTTATCTTGAGTGGCACAGAATTCAGACCATCCCAAAGAGCCAGTCCTCCCTAGAGGGACCTTGGCCACCTTCACTGCTACCCCTGACTCCGTCAGGGTTTCCTTCCAACGTGGTCCTTTAACTGGGACACGAGTCTTTTCACACAGAGATCACAAGGCACACCACACAGAGCCCTCACAGAGCTGAGCTGCAAGTGAAAACAGGAAGTGGCCCAGGCTTTCCTCCACAGGGGGAAGTGAGTCTCTACACCTGAGAAAGTGACTCTGATGTAACTACGTCAGGGATCCTGCTTCTCTGTCGGAAACATTCCCTCCTGGTGGGCAAAATGGGCAAAGGCTAAAATGCATGTTCCAGTGTGTGTGTGTGTGTGTGTGTGTGTGTGTGTGTGTGAGACACATTTCATGACTACGTTTGTCACACGTATCAGAGGACCCACCATCTCTGCAAAGGACCAAGGCCGCCCTACCAAGGCCGATTCATTTGCATCTCACTTGTTTCCCGGGTACATATGAAGTTACCTCAATAGGCAGTGAGAAATAGAACCACTGCCCTCCCCTATGGCAGCAACTCTCAACCTGCAGGTCACAACCCCTTACATGGGGGGGGCACATATTCAATATCCTGCATATCAGAGATTTACATTATGATTTGTAACTAATTAATTATGAAGTAGCAACAAAATAGTGTTATAACCATAACCGTGTTATAACCCTGCTGTGGAGATCACCACAACATGAGGAGTTGTATGTATCAAAGGGAGGCTGAGAACTATTACCCTATGGGCTCATAGTAAGTAAGGTGACAGAGATGAACAGAAGCTCTGTGACCATGACCTGAAGAATGCTCGCTACCCTGGGAGATCTTGGAGATCTAGCCCAGCTTCCAAGTCAAACTTGCTTAAAAACATTCTGAGCAGGCAAAGGCAGTCATATACCACGCCATCCCTGTGCTGACCAGTTTTCTGGTCAGCCTGATGCAAGCTAGAGTCATTTTGAAGAGGGAACCTCAAGTGAGAAAAATGCCTCCCTAAATCAGGTTGTAGGCAGGCCTGGATGGCATTCTCTTAATTAATGATTATAGAGAAGGGCCCAGCCCATTGTAGGTGGTGCCATTCCTGGCCTGGTGGTCCTGGGTGCTATAAGAAAACAAGCTGAAACAGCCCATGAGGAGCAAGCCAGTAAGCAGCACACCCCTCCACAGCCTCTGCATCAGCTCCTGCCTCCAAGTTCCTGTCCCAACTTCCTTTGATGACGGACTATGATATGGGTGTGTAAGCCAAATAAACCTTTCCTCCCAGGTTCCTTTTGGTCACGGTGTTTCATCATAGTAATAAAACCCCTAATTAACACACTGCTAAACCTGCTTCCTAAAGTGTCTCTGCTTCTTCTGCAGAGCCTGGCGCATCGAGGCTGCTGTACCTCAGCTCTGCTCTCCTCTCCTCTCACCCAGTTGTCCGGAGCTCAGTCTTTCTCCCTCCTCCCATCACCTCTCTGTTTACTCCCTGGCCCACTAAAAGGAGATCTCTCTCAGGACTGTCTGTGGGGAGTTCAGTGTGGCTTGGTATTGCTGCCTTGTAGAGTGTAGGGCAGGGAGCACAGAGGAAGCCTGGAACTAGAGTCCTGTGTTTACCTCAGAAGCCAAAAGACAGGTTGACTTTCATAGTGACTACATATACACACACAATACCACATACATACCCTCCACACACACACACACACACACACACACACACACACACACACATATACACACCACATACATATACACATGTACATAATACACCACACACACCACATACACACAAATCACTTCACACATACACACATACACACACATACACACATATACACACCACATACATATACACATGTACATACATATACCACACGTACCACATACACACAAATCACTTCACACATACACACACACATATATACACACCACATACATATACACATGTACATACATATACCACACACACACCACATACACACAAATCACTTCACACATACACACACACATATACACACCACATACATATACACATGTACATACATACACCACACACACCACATACACACAAATCACTTCACACATA
>NC_034596.1:79404080-79405466 GCF_900095145.1 Mus pahari | reverse complement strand
AGGAAGGAAGGAAGGAAGGAAGGAAGAAAGAAAGAAAGAAAGAAAGAAAGAAAGAAAGAAAGAAAGAAAGAAAGAAAGAAAGAAAGAAAGAAAGGAAGAAAGAAAGAAAGAAAGATTGATTCAAGGGGGAGGAGACAGAGAGACAGAGAGACAGACACACAAACACACAGACAGGCCGAGAGAACAATGTAGTCAGCTATACCGAATGGTACTGAGGGGCTGTTTGATGAGAAGACAGACGAACTATTGGATTTAGCAGCAGAGAAGATTCTAGCAACCTTGGCAAAGCAAGTGTTCGGTAGAAGAGTAGGAACAGGCAAATGAAAAGGGTGTGAAGACAGGAAGCAGCGAGAGGAGATTACCGCCAACAGGAAGGAGAGAGTGAAGTGGGATGAGGGAAGGAACTCCTCACGATGCCCCGTGTCGTGGGGCGCCCGTGACCGTGGGCTGAGATTCGGCTCCAGAGGCTGCTGACAGAATCCACAAGGAAACCCTGCTTTGCAAGATGGAGGAAGGAGCCGACTAAGCCTCTAAACAGGTCGTCTTAGGGAGGGATTCCCTCCATTGCATCCAGGAAGAAATGTCAGCGTACAGATCTTCTCACAGGTTTTGTCCCTCCATGTCCTCATCCCAGAAAAGTACGTGGGGCAAAGCAACTGACAAATCAAATACACAGGACGCACACGGAACCTCTGCACAGGTACCCGATGAGTTCCGGGACAGCCAAGGATCCCCAGTGAAAACCATCTTTAAAAGCAAGCAAAAGAGAAAGAAGGGTTAAATGCGTTTCCATGAAACTCGACTCTTGTCACTGATGTCTCTGAGTCACCCTCCAGAGTTACTGAACACACAGTGAAATCCATGGAGCACAGCTCTGACTGGGGACAAACCCTTGTCTCTGCCCCTAAAATCCTCTGCCCACATGTGAAATGGAGGGAGCGCCCCGCACTTCCAGGCAAAAGCACTAACAACTCAGTAATGTCTCTATCTCGCTGCCACCACCCAAGGCATTCTGGGAGCCACTGTATGAGGACCAGGCAGCCACTCTTTGTTTGGCATCTGTCTGCCAGATCCAGGACTCCCCAGCAGTAGGAAGGACAGCAGGCTGGCATTAAGTGGGATAAAAGACGGTTGGGACATGTCCTCTTGATGATCAGCCATACTATCAGCCTGCCAAGCAGTGGGCAGTTCAAATGTTTGAGGTTCAACCAAAAGAGACAAGTAACAATTTTCAATCACTTGCTGAGACCCATGGCTAATCTCAGAGAGCAGAGGAGAGAGCTTTAGAAAGCTGCTTAAGGGCTGGTGAGATGGCTCAGTGGGTAAGAGCACCCGAATGTTCTTCCGAAGGTCCAGAGTTCAAATCCCAGCAACCACATGGTGGCT
>NC_034596.1:79366016-79403256 GCF_900095145.1 Mus pahari | reverse complement strand
TGTGTAGCCTTGGCTGTCCTGGAACTCACTCTGTAGACCAGGCTGGCCTCAAACTCAGAAATCCACCTGCCTCTGCCTCCCAAGTGCTGGAATTAAAGGCATGTGCCACCGTGCCCGGCCTAATACTCGTTTTTGAGAAGAAAAAAAAGGAATAGAGGACCCACAAAAATTCATCACCTGGTTTAGGATTTTCTTATTTCTTTCTCCATTCCCAGAACTTCTTTCTCCCTACATAGATATTGAAAGGACTGGTATTAGCACAAGACACCCCAAGGCCAAGTTCCCAGCACAAAGGAGTTTTTTGTTTGTTTTTTTGTTTGTTTTGTGGTTGTTGTTCTTGTTCTTGTTTTTGTTTTTTGCCTCAGAGGGTCAGAGGGCGAGGAGTAAGAGACAAAGTTAGGAGACAGAGGACATAGAAGAAGGGGAACAGATCAAGGGAAATGGGGAGGGACAAAGGACTGCCACTGGATAGAGAGGAGACAGATGTGGCACACAGGAAAACAACAGTTTATAAAGGTAAAGGAGGAGGTGTTTAATTTTAATTGGATATGTTAATTAGGTGAGCTAAAGAGGACTTTTGATTGCTAGACTTCAATAATTTAATAGCCGGACCTTGGTAGTCAGTCTCAGGAGGAGGAAGTGGCCTATTAAGGGAGTAGACCTTGGTGGCCAGCTTTAGGAATGTAACTTAATGATTTTTAGCAAGACAGAGGGGTAGGGAAGAAGGATAAGGACCACCAAAGCCACATTTGCCATGCTCGGGCCAGCCAGAACAGCTTGGCACATGACTAAAATTTACATGGCAGAAGGGGTGCACTGGTTAAAAATGGGTGCTTCTCTTGCAGAAGGCCTGAGTTCCAGTCTCAGCACCCACACTGGGTGGCTCGCAGCTGCCTGTGACTAACTCCAGGGGCGCCTGATGCCTCTAGCTTCCACTGACACAGTACTCACCCCACCCTGCTGCCCCCCCCCATGCCAAGCAAAAGTCAAAATAAATCTTGGGGGGAAAAATCCTCTATGGGACTGGAGAGATGGTTCAGCGGTTAAGAGCCACTGTCTGTTCTTCCAGAAGTCCTGAAGTCAATTTCCAGCACCCATGTGGTGGCTCACAGCTCTCTGTAACTCCAGGGCCTATCATCCTCACACAGATACACATGCAAACAAAACACCGATGCATATAAATTAAAAAATAAATACATTGTTTTTAAAAACCTTTTTTTAAGTACAAGGGTTGGGGTGTGGCTTACCGGTAGACTGCTCGCTTAGAAGATAGAAGGTTCTGGGTCCAGTCCTCAGCACTGAATATAATCACCATACACACATTTATAGAAGTGCAAACTCACAGGCGTTTATTTCCTACTTAGGAGTTGTAACCCCAAACCATTTTAGTTTACTTTCTTGCTTAACCTGTTCCCACCTTGGCCTCTGGGACTTTTCTCACTGATTTCTGGGCTCTTTTACAAATCTCTATCAGTGTAGGGTGTTTTCTGTTTGTTTGTTTACATGCTTCTTAACCATTTTAAAAAACTTTTAGTTTAATTATGTATTTGGTGAGTGGAGGGGTAGAGGTCAGAGGTCAGAGGACAATTCTTTCCTTCCACCTTTAATTTACATGGGTTCTGGGAATCGTTGGGCACCGTTGCTGCTGAACCATCTTGCTGACTTTGTTCCTTTCTTTTAAGCTGAGCTTTGTACAGACTTTAACATTAACCACAAGATGCCACGAGCTCCGGTGGCATCGCTAGCCTGGTCTGGCCCCGAATGGGT
Source organism: Mus pahari (assembly GCF_900095145.1). Taxonomy (NCBI): domain Eukaryota; kingdom Metazoa; phylum Chordata; class Mammalia; order Rodentia; family Muridae; genus Mus; species Mus pahari. Next base: position 79,401,489 of record NC_034596.1, on the reverse strand, counting down.
GTGTCTAGGGCAGACTGCAGTGCTGGCGGGGTCTGTCTGGACATGTCTCCTTCTGAAGATCAGAGCCACGGGCTGCTCAGCTTCCTGCATCAGTGCAAGGCAGACTTGCTCCATCTAGCAGGCCCACTGCAGTGGGAAGACAGAAAGTAGGAGAGTGTGTATGTGTGTGGTGGGGAGCAACCTGGAACAAAAATTCAGGGTTTGGATCTAGCTGGGCGGTAGTGACACACACCTTTAATCCCAGCATTTGTGAAGCAGAGGCAGGTGGATGGATCTCTGAGTCTACAGATCGAATTCTAGGACAGCCAGGGATATACAGAGAAACCTTGTCTTGAACATTCTCCTACCCCAAAGAACACAAATGAGACTGGGACTGCCTTAATGCAGGCCCTTGACCGTGAACAGCTCACTAACTCCTCCACACACTACAGTTATTAAAGGAGATTGTTCGGGTCGTGAGATGTCTCAGCAGTTAAGAGCAACAGCTCTTAACCAGAGGTCCTGAGTGCAATTCCCAGCAACCACACAGTGTCTCATGAACATCTATAAGGGCATCTGTTGCCCTCTTCTGGCATACAGGTGTACATGCAGCAGAGCACGCATACATTTAATTAATTAATTAGTTAATTAATTAAAAAGGAAACACTTTAAAGGGGGGGGAACGTTCCTGATCAATCCACTTTGCAGTGGCTTGAAAAAGAACGGCCCCTAATGACTCATGTGTGAATACTTGGTCCATAGGGAGCAGCACTATTAGGAGTAGGTGTGGCCTTGTTGGAGGAAGTGTGTCACTGTGTAGGCGGGCTTTGGTGTCTCCTATGTTCAAGCTCCGCCCAATTCGGAATTCCAGTCCCCTTCTGCTGCCTTCAAATCAAACTGTAGAACTCTGTGCTCCTCCAGCACCGTCTGCCTGTGTGCTGCCATGCTTCCTGCCATGATGATAATGGACTGAACCTCTGAAACTGTAAGCCAGCCCCAATTAATGTTGTCCTTTATAAGAGTTGCCTTAGTCACAGTGTTTCTTCCCAGCAATGGAAACCCTAATTCAAACACACCTCATAAGGCTTCAGTGGGTTGCTATATGGGCAATGATGAGAATCAGGCCTGGCATACAGTGAGCACTCTTCAATGTTCTATCATTATCCACAACAGTCCAAATCAGAATCTCCTCACAGCCATTGCTATTCAAGCAAAACACAAAACTGGCCTCACTGCTAAACTGACACAGATCGCTCAGAACTCTGACTTTAAAATGCAGCAGCGGTCTGGTGAGATGGCTCAGTGGGTAAGAGCACCCAACTGCTCTTCCGAAGGTCTGGAGTTCAAATCCCAGCAACCACATGGTGGCTCATAACCATCTGTAACAAGATCTGACTCCCTCTTCTGGAGTGTCTGAAGACAGCTACAGTGTATTTACATATAATAAATAAATAAATCTTTAAAAATAAATAAATAAAAAATAAAATGCAGCAGCAACTGGCTAGTTTAATAATAAAAAAAAAAAGAAAAGGAAAAAATAAAGGAACTTACAGAAAGGATTCTGAGTTGCTCACAGAGGCCCTGTGAAGGATGGGGGGGGGGGGGGGGAAGGGTCAAGGCCCAAAGTGGGGACAAGGTCCACATCAATGTCTACTCTGCACCCCGGAGACCTTGACAACCTGTACTGTACTCATCTGGACAAGGCTATCATAGCCCTGTGGCCACTGTCACAAGATAAGCTTCTTTGCTGGTCTCTGTTGTTGGGGTAGGTTCCTGATTCAGAGTCCCAGGGCAGTACACCTGGGTGATGGAGTGTGGCTTGTATATCTGAGCAGGTGAGTATCAGAAGTTGTCAAAGGGTTAACAGTTGCTGCTAGGAAGATCGACTCATCCCTGAAGTTTGAGGATTCCACAGCTGAGCTGCCAAAGAGTGACATGTCACCTGCCATCCTGCCTTCAAACTTTGTCCCAGCATGTCAACATCCATGGATGGACGAATAACATTAAGTAAACACATTTCAGAACCTCTGGTCCGAAGGTTGGGCATCCCTTGCTTTTGTTTTCTTTGTTTTTCTTTGGTTCCACTGTTGGATTTGTTTGGTTTTCCTTTGGAGTAATCCACACCTGGCTTCTGTGCTGCTGGAGTTGGGAGCACTGTGCACAGAGGCTGTGGTTCTGCTCTTGGAAAGATGCTGTCCCTCTACAAATGATGGCACTAGTTGTTCCAGTTGACTAATTACCATGGAAATTCAAAGAACTCACTTTGTAGAACAGGCTGGCTTCAAATGCCCCCCTGCCTCTGCCTCCCAAGTAGGAGTGGTGCGCTGTCACATCCGAACCTGTTTTGCATTTTTTTTCTTTTACCAAAAACGAAACAAAACAAAACAAAACAAAAAAAACCCAAAACCAAATCAAATCAAAAAGTGTTTATAGTAGAACTTTTCAATGTTTTTGTTGTTGTTGCTGTGGAGGGTTGTTTGTTTGTTTGTTTTAAGATTTATTTATTTATTTATGTGTTTGTTTATTATATGTAACTACACTGTAGCTGGCTTCAGACACACCAGAAGAGGACATCTGATCCCATTAGGGATGGTTGTGAGCTGCCATGTGGTTGCTGGGATTTGAACTCAGGACCCCTGGAAGAGCAGTCAGTGCTCTTACCCGCTGAGCCATCTCTCCATCCCTTCCTTTTTTTTTAAATGAACAAATAGAACCCAGAGGATGAAGTGATGTATATGAAGCTTTATAAAGTGGCTGATTCTGGGCCTAGTGTCCTAGTCCTTAGTGTCCACCATTTCAGTGTTCCCAGTTCCCAGCCCAGGAAGCCAGCCACACCTTCCCGGGGCAGGTCCAGACAGGAGCCTTTGGGCTGACCTGCGGCGATGGCTGCCCTTGCTGACTTATTCACCCACTGGGTGTGGAATCCAGATCAGCTGTCTCTCAGTCTCTTATCTCGTCTTCAGAGAGAGAGGAAGAAAGGAGAGCAAGGACCACGGCCCCCACCTTGATCTTGTTCTTTTAGAAGCCTTGTCTCTGCTGGGCCCTGGGCCATCATTGTCACCTGCTGGACTCTGACCTTTGCCAGCCTCTCTGGTCTCCTGACAGTATTGCTCACCACTTGCCCTAGTCTTTGACTTGCTCTGGGCCCTGCCTTCCTATTCTGGTTCCCTATCAGCTTCTGCCTTCTTGCATGTACCCAGCACCTTCTTTTGGCCAAGCTAGCCTGGGGTGAGCTGACCCAGCCACCCTGCAGGAAGCTTTCTGGCAGCAGGGTTCCAACCCAGGCCTTCATCAGCCTCCTCAGGACCCAGCAGTGCCTGGGCCAGCAAGCCTTGTGAAAGGGATGCGTGACCTGCTCTCTTTGGGTGTGGCCCACACCTCATCATGACTAACTAGAGAAGAGGGGGGTGGAGGACCTGAGAGGACATTTCTAACAAACTGTGTGGCAGAGGTTTTCCTTCCATAACACCTGGGGGACATTCCTGCTTTGTACTGAGGCTGGATATTTAGCTCTGAAAGCTCAATGCCATCAGCAAGATCTGGGGTGAGCCTTTCCTAGGCTGGAGTGAAGAAAATTGGTCTTGAGAGTCCAGAAGAGCTTCAGGATTGGCCTGACTCAGCTGAACTAAATCAGAGAGAAAGATACACCTTCCTGCCTCCATTCCAAGATCTGTCTTCAACAGCATAGGTGTTGGGTGCCATGCCGGATACAGAGGAATGAGGGTGAATGAGACATACTCCCTACCCTCAAGAAAGACAAAGGGACCTGGTATTTACAGTAGATGTTGATGCATGCTCTAATAATAGCAGCTAACCTATATTAAATGCTCAGTCTATGCCAGACTCTGTACTCAAAGGTATTGGCCAGGCATTGTTCTGTGTAATTGTAATCATCACAGTATTATTATCATCTCCTTCTTACAGGGGAGGAAATGGAGGCCCAGAGACATTAAGTGACTTGCCTAAGGTCACACAGCTGAGGCAAGATGCATACCTAGAATTTAAATCCAGGTTGGTTTTTGGCTGGAGAATTCCTAGCTCAGCAGTTAGAAGCACTTGCTGCTCTTAGAGAAGATGCAGGTTCAATTCTCAGCACCAACATGATGGTTCACAACTATCTGTAACTCTATTTCCAGGGGATCCAATGCCTACTTCTAACTTGAAGTCACCAGTCACACACATGTTGCATATGCATACATGCGGGCAAAATATTCATAACACATAAATAAGCTAAACCCAAGTAGTTTGGCAGTAGAGTCCTATGCCCGCAACTACCCTGCCATGATTCTGGTAGGTGATAGTAGAAAGCTCAGGTTACTATCTGAGTATAAGGAGTAACATGTGATATAGGAGGGCAAGGGAGACTTTTTGTGAAGAGGTGACATGGAGCCAAGTCTAAACTTAATCAGAAATAGGAGAATAAAGAGGGAGTATTGTGTAACAGTTTCCTCTGAGATTGAAACATTCAACCTGCTTGGGAGCTCCTTTTGCAGGAAGGTAAACAACTTGATAGCTTCAGGAAGTTCCTGAGACTTAATAGATTTAGTAAGACCCTCCCTGACAGTAAACAGAGCCAAGCTGCAAAGATTCTCAGAGGAGCCCAGCTGCCAAGAAGACTAGGACAATCTGAACTGCACAGACAACTCTGAGACCAGACCAGCTGCCTGGAAGAGGTTTTGACCAACGGAGGCACCTGGAAAGGACCCTCTTCAGCTTGTTGAACTGCCTGCAGGCTGTGTGGTGTGCTCCAGGTTCCCAACTTTTGGGAGCTGTCACCCAGGCTGGGGTGGGCTTTGGTGATGCATCTGTCTTTGAGTCATTTCTGCTCCTGTAAATCACCCCAATAAAACTCATTGGTTCATCAAGCCAGTCTTTGGTGGTATCCATACTTTGCTCACTGTTGTGGGATTCCCTGTCTGTGGTGAGTAGATGTGTGTGTTGTGTCTCCCCAAGAAAAGTTAGTGAGCACCAGTAATGTGTCCAGCACACCTAGACCTTTGGGGACTGTAAATCCCACTGTCTTCACTGGCTTATATTAAAAAAGACTTGACAGAGGAGAGGCCGTCGGACTCAGGAGGCCCCTGATACCTGGAATCCAGGTGGAGAGGTAAATACGTAATTCACAGTCAGGTGGGGGTGGGGCATGAGGGATGCAGCAGGATAATCCGGAGGGTTCCTTGATCAGTCTTCACTTGAGGAAACTGGCTTCTCACCAGACTTGGAGAAGGTCTTCCCATTTGGGTACCAAAAAGCCTATCACGGTCACTCAGCCAAGAAGGAGTGGCAGCTTGAACTGGGGATTGGCAGTAGCTCAGGAAAAAGAAGTCTAGGTGTAGCTATCTGCAGCAGGGGATTAACCATCAAATCAGAAGACCAAGATACCCCTTCAAGTCTCAAGGGGTCAAGGGTCAGCACTGGCTCAATGTCAGACAATCAGCCAAAATCTAAACAAGAAGCTGATGTTAGGAGTTTGTTTTTAATTGTGTATGTGTGTGTGTGTGTGTGTGTGTGTGTGTACGTGGATATGTGAATATGTTGTGACCATACGTTCCCTTAGAGTCCAGAAGGTGTCAGATCCACTTGAGCTGGAATTTCAGGTGTGAGCCACCCAATATGGGTGCTGGGAACTGAACTTCAGTCCTCTGGAAAGACAGGAAGTGCCCTTAACAGCTGAGTCATCTCTCGAGTCATAGATGCTGTTAATTGAAGAAAAGCACAACAGAAGGCAATTTACACTTTATCTTTTAATTAATAAATTTTGGTGCTAGGATTGACCCCAGAGTCTTATTTATGAAAGGTAAGTGTTTTGACACTGAGCTAGATAGCAAGGCCCTAATTTACCTTTAGCAACTTTATTGAGATGTAATTCACATGCCATCCAGTTCACCCATATAAATAGTATCATTCAGAAACAGAGAAGAAGCCAGGTGTGGTGGTGCATTCTTTTAATCCCAGATCCAGGACAGCTAGGGCAGAGAGAGAGAGAGAGAGAGAGAGAGAGAGAGAGAGGAGAGAGAGAGGAAGAAGAAGAAGAAGAAGAAGAAGAAGAAGAAGAAGAAGAAGAAGAAGAAGAAGAAGAAGGAGAAGAAGGAGAGACTTGTCTCAGAGAGAAAGAGAGAAAAGTAAATTGTATAATTCAATTTTTTAATGCATAGACTGTAACTGTTTCCCTAACCAATTTTAGGAGTTTTTATAATTAACTTTCCTTTAAAGAAAAATTTGCAGGCTGGAGAGATGGCTCAGTGGTTAAGAGCACTGACTGCTCTTCCAGAAGTCCTGAGTTCAATTCCCAGCAACCACATGGTGGCTCACAACCATCCTTAAAAAGATCTGACTCCTTCTTCTGGAGTGTCTGAAGACAGCTACAGTGTACTTACATATAATAACTAAATAAGTCTTTTTTTTTTTTTTTTAAAGATTTAATTATATGTAAGTACACTGTAGTTGTCTTCAGATGCACCAGAAGAGGGCATCAGTTTTTGTTACGGATGGTTGTGAGCCACCATATGGTTGCTGGGATTTGAACTCAGGATCTTTGGAAGAGCAGTTGGTGCTCTTAACCACTGAACCATCTTGCCAGCCCATAAATAAATCTTAAAAAAAAAAAAAAAAAAAAAAAAAAGCCAGGCTTTGGTAGTGCACACCTTTAATCCCAGCACTTGGGAGTTCGAGGCCAGCCAGCCTGGTCTACAGAGTGAGTTCCAGGACAGCCAGGGCTATACAGAGAAACCCTGTCTCGAAAAACCAAAAAAAAAAAAAAAAAAGAAAAAGAAAAAAAGAAAAGAAGGAAAATTTTGTATTATCTCATGCATGCATGGAAAACTTGTGCTATCTGCCATCTATAGAAAACAAAATAAAGATAAAACGGGAGCTGTGCCATGTTATTAAATACATTCTGGCCAGTGTAGCCCCTTGGCTTGTGTGAAATTGAGACTTCATTCTTATTTTGTGAAAAATGGGGGGGGGGGCTGGTAGACCCACATCAGAGGCTTGTGGAAGATGATAACACAGAACTCAGAACTCGATCAGGTTGTCCTTGGTGGCCTCATCATAAAAATCAAAGGAAGACTGAGAAAGAAAGAGAGTTCTCCATGATGTTCTTTAAAGCCACATCCCCAAGGCATCTAAAGTCATTTCTTGCCTGTATGCTAATACCTGGATCTTCCAGGTAGAAGTGAGGTGACTTAAGCTGGGATGCCACATAGCCAGGAATGGCAAACAGGCTCATCACCCAGGCATCTTCATTTCTCATGCCTGTGTTTCCTCTGCATCACAGTCTTCTTTGCAATCATTATTTTAAATTAGGTCAAGTGCCTAATGCGTATGCCATGCAGCTCTGTCACAAGTGTGTCGACAGGGACACTACGACAAGCAAAGCCTTGCAAATGACCTAAGCCACTCATTCCATTTACAGACAGGAAAACCAATGTGTTTGTTCACCTGGGCATGTTGAGAACTGCCCATCAAAAAAAGAAACGTGGTCCACTGCATCAAATACAACCTTCTTCACAGCCAATCTAGACATCCAGTTGACTGAAACCTACACAGCTGATGATACAGCTGTTAACAGCCCGGAATTACAGTGATCCTGCTATGCTCTGGAGTTTAAAGCAGGCCTCCGGATCTTTCAGCCTGTCACTTGGTCCTGCCCTACTTTCTGTCTTGCTCTTTAATTTGATCTGTCTTCAGCTCTGAATGAGCAGTTTTCCCCTTGGCCAATGTGGCTTTCAGGATCGTGGGTAGGAGGGGAATTAGCTGGTGGATTGGGGAGGAGCCTTATATGACAAAGAGGTGAGAGGGCGTTGGAACTGTGGGGAATCTGAAGTTTTATCCTTGTAAGCTAACAAATGAGCCAGCCAGTCTCATGTATGCAGGATTATATATATATATATATAGGCTATATATATATATATAGGCTGAAGAGATAGTTCAGTGGTTAAAGCACTAGCTGTTCTTCCAGAGGTCCTGAGTTCAATTCCCAGCAACCACATGGTGGCTCACAACCATCTGTAATGTGATCTGATGATCTCTTCTGGCATGCAAGATGCAGAAATACATGCAGATAGAGTACTCATATACATAAAACAAAACAAAACAAACAAACAAACAAAAAACAAAATAAACCCAAACGTATCTATTTACGACAATAGCAATAGCCAGGCTACTGACATGTTTTTCTGGGAGGGGAGCAAACACAGTAAAAATGTCCTAGTGACACCTTAGCAAAACACACCACATGAGTGAAGTCCTAAGTTTAGAAAAGCAGGATCCTAAGTTCTTGACAGTTAAGCAGGCTTTACTTGGCTCTGGGAAAGAAATTGTTGGGAAAAACAAAACAAAAAAGAAAGAAAGAAAGAAACAAACAAACAAAAAACTGGAACCAAGGGCTGTCAGTGATCTGCTTTCCTGGCATGCAAGCACGCAAGAGATCCATGTCTCCCTACGAATGTTAGGCACGTGTGAGAAAACAGCCTATAGCCCTCGGCGCCATCGTAGGGCAAGGGATGAAGGTAAGGATGCAGGTGTCCAAACGGACTGCTCTGCTCTCTCCATAACGCTTCTTATTGGTTCCAGCCATGGGAAGAACAGCCAGAAAGAGGCTTGTTTGTGGGTTTTGACATTTGTCTCACTTTTCAATGTCCATAGCCTTCAGATCACTGTCTCCGCTGACTTTGGACAATTTTTAAGTCATTGTTTTGTGTGTCTTTAAAAATAATTCTGAGAAGCTCATAACTCCACAGATGGGAAAAGAATGTAGCTTTCCAAATGCTATCTGCTTTCTGGAAATAGTGCCTGCTAAGAAAATCCAAAGTTGCCACATGACAGTTGATTGTAGGATATGCATCTTGCAACATCAAGGTAAATATGGCAAGGCATGCTGGCCACCGGGATGCAGTAGGCAAGATTCCTGACATCATCTTTGTCATCTGAAATCATATCTAGATTGGCCATAAAGTAGGTAGGTTTTGCTTGTTATATGGACTCCTCTCCTCTCTTCTCCTCTCCTCTCCTCTCCTCTCCTCCCCCCTCTTTCTTTCTTTCTTCCTTCCTTCCTTCCTTTCTTTCTTTCTTTCTTTCTTTCTTTCTTTCTTTCTTTCTTTCTTTCTTTCTTTCTTTCTTTCTTTCAAGATTTTAAAATTTGATATGGATGAATGTTTTGACTGTATGTATATCTGTGCACTACCTGTGTGCCTGATTACCAGCCGAGGTCAGAAGAGGGCATCAGATCTTCTAGAAATGGAGTTCCAGATGGTTATAAGCCACCATGTGGGAGCTGGGAATAGAACCTGGTGCCTCTGTAGGAACCTCAAGTACTCTTACCTGTTGAACCATCTCTCCAGCCCACTGGAGTACATTTCTAAAGTAGATATTTTGTATCTATACCCGAGACCCAGGACCTTGGCTATCAGACCCAAGACCTGTCATGCTTCTCTGCCTAGAAGAGGAGATAGTCTGGGACAAGAACTCCAAGACTGCTGGCATCTGAGCAGAACCTGGGATTTGGTTCACAGGGCCATTCTGTAGCATTCTGTGCATCTTGAAACCCTTTGCCACCATATCAGGTGGGAGGTAACTCATTGACTGGACTCTGAGTCAGTGACCACACCCTTCAACTGGGAGCAAAGGGAAAAAAAAAAAGTCAGGATACCAGGGAGAGCCCAACATTGCAGGAAATGCCACCCATGCGAAATAACCCTAAAGATTCTAAAAGAGGGACAAAGGTTATACAGATCCTCCTGTGGATGTGTGACAGGCTGTTCACACACACACACACACACAATTAGAGCTGGTCATCCAATATGATCCTTCCACCCCACTGCCTTCTGGGGAACTCAGTTTGGAATTAAAAAGTATGTAGAGCCCTTTGCTTTATCTGGGCAATGCAAATGATAGCTGTCATACACAATTCCTAGAAGCTACTACAAAGAACTTCTGTTCACAAAGATCTACTCCGACAGAAGCTGTTTCAGGAGACCAAAGACCTGGTTCCTTGCTGGAATCCCCAGATATTACTCTCTATAGGAAAGGAAGCTTTCCTCTTTTCTGAGGAAGCTATAGGCACTAAAGTAACCTCGAGATGCCTAACCTTCTTGGCTGTGAACCCAGAGGGCACCTCCCACAGTATGCTAAAGTTGATGTCCCAGAACTGGCATTTATGACTGGCAGAGACTTATAGAAACACTTCCTTCCCACTGTGCAATGAGCTCTGACCTTTGAGCTGGGCCTGCCAGCAAACACTCCCGTTTCAGACAGCAAAAAAGCAGAGTCCCAGGACAGTAGGAGACTCAGGCATCGCTGGCCAGCCTGGATCCCAGGAATGCTGTGCACCGTGCCTTGACTCTTAACGTTCTCCATTCATGGTGAAGAAGAAAGACGCATTTACAAAGCCTGGGTGGTCCAGAAGCCTCTCTGGAGTCCCAGAGCTGCTGTATACACAGAACTTGTCACAGAGTGTTGAAAGCCCTGGCTTGCTGCTATTGGCCACTTTTGCACATGGCCTCCACACTGTGGCCAGCCTGACGAATGTTAGTCAGCTTTCTATCGCCATGACAAAACACCTCAGGTGATCCACCTAGTGAAAGATCTCACTCCATGCTTGATAGCCCTGTTGCTGGGGCCTACGGCACCATGGTGGAAACTTGTGTCTGAAGAGCAGTATTTACTTAATGGCAGGCAGGAGCAAGGAAAGAGACAGGAAGTGGCTAGTGTCCCAATGCCTGCTTCAAGACCTGCTTCCAATGACCTAACTTCCTTCCACCTAGACCCACATCTGAATGTTCTACTTATCTCCCAGTGGTAGGAGCAGGAGTTCAAGCTTTCAATATACAGGTCTCAGGGGGATACTTAAGATACAAAATGAAAACAGTAAATCTGAGGAAAACGTCAAGACATGGTGTGTAGTGTAAAGTCCAAAAGTCCACGCCTAATCCTGAAGACTCACACAGACTGCACTTTCAATGTAGCTTCATACAGTTCAGGACTGATGCCATCGAGCTTCTAGCAGCCTATTACCCTGGAAGCCTTCTGATGATCTGGCTTCCTGGAATTTTGCCTGGTCCACCCTGCCTAGCTTCCCGCTCAAGTTCTAATATGAAAACAAGGGCTTTTGGTGCACGGTACAAACCGTTTTCAGAAGATACTACGTTTAGCAAAATCAATGTCCCTGCATTATCCACACCCTACAATGACAGTAACAAACTACCAGAAGTACGGTATCTGAAAATAACATAGGATTTATTACTTACTTAATCAGCCTCGTAGCTTTGTAGGTCAAAGGTCCACACAGCATCACTAAGCTAAAATCAAAGCATTGGCAAGACCATGCTTGTTTCTCAGACTCCAAGGGAGAGAATTCTTTGTTTCTTTGCCTTTCTCTAGCCCCTTGATGTCAATCTCATTTGTTGGCACATAACCTTCCTCACTTCCTTCTCTTTCTTTGCTATTTATTCATTTTGTGTGTGACAGAAGTCAGTCATTGGACAACTTGGAAGAGCTGATCCTCTCCTTCCACCATGATGTGGGGTCCAGGCTTTCAACTTAGATCATCAGGCTTGGCAGCAAGTACTCTTACCCACTGAGCCATCTAGACAGCCCCCCCCTCTCCTTCCCTCTCCCCACCCCCCTCTTACTTTGCTTTTTTTTGAGACAGTATCATTCAATGGAGCATGGCTTCCGATTTTCCCATGGTTATATAATCTGCACCAAAGAGGGGACCTGAACACAGTCTGGACCGTGCAGAAACTTTGTTCCTAACAGTGTGTGAATTTCCCTGGGTTTCCCTTTGTTCTTTAGGAGCCTGTTGGTTACTCTGTGGGGGTGAGCTTATGATCCATTCTTCTTCAGAGCCACCCTGCATTTATTTCACCTTCTTCTTCTTTTTTTAAAAACAGATTTATTTATTATATGTAAGTACACTGTAGCTGTCTTCAAACACACCAGAAGAGGGAGTCAGATCTCATTACGGATGGTTGCAAGCTACCAGATTTGAACTCAGGACCTTCAGAAGAGCAGTCAGTGCTCTTAACCACTGAGACATCTCTCCAGCCCCCTTGTTTCACCTTCTTCCAAGTCAGCACTCAGTTTTCTCTGCATTCCTACCGGTGTGGACCATGATCCTCCCTGCACTTGCTGCAGTGTCGCCTTGCCCCATGAGGGCGGTTCCAACGTAGCATCGGCTCACCTGGGAGAGCTCAGTCCAGAGATGCTGTCTACTATCTTCAAGATTTATTTATTTTTAGTGTGTGCATTCATGTGTTTTGTTCACATGTATGTATGAGAGAGATGTGTGGGCTTTCTGCCCAGGGTCCCAGAAAAGGGCTATCTTGGAAATGGAGATAAGGAAGATTGTGAGCCATCATTTGGGTGCTAGGAATGGAACCCAAGTTCTCTAGAAGAACAACGCATGCTCTTGGATACCGAGCCGTCTCTTCATCCCTCTGTCTGTCTTCTTAGCATTGACAAGCAGGTTCGCTTTGAACAGGGCTGTCCCTGGCTTAATATAAATCAACCTTAGGCACAGTTTGTTTGTCCCAGTGGAAAGCTGGACAGAGCCCTTCTCTGAGTCTGATGAGCTTTTCATTAAGCCAGTGGTTCTCAACTGTCCTGATCCTATGACCCTTTAATACAGTTCCTCAAGTTGTGGCAACCCCCAACCATAAAATTATTTCATTGCTACTTCATAACTGGAATTTTGTTGCTGTTATGAATATATAAATATCTGATACAATGCAACACAATGCAGTGTTTACTCAATACAACACATCCTGATCATTTTTAACTTTTTTTTTTTTTTTTTTTTAAAGAAAAAGTATGGTTAGTGAACCAGATTCTGCCCTCACAGACTTAAACTCCCTCGTTTGAGATCTGCCTTGTGCAAAACTGGAGCCTTAACATTGCTCCTGCTGCTCTGTAATCCATGTGTCATTTTCTGCCACCAGGGAGAGACTTTGTCCCTTTGCTCTTTGCATCCCTAGCACACCCAGGAAAAGTCATTCTGCGAATGGTAACTGAGGGGTGAATGGAAAATGCCTATGTGGCCAACACAGCAGAAAGGGACAGCAGGATCCCTTTTGTTGCAGCCACAACATCTGGACTGGTTGTGGAGAGCTCAGAACTTGCTAGTTAGCACTTGGGGTTCACAGAGGGGTTCCTATTAACATCAGTATATACTTCTGCAGAGAATGCCTAAATGCATAAAGAATGAGGACCAGATATTTTAGCCATTACACACACACACACACACACACACACACACACACACACACCCCTACCTTTCTGAACCAATCCCTCTGCCTTCATCTCCATCATTGCAATTTGGTCACATAAAACTGAGAACACACAAAAGAAAGTCAGGCCTGGCATGGTGGCGCACACCTTTAATCCCAGTGCTCGGGAGGCAGAGGCAGGCGGATTTCTGAGTTCAAGGCCAGCCTGGTCTACAAAGTGAGTTCCAGGACAGCCAGGGCTACACAGAGAAACCCTGTCTCGAAAAACCAAAAAAAAAAAAAAAAAAAAAAAAAAGTCAGGGCATTTGAATTTTTTTTTTTTTGCCAAACCAGACTCCAGGAAACATGCCCATTGCTGAGGACATTGGATGTGGTTTAGGTAGCAAAGCAAATGATCTAACAAGGAATATATGTGCTGAGCCCAGTTCCTGTTAAATTAATAGATTCACGTTCTGGCACATTCACCACCTCACGAGTCATAGCAACCGGATGACGGCGTAGCAACACAGCGGTTGCAGCCGCTGCACATGAGAAACATCAGAGCCTGGTGTCTCTGGAGGGAAACCAGAAATGGCCGGTCCAATTGCCAGTCTCCGCTGGAGGGATTGGGGGCGGGGAGGGAACATTAGGGCAATCGCGGGCAGATGCTTGCCTTGGTTGGGGCTAATGGAGGGTGACATCTTTCCTACTTCCTAAAACTTTTGTTTTGTATTTTAAAAGTAAATAGTATGCTCCAGCCAGAGAGGAACCACGCTGTGCAAAAGACTCAGTCACGTGGCCAGCCCGTTCTTCCCAGCCTGGAAGCAGCGGGAGAGCGGGAGAGCGATTCCTATCAGAGGGAGCGGGCTGGTGCCTTGCTCTCAGGATCACACGGTTTTCTTTCTAGTTTTCGTATTTATTATCATTACCATTATCATTATTGTTACAGTACTGAGGATTGATTGAGCATTAGGCCCTAGGAAAGCTAATCAGGCACCCCACCCGGGGGTTATAGCCTTTTTTTACTTCTTATTATTTGGGGGCAGAATTTACCGAGATGCCCAGGATGGCTTTGAACTTGTGACCTTCCTGCCTCAGCCTCCTGAATAGCTGGGTTTACAGACCTGTGTCACCAGGTATGACTTTCAGTTTTTATTTTGAATTCAGTTGTGATAATTAATTTGTTTTTGAGGGGGTGGGTGGGCTGGGGAATCAAACATAAAATTGTATGCTTGCCAGTCATGGGCAATATTCCCTAGCCCAAAGTAACATAACTTTCTTTTCTTTATTTTTTTCTGTTTTGTTTTTTGGTGGTCTAGGGGGACTTGAACCCAGGACTTCAGACATGCTAGGCAAGAGCTCTACTACTGAACTACATCCCGGGCCAACTCCTAGGTTTCAGAAACTTCTCCAGTCACCTGCTCTTTCTGGCAGCCAGCGTTTTAAGTCACTTCTGTCATGTTTTCCTTCTGGAAGCAAAGCCTAACTTCTCAGTGCCAGCATCTCGGAAGCTAGGATGGATTCCCTGGGAGGAGGAAGGGAATGCATGGACAGATGTAAATTCCTGTGACTCAAAGACATCTGCATGTGCTGTGGGGTAGGTGACACCCAATACCGGGGCTGCCAGGGATGGTGCAGCAGTCCACACCCTCTGACCTAGTTTTCAAAGGAAAGATAACCTCTGTTCAGCAAAAGGAGTGAAGGCTCAGATTCAGGTATTAGACTCAAATCTGCTCAGGGTCCTTATTTTTTCTTCTTCTTCTTTATGTTCTGTTGTGCAGAGGAGGAGTTACCATCGCACATGAGGTTGTCCTTAGGACCCCACTGTCTTATGTGCTGGCTTTTATGTTAGAAATCTGCAGCTATTCAACAACTACCCTAAAACAGCAGCGTGGCTGGGAATGCTGTAGTAGTTCAGTGTTTCAGAGACTCGCCTAGCATGAGCAAGGGACTGGGTTCAGTCTGCAGTAACACATGCACACACATCCTTACAAACAGATCGGCTTGAGATAACAAACATTTCTCATTGTTTTACGGTTTCTGTGAGTCAGGCATCCAGGTAGCTTAGCTGGGATGAGCTTATTGGGTTTTGTTGTTGTTGGTGGTGTTTNTTTGTTTTTGTTTTCTTTTCTTTTTTTTCAAAGAGACAGGGTTTCTTTGTGTAACTTTGGCTGTCCTAGAACCAGCTTTGTAGATTCCGCGTACCTAAAGTCGTACACTGTCACCTCCACTGCTCTTGCTATTGAGATTACTGTTAAACTGATTCCTGGGCTAAGAGACTTTGGAAGGCTTGGATAACATGGGGTATGAGAGAGACATCCCTTTCCAGTCTCACTCAAATGGTTGTTGGTAGGTCTCGCTTCCTTTGCAAAGGGCTATCTAAGAACACGGGTGGTCGGCTTCCCTTCCTTGCAAGGAGCACGATAGACTGAGACACAGAGATGGCCCAAGCTGGAAGCCACAGCTTTCTTTATAACCCAGTCTCACAGATGACATCACATTTCTTTTGCCATATATTCTGTTTGTTAGAATTGAGTCAGTAGAGTTAGGGAAGAGGGGTTGTGTAAGGGTGTGAATGCCAGGCAGCAGAGATCATTGGCAGGGAGCTATCTACCACATCTTCCACACAGTGTCCCGAGACTTCCAGCAAATGCCACACTGGGCAAAGACAAAGCATTGTGTATATGCTTGTGTGAATGTCAGGCCTTCACACATTGTGGGCTCTGATAATTACTCCTGGGCATGCAGAAATACTGAATATTTATGAAGTTACCACAGAGGATTTAGAATTACAATGCTGAACAACAATAAAAAGACGGTTCCAGACTTAGCAAATATGGAGTAACACTGTTTTCTTCAGAAGCCTGGTCACTGTTGTAAGGAATTACTTCTATTCCAAAAATCAAAATGGGGAGTACCTCCACCATACCTTCACTCCATCATATTATGAAATAATAAGATGTCAAAGAATTGTATTTAAGTCTATAATGTACTTACTTCTTAAAACAATATTATTTTCCATCCACTGCACATTTTGTGTTTGTAATGTCTCCATAAAAGGCAGACCCCAGTGCACTGGTAGCTACAAGGTGAGCAGAGCTTGGGTCAGGGTCTACATGCTTCTTATCTTTGGGTGAGTCTGTGGCTTCTCTTGAGGTATTAAGCAGACTTGGGGTGGAGGTATTTCCACATGTTATTTTCCATGAATCTTACATCACCTTTTGACACAAAACCTGCACTCAAGCAGAGGGCTTTCTGGGCTTTAAAGAGGAGATGGGAGGGCTGGGAGATGTTATCAGGCCAATGTGTTAGTAGGAGCAGTTTGGAAGTGGGAAAGGGAAAATTTTGTCCAGCTTTAGCTGAGGTCTCTGAATGGCCTTTTATGGGTCCCTGTTTTCCAGGGCAAGCTTTTGCCTCACTAAACGTTTCTGTTGGGAAAACCTTGCCCTGAAGTTTTGGCTGTCTGCTTTTTATTTTATTTTATTATTATTATTATTTTAAACCACAGCAAAGGCTAGCCTAGTTCTCTCTCTAACCTAAGGGAATTAGGAGTCTTTCTTTGGGCACTGCTGTGTAACTGCTTTCTTACTGGTCGCCAGAGGCTCAAAAGGCAGCTCTCTGTCGATGTAAGTTTTAATACTCCGAGAAAATTTATTCTGGGCAGTGATAAACTTCAAAATTACGATTGCCCGAAGCTCCTGCGTCCAGGATCCACCTTGTAAAATCACTTCTGGCTAATGATGACACCCGAACGAACGCATCAGGCTCCACAGATTCTTAGACTTGAGTGCACAAGGAAGAGGTGGGGATCCGAGAAGAAAAGGAACAGAACGGCTATTTCCCAGACCCGACGTGGGTGATGACATAGTTCCTGAAATACAATGCATGGTAACATCGTGTACAAGTGCCACCCGGGGAAAGCCACTGGCAACTGTGCAGAACTGTAAGGGACATGAGGACGGGAGAATGGAGTTTGGCCTAGCATTATTCAGGGAAATAATACACTGTTTTCGCATATGTCCTCTCTAGTCCAAATACCAAATGAAATGAAAACCTTTATTATCTCTTCTCTCTCCCGACTGTGTGTGTGTGTGCGCGCGCGCGTGCGTGAAAGGGGGGATGTAGGTGGGGGACTTTTTCCTCCTAGGGTCCCTTGAACTCAGCCCCTGAGCTCCAACGCCACTTTTTAGACCCAAGGGAGAGCAGGGAGCTTCCGATCACACTTTATCCAAGAGCAGGGTGGGGGTTGGGACGAGGCTTCCACAGCCGCTGCAGCATCGGGAACCGAGGGTCTGGCTGGGGGCCGCGCGGAGGCGCGCGGAGCCGGGGCGCGGGCGGGGCAGGAGGCTGCAGAGCCCTGCGCGCCGCCGAGCGAGCTGCTGGGTCACAGCCGGGGCCGCGCCGCCTGCTCGGCGAGGAAGTGACGACTGCGCCGTCCCGAGAGCAACAAAGTTTGAGTCTGCTGGTCGCGCTCGAATTGCGTCCCGCGCCCCCTCGGAGCTGCCCAGGGATCCAGCGTGCAGGTGAGTCGCGGGAGCCTGGTGGCTTTCCCGCTGTGGGGGCGCCGACGTGGAGCTCGGGGCGGGAGGGGGGGATCCGGAATTCGTTGGGGCTCGGCGGCGCGGGCCGGGCCCTGGGGCGCTGGGGGTGGGGGGTGCAGGAGAGGGGCAGGGTGGCCGAGATCTCGGCCGGTGTGGCGCCCTGAGGTGGTTCTTTTGCCTCGGCCTGGCTGCAGCCTAGCCCTCTCCGGGATCGACCCCCTGAGCGCAGCGATGCCAGGAAGGGGCCTCCCCGGACCTGCGATCAGAGCCAGCCCTCCACCCCGCGCCCCATCTCTTCGGGTTGCGTGCAGCTGCTTTTCCAGCCCTTCCCGGTGTTTCCCCGGGGAACGTTCCCTTCCTCTACGCAACCCTCCACCAGGTTGCAGGAAGGAAGTTACAGGAACTTTCCCTCTACTTTTGTTTGCTCGGCCTTGCAGTGACGAAGAGCAGAGCAACTCAGAAGTTTGGGTCAACAGCCCTATCCATTTCCAACCAGCTTGAAACGAGCCCCTCCCGACTCTGCACTTTTCCACCCTCCCTCCCAAGCCCCGAACCCAACAGTAAGCTCTCGAAGGCCTAACACTTTGCAATTTAGCCATAAAAACTGTCAGCACACCCACGTACATATGTGAGTGTTTTCTATATAAAACCCAGAAAGCCGCTTCCAGTGGACTCCGTGGCATCTTGTTCTTTTCTGTGTTCTAAAACTGCTAGGGCTGCAGGAGTTTGCCTGGGAACTTTGATGATGGTTCCCTGCCGCCTGCCTTCGGTAGCCTCGTGACTCTGGGTCTTTAAAGAACAGCTGAGAAGTTTATGACATCTTTGCATAGTTGCAGGGGTCTTGGCGTGGCCCCGCAGCTGGCGCCAGGGCTCCTTGGTTTGTGCCTGAAGCTGTAGCAGCGGCGGGGACAGGACGATGTGTGCAGGAATGTGTGTACAGGCCGCGGACAGTTGGAGATGGGATGTCTAGAGCTGGAATAGTGCAGTCCCTAGCAGCAGCTTCCTGCCGGTCTGTAATTACTGCGTGATTGCACAGTCAGGCTTTGTTGGCGTGGATGTTTATACACACGCTATTGTGCAAGCTCTTGGTGGTGGTGAACAAAACGCAGATTTGCATTGCAAATGCTTAGAACAGATCTGGGCCTGAACTGCAGTCCCAGAATTTTTCTTACCCTTTAACTTTTGCTGGATAGTTTGTTTCCTTGTCTTTCCCTTAACCTCTGACAGCTTGCTGATCTCCTGAGAGTTTGGAGCCTACTCAGGAAAGCCGTCTCTCCTTACTATTTACTACAGAATAAATATCTTAGGCAGCCTGAACACTGTGCCAAGAACTGTACCTTCACTTGTCCTGAGAAAATGTGGGATGACGTCAGCAGGAAAAGGAGATAGGAGATGACTGTCCAATCCTGTCTTCACGGAAGGGCTGCTTGAATTAGCAGAATTGCAAGACTGGGGCTAGCTATAAAGAAGAGTCACAGGTCATGTATGTCTGAGCTGGTCAGGCAGACTTTGAGCCTTGAAGGATCAGCTACAGACATTTAGGTGGGTCCTAATTCCTTTATTGTGTTCTGGGCAAAGGGGAAGCATGCTTAGTGGCTAAAGGAAATGTGCCAGGCTCTGAGACTATGTGTCTGTGTGGCCGATGGGTGTGGGGGTGAGGGTGACTCACACGTTTTCTGTAGTGCAGTCCCTACACCTACTTCCCTAGTACTGTCTACAGGACAGGGGTCGGGTCTTCATATCTATACAAATCCTGCCCTGCAGGAAGGTTGTCTTGGCTCCTTTTCTATTGATAGGAAGAGACACCGTAACCAAGGCAACTTATAAACGAAATCATTTATTTGGGGACTTGCCCACAGTTTCAGAGGGTGAGTCCAGGCTCATCATGGTGGGGAGCATGGCAGCAGGCAGGCATGGCTCTGGAGTAGTAGCTGAGAACTTAGATCTGATCCATCCACAAGCAGCAGGTTTGGGGGCGGGGGTAGGGTTAGGGGCACTGAGCCTGGCATAGGCATTTGAAAACCCAAAGCCCTCTACCAGCAACACACCTCCTCCAACAAGGCCACACATCATAATCCTTCCAAAATAGTTCCACTAACAAGCAACGAAGCATTTAGATGTATGAGTCTGTGGGGACCGAGGGTGGGGGTGGGGGTCATGCCCATTCAAGCTACCACAGGGGCCCAACCTGCACATAGGAGAAGGCTAACAGTTTCTTGAGAGCTTCAACTGTAGTGGAAGACCAGCACAATCCTTCGGAGACCAAAAAGCGAGTGCTGCATTTGTGCAAGGTCATCCTTCTGTCATCCCAAGTGTCAGTCATACAGTCTGTCCTGGGCTGAGATTCACCAGGCAATCCCTTTCCCTGTTGTGCTACTCTGTGACTGCTTGGCACCAACCCCCCTGCAGTGCACGCATGGTCCTCTGCTCCCAGCAGCAGGTACTGGTGACCAACCGGAACATGCTGGTGTTCCTTCATGGCTTCCCAAGTCAAACAGTGGAATTTCACTTGGAAGCCAACGGCTGGTTTGCAGCCTTGTGTCATCTGTATGTCACTGGCACAGTGACCGCTTGTCAGACCATAACATTAGGGCACACAGTCCCGGGCAGGTATCTGTGTGCTTTCAGAGACTGGAGGAAAAGCATGTAAAATCAGGAGAGTTCTGGAAACTCTAGTTCCACAGCAGCCACAGGGGAATAGATTTAGAACAAAAGCCCCACTAAGGTAGGAGTTGCCTGGAATTTCGCAACCCGATTGCTCCAGGGGGATATTGAGTTTTTACTGAACTTGTCTGTCAAGGTTCTTGTCACCTGACCAGAAAACCCTGCCTCCGTGAGGTCCTAGCACTACCAAGATTGATTGGAGGAACATGCTTCCTTCTGACCCCCTAGGAACTCTGCCTTTATGGTCTTTTATGTCCTTGACGAGACTCCCAAAGCTCCCCTGGTGTGGCTGGCAGGGTGGCAGGGAGGGGCCTCTTGCCAGGCCTGCTCCCCAGAGCTGTGGAGTCATCTGCTGGTCTGTCCCCCACATCTCCAGTTTGGCCTGGCTGAGTTTCACACAGAGCTCAGGCCCTTCCCCTGGTTTATACTAGGCTTTGCCTTTGTTCAAAGAACTTGCCCCTGTGGTGGGGCCGTTGTCCTCACCCACCTTATGTAAATGCTTTATGTCGCAACTGAGTTCCCAGCCCCTCCTGCAGCCTTGCCTTGCACAGTTAGAAAAGAAGCTCTGACTCAAAACCGGAGGAAGGTAATAGATACTTTTATTGCTCCAGTAGGAAATGCTACAGGGGATGTTTGTGGAGTTCAGCAACTCCAGGAAAAAAAAAAAAAAAAAATCAAAATGCTACCGGGAGAAGCAGCCGTTGTGAAGAAGGTGATCTCAGTGTAGAGGGCCCTTTATGTCGTCCAAGCTGAAACTTATATTTCTAGCTTTCTGATTCCTTCTGCTGCCTCAGGCCCTGCACTACCGATGCAGTGTTTTGACATAACAACTTACCTCCAAAATAGGGAGGTGGAACAGCCCTGGCTGAAGAGAACATTCCAGACTCTGAAGAAAGTGCTGCAATCTTCCAGATGCTGCGGCTGACCGTGCGGAACCACATGCATGCTTGGTTCCTTGTATAAATCAGCCCTCACTTGAGGCCTCCATGAAGCGCTTCTTTGTGAGACCCTTAAATGTTCTTTTCCTGGTCCACATGACACGGGGCCAGAGTGCTAGGACTTTGTGTCTTAAGTACCACTTGAAATCCACACGAGGCTTTGAATAAGCCTCAGATAAAGGCTGCTCTGTAATCTTACCATTAATGCCCTTAGGCAAGGGTCAGCCTTCTGCCCAGCAGCCTTCAGTGGCTCCCCACTGTCTCCATGGTAAGGATCAAACTTTAGGCTGGCAGTCGTAGAAGTCTGGCCTCTGCTGTTCTCCTGCCTCCCATCACAGCCCTGACCCAGTGACCCACTGTGGGTGTTTGTCCAATCACTGGTGGCAAGCATTTTGGCCTCTCAGGCTTTCCTGGATGCCGGGAATACCTCCCTCTTCCTCTCTTCCACTTGGCTCAGCCCTGCTGTCTTCCCATTTCTTTCCTTTAGCATTTCCCTGCCCCAACTTGTGGGCTCTGCCTGGGACTCTGGTAACATCCACTGGGGCCTTCTGCTGAAGAGAACCTAGCTCTGGTGGAAGGGTTTTCAGCTTCTCTGTTGAGCATGGCTGCTCTACAGCTTCTTAAATGTAGCTGTAGAGAGATGACAGTGATCAGTTTAGAACTCGGCTGGACATCCTTGTTTTGTATATATTTATATCCCTAGACCTGTTCCTCCACTTACAGCACATTTTGGTAAACGATGAATGGTGGTAGTGGTGGCGATGATGATGATGATGATGATGATGATGATGACGACGATGATGATAATGGTGGTGGTGGTGGTGCTGGTGGTGGTGGTGGTGATGATGGTGGTAATGATCATAATGATGGTGGTGGCGGTGGTGATGATAGTAATGATACAAAAGGTTAGAGTTGAATTTGTCTGCTTCTGCATAAGTATGCACATAAGCCATAACCTCAAAACCCATGATTCGTGGTGTTACTTGCAAACATGTTTCCAGGCCTGCCTCTCTTGACTGTTAGCCTGTCGCTGGACCCTTCTGACTCTTCACCTCATTCATTTCCCCCACGTCTAGCACCACTTTCTCATTGGGTGTCAGATAGTATCTCTCCAGCATCAGGCTCCCTCCTCCTTGACCTGATTGGGTGGGCTGTCCTGCCAGTGATGTCCTGCTATGCCTTGGGGCCTGCCTTAAGGGCCGAGGGCTTATTTTCTGGGTTTCTCTGGCCTTCTGAGGGAACCTGAGGCAAGACAGGAGATGGCCTGCTTCCCAGGTGGCTGCAGGCTTGCTTTGTGCAATCAGGGGCTGACCTCTAAAACTAGGCTAAAGACAAAAACCAAGTCTGGGGGGATCCTGGCTAAGCTCTGACAGGAGGCTTGAGGAGTTCTCAGGCTCGGACTCCCACAACCCTACCTTGTAAATCAGATCCTTTCTTTTTAAAAAATATTATGTATGTGATGTGTGTGAGTGGGTGTGGGCATGCATATGTGTGACTTGGTGCATGTGTGGGGGTCAGAGGACAACTTTGTGAGGACAGTGCCCTTCCCCCACCTTGACGGATCCTAAGGATCGAACTCTGGTCCTCACCCACTGATCCATCTCACCAGTCCACGGTTTTTCTTTTCTTTTTTCTTTTTTCTTTTTTTATACCCAAGATGTAATTCACATATTAGAAAACATACCCTATCGGTGTGTTGTTTAAATTTAGTAGGTGCCCCTCCCCAGTTTTCTATTTAGGAAGCTAATATATATGCATAGTTCGAGATCCAAATGATATGTTACATGGGTATAACATAAGTCAAAATAACCTCAACAGAGACAAAAGAGATTGCTGTACATACATACACACATGTATTCAAAGAGAATTAGAAAAATACATATTATTAGTCATGAGAGAAAGATTTTTTTCTTAAGAAAAATACAAAGCCCAGAAGATATTATAAAATATTAATGTAGGACTGGAGGATGGCTCAGTGACAGAGTACTTGCCATGCAAGTCTGAGGACTGGAGTTTGAATTCTCGGTACACACTTAAGGACATAATGGGTGGCCTGACATCCCAGCAGAGATGAGGTCACAGCAGCAGCTTGCTGGCTTTCTAGCTCGATGAGTGAGTCAGTGTGCTCTGGGATGGAGTGAGAGACCCTGCGTTAGTGCCGAAGATGACAGGCACTTGAGGAGGATGCCTGACATCCACCCCTGGCCTTCATGTGTATGTGCACACTTGTACACGTGTGTGCCCATCCGTGTGACCATGGACACACATTCATGCATCCATACACACACACACACACACACACACACACACACACACACAAATACACGTTCACATGCATGCATACCTCTCTCACACACACACACACACACACACAAATACACGTTCACATGCATGCATACCTCACACACACACATGCACAGAAGAGAAACTTGATAATGTGATGGATGACATAAAGTTTGTAAAGGAGGACCCATCCTCTGGTGCTCGCCACTCCTGTCGTCTTATGGTTCCTCTCTCTTAGACAACTACACGTAACTTTTTTTTCAGCTCCTCTTCCAGGTGTGGGCTTAGCAAACAGGGAAATGTGGAGCCACACACAGAAGTTTGGAGATTGTTCTAACATCAGCCCATGTGAGGTAGCCTTGCTGTCCCTGAGGCTGAACTCTGCTCTGCTGTGTGAATACCGTGATTTATGCTACTAGTCACTTACAGAGGAATGCTTGGATCGTTGCCAGCCCTTGCACTCCAAACAAATACACTGGATTCACCTTCCATCCAGGATTCGCTTCCTCTCCTCTCCTCTCCTCTCCTCTCCTCTCCTCTCCTCTCCTCTCCCCTCCCCTTCCGTCCTCTTCCATTTTTTGTTTGTTTGTTTGTTTGTTTGTTTTTTGGTTTTGTTTTGTTTTGTTTTTCAAGGCAGGGTTTCACTGTAGCCCCGGGTGTCCTGGAACTCTGTAGACCAGGCTGGCTCTGAACTCCCAGAGATCCACCTGCCTCTGCTTCCTGAGTGCTGGGTTTAAAGGTGTTCCACCCTCTCCACACCTACCAGTCACCTTTAGCTCTTAATTGATTTTAAGCTAGAAATTTGTTAAGCCCCCCAAGCTTTCTAGCCAGACCCAGCAACCAAGCTTTCTAGCAACCATCCCAGCTCCTGGGAGAAATGAAGAGAAGGCCCAGCAACACAGACCTGATGCCCTGAAACAGCCGGTTAACACAGGGCATTGTGGGATAGCCTTGGAGCTCTAGTGAGCGGGTCCCCTATGCTCACAGAAGCCTGTATCCTGGGTGAGACCCAGAGGGCAGAGCCACCTGAGTGTGACTCTGTCCCTGGGAGAATGGAATTTGGTGGGCAGTAGATAAGGCAAGGAATACAAACATAATTAAGATTAACCATGCAAGTCCTTTCGTGGACACGGGGGGGGGGGGGCTCTCAGCAGGCAGAGTTGCTCTGTTCCACCCCCACCCTTTTCTGGGTCTTTCCTTGAATCCAGGCTGTCTTAAGAGTTTAAGAGTTTGCTCTTTGTTCAAGCTGGCTTCCCACTTGCCATCTTCCTGCAGGCTTCCAAGTGCTGTGATTATAGGTTTGCGCGGTGATGCCTGCATCATATAGGCTTGTGATACTTAGATTTATCTTAATGCATCCTATTTATAGAAGAAGATTTATAGAAGAACACCAGGTGGAGAGGGATATGTAGTATGAACTAGTAGTTCATTTAAATGCTATTGTATCCCACCGTACCCCACCAAACCAGGCTGGGAGCTCTTAGCACCGCTTACTCCTGATTGGAAAGGCAGGTGTTAATGGCTGTTTTTCCCCCTTGTTCTATTATGTTCTGTCCCCCCCCCTTCATCCTCTCCCCTGTCTGCTCTCTCTCCTCTTTTCTACTAAGCTTGACTATTTGAATTCGTATAATGTAAATGAGCATGGTAAGAGAGCCCTTTGCTGTGCACTTCCTGGGAAGATCATGAGGGCTGTAAGTTAGAAAATAACTGTGTGGGGCTAAGCAAGAAAGGTTCTTCAAATAGATGCTCAGGGGATAATGGAAGAGAGATCCATGGAGCGGGTTTTAAACTGCGCCCCCGTTCGCCTAGGATTACAGATGAAAGCTTTGGGTTTGAGTTGCCTGTGGTTGGTGTGGGATTGACAGAGGGCACTGCCCATGTGGATGGAGTACCTCGCTCTAAAGCCATGGTTTGCGGCATACCCTCTGCTTGCCCCTACCCTTCCTTGACCTTCGAGCTGAAGGCCAGCAAGAGGCTTGCAGAGAAGTAAGCAATATGGCTCTGTGTCTTCTCCTGCATGCGCTCTGGGGTCCCTCAGGAACCAGCCACCAGGCATACCGGCACCTTGTCTTGCACTAAAGGAGGCAGGGTCTCAAGATGTGTTCTACCACCTCACTGAGGAGGTGCCGGCAGATGGCATTTAGAATCTGACGTCTCTGGTCATGGAGAAGAAACCATAGCTGGGGTAACTTTGCACTGTGTGGCTTACAAGGTGCTCTCTCTCCCTGCCTTCAGCTTTCTCTCACGCCACATTCGGTTAGTGAGAGCACGGCCTTGAAGAAAGCAAGGTCCAGTAG
Organism: Mus pahari; assembly: GCF_900095145.1. Classification (NCBI taxonomy): domain Eukaryota; kingdom Metazoa; phylum Chordata; class Mammalia; order Rodentia; family Muridae; genus Mus; species Mus pahari. Next base: position 79,375,582 of record NC_034596.1, on the reverse strand, counting down.
CATTAGGGATATGAGCATGAGGAAAGTTCAAGTGTCCACTCCACATCTGTATTCTCCCAGGGGACAGTGGGGACACACCGTCCAAGAGCAGTTAAGCATTAGGTAATTCAGTGTTCAGGACTAGTTAACTCTCCCGTGGTCAAGGGAGAGTGGAAAGTCAGGGAAGGCCTGGTATGACCTTGCAGGGTATGTGTGTTATATGACTGCCATGAAGTGAATGAAGGAGAGGCTTACCAGGTGGTGGTGGCACAAGCCTTTAATCCCAGAGGCAGGAGGATCTCTTGAGCTCTATTCAAGGCTAGCCTGGTCTATAGAGCGAGTTCCTGGATGGCCAGGGCTACACGGCGAAACTCTCTTGAAAACACAAAACAAAACAACAGAACACCTCCCGCCCTCACAAAAATGAAGGTGGGGCTGCCTGAGCCTCCTGAGAATCTGAAAGCAAGTAGGCATCCACCAGGTGGCAAAGGGAGCCAGGGCGGTGTGGGGACAGGGAACGGCTCAGCCAGGCCTGGAGGTACAACACATCGGCTAGGGAGCGAATTGTAAATGGCAGAGAGAGACTCTGTGAGCTTGCACAGGCCAGCTTGCTGGATGTGCCAGCAAAGAGGTCTGGACCACTCCGGAGGCAGTGGGGAGCAGCGAGCTCTAGATAGGTGGGTGGGGGTGGGGATGGGACGGGTGTTTCCTTTCCAAAACTCACTCAAACTGCTTCACAGAGATTAATTGGAGCTTGAGGAAGAGGGACCCAAAGGGCCAGAGTGAGAAGGTGTTACAGTCCTTGAAAGAGGGAGAAAGATAGAAGCTGGTTAAGGAGATGTGAGGACTTAGCTTGATGGACCCACTGAGTGTTCAGTGCAAAGAAGTCAAAAGGTGAGCTCAGATTTCTGCTCAAGGCATGGATGCAAGAGCAGGTTTTAGGGGAAAATTGAGTCTGAGTTCAGCCATACTGGGTTGGAACCTCTGGGACATCTGAGAGAGATGTCCAGTGGGCAAATTGGTCTGCAGCAGGAAACCCCCAAAGTACTGTTTGTGGGGTTTGGCCCTTCCAGCTCAGTAGCCCACCCGATTTTCACGAGGCTACTCCAAAGACACACCGTTTAAGCAAGAAGGATGGCTGCCACCCTAAGCCTGTTCATCTCTCTGGTCTTTTTGGTCTGTAGGCCATTCTGGAGCAGATTTTTTTTGGGGGGGGGGATCACCAGTACATAGAAAGCTGTGGTAGCTCACAGAGAAAATGACTTCATGTGAGGAGGAAGTGGGGAGATCACTGGCTAAGGGCTGTGGCTGAAGAGAGTTAACAACAGAGACTGAGAAGGCACCGAGACGAGAGAGGAAGAACACAGGCTGACAGGAAAGCCCGAGGAGGAGAAAACTTGCTGTATGATGAGAACAGGGACTGCGATTTCGTGCACAAAATTATGCTGCGTTGCACTTTACGAGAGTTCTCCATTAGATTTTCTTAAATTGGGTTAAGGTAGATCCACTATTGATCCGAGGGGAAACAGGACAGAGCATTGGAATGGTTAAGGAATTAAGTTGTGGAAGCTTTGCTGTGGAGGGGGTGGGGGTGGGGGTGGGGTGGCATCTCCTGGGCTATGGCTTCCTGCAAGGTCTCCATCCTAGGTTTCCTCAGCCCGAGTCCACCATTCCCTGAGCAGGTCCAGGGCAGCAGGGATTGCTTTTAATTTTGGACACATAGACGTTTAATGCAAGGCGTCTGCTCAGTTTAAGCTCCAGAGTTGTAGCCTTTACAGCACTTGCCACATCACGGTTCTCAGGCGACTGTGATCCTTTGGGGATAGTTATAGGCATTGGAATTAGACTCTTCACAGAAGGAAAGAGAGAGACAACCCTTCATCTCTCCTCCCTGCCCCCTTATGCACGGTAGGCAAACATCCTATAGCTGAGCTACATCCCCAGCTGAAACCCCTTGGCTTGAGCGAAGTGCTGTTTCCTGGGCCACAGGGGTCTGTGTGTAGATGGGAGATCCACAGGGTGAATGCAGTTCTTAGGTCTGCCTGTAGACGGTGACTTTAGCTGAACTGAAAAGAATTTTACCAGAAGGGTATTAGGTATCCCACTGCATGTCCCGGAGGGAGGTTCAGAAATCCATCAGGATTGGTGGGAAGCTGGATAGCCAGAATCCGAGCCAAAGTGATGAATACACTGGCCGCGGATCATTGCTGAGTTCAGGCCGGGGATGGCCCCACCCTTCCAGAATGAGTTCTGAGCTTCCCTTGCCTTTGGATACCGCTACTCATGCTCTGAGCCATGGCTCTCGTCCTTCCTCAGGCTGTGATGACCCCCAACCATAAAACTATTTCATTGCTGCTTTGTAACTAATGTTGCTACTGTTACGAATTGTATTGTAGCTCTCTGATATGTAACTCTCTGGGGGTCCTGACCTAGTCCTGCTCCAGGCAAAGCCATCAGGTCAGCTCAGCTTACCTTCTCTGTGTGCTCGCTGCTGATTCCTGGAAGCTGAGTTCTGGAACTTGCGGCTTCCTCCGTGGTGGGCGGAACCCTCTCTGAAGCTGAGGGCGGAGTGCACATGCTAAGTGGAAGGGGGTCCCCCATAGAATCCATTCTAGCACTTTGACTGGCGTGATCGGAAATGCTGGAGGTGGGAGAGAATGAGACCAAACAGGAGGGATGCTCTTGGGCCATTAAAACATCCACCTCTTCATGATCATATAATCTTTTTGGACATCTTTCCAAATCTTTCACCTTCGGCTGAGCTCTAGGATTCTTGTATGTTCTGGAGAGCTGAGCGTCTTGCTGGCAGTTGGGCTCCTTCTCCGAGGTTGGAGTCATTCCAGCGGGGAAAGACGAGCATCCCAGCACGTGGGCAGGCCGGCACTTTTGATTCCATGTGGAAAACTTCCGCGCTGCCCCACGGGAACACGCGCCAAGGCATGGCGCTCACTCTCTAGGTAACTGTGAAGACTGGGATTTTGTTCCTTTTGCAAGGCTGCAGGAGACGCTCAGGATCATGAGGTAGTTGGGAGGGCACCATCTTGCTTTTCAGACCAGGGGTTAGTGTTTGGCCTCCAGTTTGGGTTGTGAAACGTTTGAGGCCTCAGGTGCTCTAGTCAGTTCTGAAGATGTCAATCTAGGTTAAGATGTTCTACCCAGCCTTTTTCCCCTGAGATAGCAGCTGGGGCGTTGTCTGCCTGGGACTGTCAGCATCGCCTGTTACATCCTTGCTCAACTTCCCAAAAGTTGCTATGAGCTCCAGCCCCGTCCCTGTCCTTACACCGTCTCTCTGAAGCAAACGTTCCTTGACCGTTTGGTTCCAATAGCCTTAGACAAATCAACTAATTTCTCTAAAAAGGAAAAAGAAAAAAAAATGCAATTTTGAACTCACCACTGCCTTAGCTGTGGCGACTGACCATCAGTAGGAGTTGAGGATTTTTTTTTTTTTCTCCTGAAGCTTCGGGACCCATATCAGGTCAGGCTTGCCAGGCCAGTGGGGAAAAGGCTGTACCCCCTGCCATATTGACTCTGAGCTAATTTACACTGAAGTGGCCTATGCATCTCGAGATGAAATACATTGTGTTTAGGGCAGCAGTAAGGCGGAAACGAAGTCTCGAGGGACCCGAGTTATTCTATTAAAATACAGCTCTGGTCTTGTCACCCTTCTGAACAACCCTTAGAGCTGCCCACATCCTGCAGGAGAAACCCCACCTTCCTCAGAAGAGCACCGAGGCCCTGGCTCTAAGTCCCAACCCACCTCCTTTCGCACGCAGCCCTGTGGCCTTAGCTTAGTCCTTCCTGTGGGAGCCAGGTCCTCACTGCCTCTGTCTGCTTTCACTCCTCTCTGTATCTGCTCAGTGTTCCCTCCGTGTGGCATGCCCTCCCTGTCATTTCCCCTCTTGGCAGAGGTCCACAGAGCCAGCTAGAAGTCACCTGCTTCCACACTGCCCCTTTTGAGCCACGCCGCCTTTGAGGTTCTGGAATCAATTTCTAACTGAAATGTTGGGAGTCAGATGCAGGGTAAGCCTGGAGTCTCACTGACCTGGAGTCATGCCTGGCACACAGTAGGGGTTCCACAGGGAGGGTACTAAGGATAGATAGCCTGAGGGGACGTGGGCCCAGTGGGGCTGGCGTTCAGGTTATGCCTGCACACAAAACTGGTTGTCTGAAGGACAGCCCCAATCCCCCTCAGTCTCCTTCAGCCTCTGCTGCTACAAATGACCCCTTGCTACTCTATGGTTTTCCTTGAGGCTTCCCAGACCCTGTTGAGGCAGAAAGGGAGTTTCCGAATACAGATCTCAGCTACTGGCCTCGCTGTACTGTGAGGAGGACTCAGATGAGCCATTCTGACCATGTGTCTGTGGCGAGGAACCTGCTTAGAGGTTGTAGACTTACCTTTCCACCCGAGGACGCACGGGTTCTGACTTGCTTCAGGGGCCTCCCAGTTCTCCTGCACAGCACAGTCTTCTGCTCTGCACAGAGTGGGAATGAGGGAGAACGAACCAGCCCTCGGTGGAGGAGAGATGAAGGCCCCGTTCAGTCTGGCTGCTCTTCCTGTTAGAGGGCGAGGAGAAACTTGCCTTCCTGACAGTGACTTCAGGGTGTAGTACGAGCCCCAGAGCAGAAACTTGGGGTCTTTGTGTGTCTATAAAAGGGTTGGAACACTCTCCGGGCTCCCTGTTTGGAGATACCTGCCAACCTGCCAGGGCCTTCATGGTGCCTCGTGGTTGGAACCAGAGGTCTGAGGAAGCATTACCAAATGGGCGTCTTGGGTCTGCATGCACTTGGAGAGTACTGTGGGAAACATCTTTCTCACTGTGGTTGATGAGCTCAAAGCCGAGTGAGGCACCTTTGGTCAGAATTGAGGTGCCTGTTAGACCAGTGCTGGTTTACATGGCTTATGCTCTTCCTAGACACATTTCCAGAACCTGGAAGTACTGGTGTCTCTGATTCCTTTAGGAGCCCATCTTTGTTCTCGGCAGATCAGATCATGGGGAGCCCATGATCATCACAGCAGATGTGTGTGAGCTGATATCTAGAGAGGTTTCAGCTTATTTTAGGATGGCCAGTGTGTGGACATTGCTTTAGCCTTCATCTCTGTGGGACCTGCTCTTCTCTTTTTCCACCCAGTCCTCTACTGTCTAGTCCAAATGTCTCTTTTTCATTCTTCTTCTTCAACAAAGTGGTCATGCCGCCTCCAACATCATAGGGCATTCAGTCATAGGACTTAATGCCAGGTACCCCACCCACAGAGGAACTGAAGAGCAGGTATTTTTAAAAATAATTCTCTCCCTCTCTCTCTTTTAAATGTGCATTGGTGTTTTGCCTGCATGTATGACATGTGAGGGTGTCGGATCCTCTGGAACTGGAGTTACAGACTGTCGTGAGCTGTCATGTAGGTGCTGGGAACTGAACCAGGGTCCTCTGGAAGAGCAACCAGCGCACTTAACTGCTGCTGCGCTTTCTCTCCACCCTGGAAAAACATGCATTTTGCTGGAGAGATGGCTCAGTGGGTAAGAGCATTTGTTGCACAAGCATTAGCTGAGTCTGGATTCTAACGTTCACGTAAAATCCTGGGCATGACAACATTACCTATAACCCCAGGCCTGGGCATGGGGGTGGAGGCCCGAAGATCGCTCGGACGTACGTACTGGCTGTGTGCACATACATACACAAACCACACGTACCAAATCATCATACCGCACCTCACCACACACAGACAGACAGACAGACAGACAGACAGACAGACAGACAGACACACACACACACACACACACACACGCACACGCACACGCACATGCACACGCACACGGGAGGGAGGAGATAGTCATGTACAGAGCTCTGATACATACAAAGGCAGCGGAGGCGAGGGCTGTGGTGGTGGTGTATGCCCTGATTGCTGGATTTGAGAGGAATTGTCAGAAGAGCTCTGGAAAACAGGGAACAGTCTATATTTTTAAATGCCAAGCTTGAAGCTGTAAGAAAATGCTAATTGCCTTTCACCTATTAGAGCTCCTCTTGGGAATTAATTCTAAGGAAATGGTTCTAAAAAGGAATAGAGAGCTGTAAGCACAAAGGTATTTGTGGCAGTGTTGTTTAAAATAGCAAGAAAACTGTTAACTGCCTCAGGGTTCCACACGGCTACATAATTTATGATACCTGGATTCCGGGGAGTGTTGTACTGCATTAATATGAAGGTGCTGCTAATTCATGGGAAAATGTTGATGAATTTCAATGCCACTAAGTAAAACATAAAACTGCCTCTGCGTATCCTAGTGAGTGAATAACATCTCCAATGCTTGATCAGAGTATAAGCTCGACATAATGCCATCGCTGGACTCAGGTGAAGAGGCCGCGCTTAGAATATTTGTATGTTTGATGTATACTATCTATACTTTCAAAAGATTAGGCCCCAACATCAAAGACTTTGGAAATGGGTGGGAAGGTCAGGGAGGGACGCTAAGCCTCCCATCTGTTACCACCAGCAAGGCCCAACTGCTCAGGGCTTATCAGCTATTACGGCTGCTGCGTGCCGGGGCTGCGGACTTGAGATTGTCCTGACCGGCACACTGTAACTTCAACGTTAACAGCATTAGGACCCTGCCTCCTGACGCTGGTTGGTGAAACCCCAGGCGGTTCAGAGACCCAGGAGGTTGCTCACACCTGAGTTTCTAGGGAACCTGCCAACCGGATGAGCATGTGGCCCTCGAGGCCCAGAACCACCCACTCACTTGCAAGCCCTAGCCACAGGTGGCGAGAGCCAGCTCTCTCTTCTGCAGTTCCTAACAGGTAGCAGGGTGTGATTTGTAAACTGACCTCCACAGCCCAGCGTCAGCCAGGTGGGGCCCTGGTGAGGTAGTGTCTCGGGTGTGTCCATTGTAGAACATATTTCAGTATTAAACGTAGAGTTGTTTTTAAATGCTGGCCTTATGGAACTCCGCCTTCAACCAGTTCACTTTGGCTTATCAAAGAGAGTGTCTGAGACCCCATATTGCCCTCAGCTTGCAGCTTGGAGCTGTGCTCCCGCTGAGAGCCAACTTTTTTTCTGTCATATTGGGGCATTTTTGAAATGGGTGTGCCCCGGCGAATGGCCCCGTCACCCTTATATTAACCCCTTTTGTGCAGCTTTTTTCTTCAAAGTGGGGAACGTTTTTGACACATGTTCTTTCAGTTTGGAGACCTTTCCTTTGCTCTTTCCTTGTGATCAATGCAGGGTTGTGACCTCAGTAGGAAATGGATATTCAGTGGCAGGGTTTGGAGTCTTGGGGTGGGTGGAGCTACAGATCTCTGGGTGTGTCTTGAGCGGGCCGGTTGGAGCTTGCTAGAACAAGGGCCACCAGAGATGGCCCTTGGAGATCGGCTTGGATATGTCCAGGCCTATCTGGGACTCTGTTATCTCAGGCATTTGTGTGCTAAAACCAAATTCCAGAACTGTCAAAGATCTGGCGTTCTTCTGGTCTGTGGTCACACTGAAATAGGACATTCTGGCTGGAGGTCTGCCAAGGTCCAAGAGAAATTGGGAAAAGAACATGGGCTGGGGGCCTGCCTGGATGCTTGTGAGGGATATTCAGGATAGTTTCATGTCTTCCAGGACAAGCAATGCTCATACACATGGTTAGAGTCGGGGTTGTGGTGGAGGGCAGGCTGTCACATTTCCTTGGCACATGGTGGCCATTCACAGGCACTGTGACTCCATCGTCACCCATTGTTGGCTTAGTTCTTTTTTTTTTTTTTTTTTGGTTTTTTGAGACAGGGTTTCTCTGTATAGCCCTGGCTGTCCTAGAACTCCCTTTGTAGATGAGGCTGGCCTCGAACTCAGAAATCCGCCTGCCTCTGCCTCCCGAGTGCTGGGATTAAAGGCGTGCACCACCACACCCGGCTGGCTTAGTTCTGATCACTGCTGGTGGCTGAAAATTAATTTGCTGCAGAATCTAAGTAGCAGGTCGTCTTCCTGAGCCCAGGACCCGCCCATCTCAGTTCCCTAATTTAGAGATCACATGTTTGCCCCACGGTCGTCAGCTGCTTGGTTCTTTTGAAGCTTGAAACACATTTCCATAGAAACCGTGCTATAAATGGTTTCTGGGTTCCTAGGCTAGCCCACAAAGAGCCTTGGTATCCCCCCAGAAGCTGCCAACGTGAGGCATTAGTAAAACTGAGAGCACGCCTGCAGCCATAAGAGTTAGCACTGAGACTGTGTGGGGTTAAATGGCGTGGGTTTATTTGGGTAACTTCATTCTTTCTGTGAGAGGTGTCTTTCAAAGTTGTCATGATAAAGAAAGTTCTGGGGTCCTTCAGCCCCAACCCTTCGCCCTCCTTTACCTGTTTGTATTTCTTTTCCTGTCCTCATCTGGATACCTGGGGCTTGAGCCACTTTGCCCCTCTGGGACCTTGGCCCCGGCTGGCTCCAGATCTTGTTTAGGAACACAGCAATCTTACCGACCTCCTCTGCCTGACAGGACAAACATTACACAGCAACAGTTTGCACGGTTCAGACTTCTCACCTGATTGCGTCTGCTGCTCCTGTGGGTGTCTGTTTGCAAAGCAGCTTCTACACATTTCTTTGGGCTAATTTTGACACTTCGTGTGATTTCATCAGATTGGTCGGTGCACTGAGCCCATTCACATTTCAGCCTGTTGCTGTGTCATACCTTAAGCAAAGTAGATTTCTGTAGATTTTCCGATTGTTTTCATGGGCACTGGTCTATTGATCGGAATTACCTGGTCAGAGTGTTAAGACTCTTGCAAGACAAAGTCAGCTCACCTTCTGGGAAGAGTTAAGCCGATTGCAGTGTGTTAACAGCTGTCTCCCCAAAGCCCTCCCGACAGCAGCTTTCATGTCTTATTTATTTATTTTCACGTTGACTCAGCTGTAATGGGGCCTTAATGGCGTTCTGATTTGCATATTTTAAAATCGCTGCTGAGACTACAGTTTTCCTCCCAATGACCTGCTGTCTGTGTTTCCGCATGCGTCAAACCCTGCTCACCTTCTTCCTCCTCAGAAGCCCTTCCTCCCTTCCTGACTGGGTGGGGTCTGATTCACCCTCACACCTGAGGGGCTGACCACCCTAGTGACTCTGGCTTTCAGCTTTCTGATTGCTGGGGTACAAGTGGCAGGGAGCCCTGGGATAGAGGCTGAAGGACAGGAGGCTAAGGGGAGGCAGGGCTTGTCTGGGAGCTTCTGCAGAAGGGTCAGAGGTGACCTCCTTGGAAGGTGGTTGGCCAGAGAGGGCCTGCAGAGAAGCCTCAGGCTTTAGAGCTCGAGAGGGCCCTGGGGTGCTTCCCCAGTTCTGGGGAACTGGGAGAATGAGGTGACAGGTTGGCACAAGTGAGATTAGTGACTGAAACCCCTGACCTAGGAAGGATGAGGAACAGCATCAGATCAGCATGTGTAGTAGCCAAGTGGCTCTGCCATGCCTCTTACAACGCACCTCTCAGTTCCTTCTCTAAGGAAACTTGGATGCAGTGAGTGTTGGATGCAGTGAGTGTTGGATACAGTGAGTGTTGGATGCAGTGAGTGTTGGATGCAGTGAGTGTTGGATGCAGTGAGTGTTGGATGCAGTGAGTGTTGGATGCAGTGAGTGTTGGAT
>NC_034596.1:79350837-79365712 GCF_900095145.1 Mus pahari | reverse complement strand
AAACCCTAACTTTCAGTTTAAACCTTCTCATTTATTAAAAAAAAAAAAAAAAAGGTCTTGAGATTTAGTTATTTTAGTTATATGCGTATGACTTGCCTGTATGTTGCCTGCATGTCTGTCTGTGTACTACTGTTTGTGTGAAGTGCCTAAGGAGGCCAGGTGAGGGTGTCAGATCTAGAACTGGTGGGAATTGAACCCAGGTCCTATGGAAGAGTAGTGAGGGCTCTTAGCTGCTAAGTCATTTCTCTGATCCCTAAATCTCCTGATTACAAAAACAAAAACAAAAACTTGGCAGTAAGGTCTGTTAAAAATAAAACATAGTATATGGGCAAAATACCCCTGTGAGGGAGAAAGGTTACCAGGCTCATGCACCCAATTTATTCAGCTGCCTTAGCTGGGAAACTGGATGTGTGTCCAAGGTCACATCACCTGTATGACCTTGGGAGAGTGGCTTCACCTTTCCTTCCCTCAGCTTCCTTTCCTATAAAATGGGGGTTATGGCTTCTTCCCAGGGTGCTGGTTGTCAGGCAAGCCGTAGGTAGGGCTTGTTGGGTAGGTCCTTTGTAGGTCATGCAGAAAAGTGAGAATCAAGACCTTTGCTTACCTTTCTCAGTCCAGAACCTATACCACATCCCATGGACACTGGAGCCTTTCATTTCCCTGGAAAATTGTAGGTTACTTTGCGAGAACTTGAATGCCTAACAGCTACCAAGCTTAACTATGAGGCCACGTAACAAAGTGGACTTCATGGAGTAAGCTCTAGGGTCCAGAAGACTAAATGATAATATCATACACCACCGAACTTAAGGAACCACTGATGCTAATAAGTAATTTTTTGTCACACTAAGAAGAAAAAATGGGGCTAGAGTTGGCTCACAATTACGTAGATGCAGCTCTCACAGAGGACCTGAGCTGGGTTTCCAACACCCACATGGACTGACTTGCACCACCTGTAACTCCAGTGTCAGAAGGTCCCTGCCCCTTTCTGGACTCTGCCTGCATCTGTATTCACACGGACATACACGTGTGTGTGTGTGTGTGTGTACGCGCACATATTAAAAATATTAAAGTAAGTGTTTTATTTATTTGGTTTCCTGAGACAGGGTTTCTGTATGTAGCCCTAGCTGTCCTGGAACTCAGTCTGTAGTCTGGCTTCCACTCACAGAGATCCACCTGCCTCTGCCTCTGCCTCCTGAGTGCAGGGATCAAAGGCGTGCACAGCCACCACCAGGCTAAAATAAAAAATTTAAAAGGAGAAAAGTCTGGTAATTAAATCATGCATACAGGCCTATAGACTCAGTATTGAAGGTGAATTAAGAGGATGGGTTGAACCCAGGAGTTTGAAGCCAGTCCGGGCAACATAGTAAGACCCTCTCTTACTCATAGAAATCAAAATCCAAAACCCAACCAAACCAAACCAATCAGTAACAAACAAACAGGGCTGGTGAGATGGCTCAGCGGGTAAAAGCACTGACTGCTCTTCCGAAGGTCCTGAGTTCAAATCCCAGCAACCACATGGTGGCTCATAACCACCCATAATGAGATCTGACGCCCTCTTCTGGTGCATCTGAAGTCAGCTACAGTGTACTTATGTATAACAATAAATAAATCTTTAAAACAAACAAACAAACACAATGGTATCTGTGGTCCCAAGTATCTTGATTTCAGAGGTGCTAAGATAGAAGAGTGGTGAAAGCAGCCATTAAATTATTATTTATTTTCTATATTTGGTTTTATTAAAGTTCTCACCAAAAATATTCACTCGTATGCACCAAGCACAGGTACTATGTAGATATCAGGGTTACCAAAGTCTAAGCTGTGCCTTGGAGGAGCTCTGATCTGGCCCACGATGCTCTGACCCACGGAAGGTCAGCAAACGGTAGGACGATGATGGGATAAAGATAACCCAAGGACCAGTGTAGGAGTGGAGACTGAGAAGGGTTTGGGTGCCAGCTCTCTACTGAGGAAGTGCTGTTAAGAGAGGGAAATGGCCGGGCAGTGGTGGCGCACGCCTTTAATCCCAGCACTCAGGAGGCAGAGGCAGGCGGATTTCTGAGTTCGAGGCCAGCCTGGTCTACAAAGGGAGTTCCAGGACAGCCAGGGCTACACAGAGAAACCCTGTCTCGAAAAACCAAAAAAAAAAAAAAAAAAGATAGAGAGGGTGTTGCAGCTGCAGCCCACAGGCAGCCCTGCAGCACAGACAGCTACACCCCAGTCAGTCTCACCAGAGGCTCTTCTGGTGGGGACAGCGGTGACCTTTTAGCCAGCAACACAGTTGCCAGCCTGGTAAAGCAAACCCGGGAGAACTCTAACCCTGTCTATGCATGAGCTTCCCTTGCTTGGAGGAATGAGGGAAGCTGTCTAGTCTGCTGAGAGACCTGCGCATGCGTTACCTGCGGCTGAGGAGAAGAGGGGAATCGGTAGTGAGGTGGAGACATCTCAGGTTGTCTGTCTGTGTTGGGTGGGGACAGGCTGGGATGTTGGATGGTCCCAGGAACGCGAGTGTGCTAACCACTCTGGTTCACAGCCTCAGCTTTCTGCAGTAGGTGATAGAAACTACCAAGGAACCGGCACTCTAATGGTTTGTGGATCATACAGCGTGTACGGCCAGAAGCAGGAGAGACCGGTTAGGAGGTGAGGAGAGGTCAGCCACCTCAAAGCAAGGACCTGGTGTGGGCCAGCCATTTAAAACTCCCTCGTCTTTACTTTGCAGAGGAGCAAATAGAATGTTTAACCTGCTCAAATAAGGCTAGTGTAAGGCAGGATTTGGAATTAGACCCTAGCACTGAGTTTTGGATTTCAGCCTATGACTTATCAATATTAGTTTTTATTTTAAAGCTTGCTCCATTTTGCACACTTTGGATCTCTGGGGATCCCTTTCTTCTTGGCTCACTGAGATGATGTAGGGAAATTGAGTTCTAGCCACACGCGGCGTTTCTCCAGGGCTGGTTTTACAGTGGCCCGGGGACTATGCTAAAGTGAGCCACCCAGAAAGCTGGCAGTTCTTGTCTCTTAAAGAAAGGGTGTCTCTGTCCCTTGGCCCTGCTGGTCAGCCCTCCCTGGCAGCCACACCTGTTTTGTTCTTCTCCTTTGCAGCCAGCCAGATGTCTCTCTCCCAGAGTGACAGGAGCAACTGGGGACATCTATAGAAGCTCCCTTTCAGTCCCCACAAAGGCACTAGGAACCTGGCTAGGCCTGTGGAGGAGGGGTGGGAGGGAAGTACCCAGGGATGCAGACAGCTGGGGGTGGGGTGGCAGGCATTTCCTAGAACAGGTGAAGCAACTGAAGCAAAGAGGAGGGTCTTTGCTTCTCAGGGGTCAGAGATCGAATGCAGGAGCTTCTCAACTTCCTGACTGGGTGGCTTTAAGCTCTCCATTCTGTCAGGAAGGACCTGGTAAGACCGGGGGAGAAGACACAGCCATCAGAGGGGTGGTGACCTTAATCAGCTCACGATCATAGCATGGTGGAAAGGATACAAAAGGCATGGAGTGGGGGCAGCCTTGGAAGACACCCCAGATAAGACACCAAATTGATGTTGGAAGTAGTCCCTCTGGCGAAGCCCCACGGAGGCTCATCCTGGGGCCTTTTTTGGGTGGGAGTGTGTGTAAGGATCTTTCCTGGAATTAAGTTCTTGAGAGGGAGAAGTGGGGAGGAATAAATGCAGAGAAATAACAGTTGTAAACCCATAAAAACCAAATATGGTAGATTTGTTATAGGCCAAAAGACCAAACCAACCCAACCCGACCCAAAAAAAACAACCGAGGGGCTCTTGACAATGTTCCCGAGGTTGCGCAGCACGTTCGTTTATTTCAGACAGGATCCAGATTCAGTCCTGGTTTTCTATCTTTTCCACAACTTTCTCTACTCGTCTAACTCTAGGCAAGGAGGTCCTAAAGATAGCATCTTTATTTCGCAAAGGGAGATAACAGTGGGACATAGGGAACATGGCATTGTGGACAGATGGAGCCCTCAATAGTGTCTGTTCGCCCAGTGAATGTTAACACTTCCCGTGTGCTGAGTAAGGGAAGGGATGGAGAAAGAGCAGGCATGCAAACTTGAGGACTAGAGAGAAGACAACACTCTCTCTCTCTCTCTCTCTCNCNCTCTCTCTCTCTCTCTCTCTCTCTCTCTCTCTCTCACACACACACACACTCACATACTCACACACACTAAATACTATTAGTATGTAGCCCAATATTATCTCCAAACTTGATTTTCCTGCCTTGGCCTCGTGAGTTCTGGGATTAGAGTGTCTGCTATTACTGTCTCCTTCTCCGCTTATCCCTCCCTTCTTCCCCTAGCGACCACATGCAAGGTCTTATGCACTGAGCAACATCCCAGCCCCATAATGCTATCCTGTAGTTCACAGTGATGACAGAAACGTAGTGGAGGTAGATGGGCAGTAAGCCCCGGGGCTTCTGGGAAGCCTCTTGCCATTCTTTATAAAAATCTACTGTGACTTACTCATGCACCATACAATTCACCTTTGGAAGAGTTTTTAAAGATTATTTAATTGCATGAACGTTTTTGCCTGCATGGATGTCTGCTGTCTGTGGAGGTCAAAAGAGGTCAGACCTTCTGGAGCTGGAATCACGGATGGTTGTGAGCCACCATGTGGATGCCGGGAACTGAAGCCGGGTCCTCTGCAAGAACAACTAGTGTTCTGAATTGCTGATCCAGCCCTCTAGGCTCTCCCCACCAATCCCTGAAGTGTTTAATAGGCTGGACCTAGGGGATGGTCATCCTGAGCTGTCTCAGCGAGACCGCAGCATCGCAGGAGGCCTCTCTGTGAGGCTACAGCTTGCCTTGGATGGACTCAGTGTGGAATCCGGTCCTAGGCGCTTTGCTAACTAGAGTGTCTCTTAGCAGACACACCAGGAACTGGAGCCTCGCCTTCCTCTCTTCCCTGTGGTTTGTGAAGAAGTGGGGTGGTAGGGAAAATTGGCATTCTATGTGTAATCCTCCCAACTCCCCCAGCTCACCCCAACCCCAGCTCTGAAAGGCCACCTTCTTGGTTGTCCCAGAGGCTTGTAGGAGGGGACTAGAGAGCTTCAAAAACCAAAACTTTCACAGGTCAGTGATTCTGCTCCACCATATCTGCAGCAAGACTGACCCCCAAGGCTTTCCCAGAAAGGCCATGGCTTCCCTCATACCACCCCATTTATTTATTGAGAGGGAGACTTCTGCCGCCATCAGGACAGCCCTTCTCCTCCTTTCCCAGATGGCCCAAGTTTAGAAACTTTGTTGAGTGAAGAAGTGTACTGCTGTTCAAGGTAGGCAGAATCCCCTCCCCCCTCAGTTCCCCACCCCCGGGAGCCACTGACTGCTCTTTCTTGTACATCTTGCCCCTGCCTCTCCTCCCCTTGCTGCTCTGGGACCGGCCCAGCAGCCTGTGTGTGGGGAGGGAGGAAGCCCTCTGAGTCCAGGCTGAGCAGTTCCCTGTAGAGTAATGGCTCTCATTTGTGAGGCTGGGCTCTGGCGCTGCGGTGGCAGACTCTTCTAGGAAAGTGGCCCTCACTAAGTCATATTTTGAGATGTCCCAGAGCCAGTTTGTATTTTCGTTAGGGGCTCTCTCTGGGCTGGCCCTGGTTAACTGCAGGGGCTGAGCCTTCAGCAAGGTCGCCGTACATACGTACGTACGTACGGCAGGTGTAATAAACGGCAGCAGTGGACAGTGGGGGCCAAGTGGGTTGCTTCTGCTTTCCTCACATGGACGAACTGTCACACAGAGGAAGAAACCTGCAAATGGAAAAACCAAAATGGCTTTTATACCCAGCCTCTGCCAGGAGCACTGAGAGGCCAGCCTGTACTTAAGGCACTGTGTGTGTACCTGAGTACCTGAGTCCCTCAGCTGGTCATCGGCCTACTCTTTGGCAGACTGGAGGATGAGAAGAGATGACGGTGATATCGGGTTACCCTGTGGCCTTCTGTGAGGCAGTCAACATCTCCGAATCACACTCCCATCCGTTGAATGAGTGCTAAAATACACTCGCACAGCTGTTTAGTGGCTGTATGGGGAAGTGTTTGGAGATTTGTCATAGTGGATGCTAAACTGGGGAGCCTGGACTTTTCTTTGTAGAAAGAGGTTTCCCAGGCTCCTCCGTTTTTTTTTGTTTGTTTGTTTGTTTTTGTTGTTGTTGTTGTTTTGTGTGTGTGTGTGTGTGTGTGTGTGTGTGTGTTTTCACAGTCACAGAATTATGGATCTTAAACTGGAAGTGATTTTTAAGAGGTCATCTGGTCTAGTCCCCTGGCCTACTCATTGGTGTTTTGTAGCCAATGCTCTGACCTGTCATAACACGACAAATAAGCCCTTGTCTTCTGGGGAGGAGTCCTTCCAGGTGCAGAGGTGCAGCCAGCAAAGAGGTGGGTGAGGGTGGGAAAGTCATGCCTCTTAGTTCTTGCGAGTTTCTGTGCAGGTTTCCCTGTCGTCTGTGTCACCCACTCCCTAGGTGAGGCGAAGACTCAGGCTCTGCAGTCTCAGGGGTGAGAATGGATCTGCTGCCCTTCGACTTCTGAGAGGAAGGAAGGGCTGCACCTGACTCTTAGGACTGGACGCTAGGGAAAGCGGCTGCCAGAACTCCGTGTGTTCCTCGGTGGTTTTTCCTTCAAAGGAAAGCTTTCTGACTCATCTTAAGCAACACCACACAGAGAGCAAAACACACCTGACTTACCCTCAGCCCTGGAAGAGTTCTATAGTTTCCTATCATCCACCAAAATGCAAAACGAGGCACCACTGGCTAGAGCCTGAAAATTATGTCAGGGTGGTTTAAGAAGACCTTGAGTCAAAATCGCCCAACTTTGGCCTAGATTGTGAGAATTCAGTCAGGGAGCGTTTCATCTCCTAAGTAATGATCCTGTAAGTCCTTTATAGAGAGAGACTGGGTTGGTTTCTCTATAACCTACCCTGGCAGGCTGGCGGCTAGAAATCGTAACTCAGGAAGGCTCTTAGTAAACTGCCTCTGAGAGGATTATGCATGTTTTACTGCATCCAAAGTCACAGTTTTCTTTGTGGAGGAAAGCGCCTTGTGTCCTCTTCACCATGGCGGGGGCGCGCGCGCGCGCGCGTGCGTGTGTACACACACACACACACACACACACACACACACACACACACACACACACACACACTTTTTCCTGGCAGGCTGGATGGGTTTCCAAACATTTCGTCACTGTCTCCTCCTGACCTTGATGTGCAAGGAACAAGCCGCGTGGCCTGTTGATTACAGAAGAGCCATGGGGGCTCAGGCCTAGGCTGGGGGGTTGGGAGGAGGGTGGCCACAGCCTTGCAAGTGGAGGTAAGGTCTGCTGGAAATCCCCAGCCCCGGCAGCCGCCCGGAGGTTTAAAGACGCCTCCCAGCCTTATTTGGTCGCAGGAAGTGGGCGGCGCGGAGCCTGCAGGCGGAGAGGCCGCCCCGAGACAGTTGTGCTGATGAAGTGGTAGAGCTGGTTCCTGCTCGCCGCCGCCGTGCCGCGCGCGCCGGCCAGCCACTGGGCGCTCGGAGCTCCCAGGCTCGAGTTGTGCAATCCTTTGTAGCACGCCAGCGAGTCCTCCTCCTTCGCTCTTGCCTCTCGCCCTCTCTCTCTCTCTCTCTTTTTTTTTTTTCAAGCTGTGAGCTCAACCGATGAGTCAGAGCCGTGCAATCCTGACACTGCATCGCAGGACTGGGGGTGACACGCAGGGAGGGAGAGCGCTCTCCAGGCGGACTGTAAGGGCGCGGGGCGCGCCGAGGCTGCCGCGTCGCGAGCAGCGGGTGACAGCACGCACGTCCCGCTCGGGCCCTACCAGCAAACTTCCAGGCTTCGGGGAGGCGCGGGCTTGGCTGAAGCCCCGCGATCGGCGCGGGGGAAGCGACGGCGCCTGTTTGTTTTTAAAATCCGGGAGTGCGTGCAGGCGGCTGGGCTCTTCGGAGGCGACCCAAAGGCGGCGGCCCGCGGCGGAAGGAAGGGGCAACTGCCGAGGCCCGAGGCCGAGCGGGAGCTGGGTAAGCGGTGTTGCTTGGCGGGGCCCGAGGCCTGCAGGCGGGGCGGCCAGCGAGGGGACCCCGGGCGACCGTGCAGGCGGTGGCTGCAGCTCTGCGCACGCTGGGCCTCCGGCGGCCAACTTCTGCGGCCTGCGGGGCGGCGGGAGCGGGTGCGTGGGCCGCCGGAGCCCGCCTCCGCCCGGCCCGCAACCGCGCGCCCGCAGCTGCGTGTGCAGCTCAGCCCCGTCGTGTTTGTGCAGCCACGCAGCTCGATCGCGGCCCGCCCACCCAGGCGCGGCCCTGGCTGGGAAGCCCTCCCTAGTATCTGTGCCCCGGGTACCAGCGGCCGGGGACCGCGGCTGCTGCTCTTGCGCGCGCGCGCGAGAAACGTGGTGACCGCAGGGACCCGCTGGCGTGCCCGGTCGGGGAGGCGCGTCGAGAGGCTCGCGAGCCGCGAGAACTTAAAAGAGAGGGTGCCCCTTCTCTTTCCAGCGTGCGGGGAGCTGGATCGGCGCGGGGACTTTGCGGGGACAGACCTGTGGCGGGGGGAGCGTGCGGGGGATGGGGGGCAGGGAACTGGGACCAGTGCTGGAGAGGCCTAAGCTGGAGGGCTGAGCGCGCGCCGGCCGGAGGACGGTGGTGCAGCCGCCTCGCCCCGCGCGCCGGGCGCTGCTGGTGCACCTCAGACCTGTCATCCGGCTCGTCCGCCCCCGCAGGCTCGCGTCCCTGGCCCGGTGCTGTGTTCCGTGGTGCTTGTCCTGAGCTTTAGAGCCCGGGTTCGTCTGGTCCCTGCCTATGGCGGGCTCGATGGAGTTAATCATTCCCCGCCCCATACGCTCACAATGAGGGGCATGTGAACCTCGGCTGCGCCCCTCCATCCCGGCCTTAAAGTAAAGACTTTGAGAAGCTGAGGAACTTTGGGCACTTGAGTCTTTCAAGCCCTCGGAACCAAGGCAGATCTGGAGGAGGCTTCTATTACCCAAAAGGGAGGCCACTGAGTGTCCCAAACCATCTCCTGACCCGAGCGGCTGGAAAGATGAAAGGGGAAGTTTCTTGCCTCGTTTTAAACTTTGTTGGCTACAACTTCAATGGCCACTTCCTGCTTCCATCATCCCACTTCGGAATCTCTGTGCAGGATAGGGGTGCAGTGACTGGTCTTTGAGGCCACCGCGGCACGTGTGTGTGTGTGTGTGTGTGTGTGTGTGTGTGTGTGTGTGTGTGTGTGTGTAGGAGATCCCGCTGGCAACTGTGGCTGGGGAGGGGGAAAGATGGCTTCTTTCATCTCCGGGAGCCTGGCTTGGAGGCCTGGGTTATCCTCACCCTGGAGTTTTAGGGCTAAGAGGGTTTGGTGAAGATGGAATTTTATCTCTGACCTCTGACTTCAACCTGGGTGCCTCAGCCAAGGGGATGAAGCATCAGTCTTAGTCCAGAGCCACCTGAGGAAAAGTATGATAGATGTACTACCCGTAGCATCAGAAAAATGTACCCTTTCTGCGTGGTCGGATCACTCCAGAATCATAAGGGACAGGCAGACCTTGGGTTGAGAACTTATGGGGTCTCTCTTTCCTGGTGCTCTGCAGGGTGTAAACATTAAATTACTGTGATAAATTATCTCATTGCACAGCCCTGGCCCGGTCTCCATTCTAATTGGCTTGGCCTCTGGTTGGTTTCTCTGGTCTGTAACTCCCAAGGGGTTGAGGGGCGATGAGCCCTGCGAATGCCCCCAGGTTTACAGCTTGCTCTGGGGAAGCTGGGCAGCTGCCACTGTGGCAGCTCCAAGCACCAACCAGGTAGAACCCCAGTTCTCCCCATTGGAGAAAGGGTTCCTCGGAGTGCCCACAAGGATGAAAGTTTAACTTTTAAACATGAGCTTTTAAAAATAGCCCTGGTGTTTGACGCTGGGCTGCTGTTTTTACTAAATGGAAGAGGAGGGGAGGCAACGTGTAACCAGATGCAGTTGAGGGCCTGCCACGGCAGCAGAACCCGGGGAAAGGCCTCTGGAAACAGCCGGGGGTAGGTAGAAGATGGAGAGTGCACCTGGCTAGGCTCCTGTGGGCCTGGACCACAGATCTTTAGCCTTGATATCATCATGTCTGCCAGAGGAATGCTTGCTGATGCTGGTGTGCTGGTGATGGGGGTAAGGACATAGGTACTGGAAAACTCCTGCTGTGTCTTTACTCCTGCTTCACGTGTCCCTCTGAACATGGAACTGCTACTTTATCTGCGTGCACGTATGACATCGGAAGCACAGGTTCTCTTCTCCTTCGTAGAGTTGCCGTGAGGACTCTGACTGAGTTACACAGAACAGGGATAACCCTCTGCTTTAACGTCAGCTTGGGGCTCCTTTCCCCTGGGCCTGGCATCTGGTAAGAGTTAGTATGAGTTAGGGAAATGAGTGTGAGCTACCCGTAAACAAACAAATAAATGTGCTTGCCAAGATTAATGGTACACCCCTTTAGTCGCAGATGCTTGGGAGGCAGGTGTGGGAGGTTTACTTGAGCTCATGAATTCAAGGCCATCCTGGGTAGGCCAAGTGGTCTCTGTCTCAAAAAGAAAAAGAAAAAAGATTGGCCATGAGGCGAACCCTTGAGTCATTTCTCTCATACAGGGACCACCCCACGGCATCATTAAGTTTCATAGAGGGTCAGTCTGCCACAGGGATCCTTGTGTTGGTTGGTAAAGCTTGCTCCCTAACAATCCTCTGCATTTGGCCTTTGGGAGCCTGTGCCTCTCTCATCCTGACCCCACAGGGACATCAGAATGAGTTTTAGCACCTCCAGTCTGGAGATCCGATAAACTGGCCATTTCCTTTGGCTAGGAGAGGTTAGCACCCTTCCTGTGTGTGAATGTACGTGTCCTGGTGCAGGGGACAAGTGTGTATGTGTGTGTATGTGCGTGTGCTGGTGTGGGGGACAAGTGTGTATGTGTGGGTGGAGGGGCGGTGCATTACTCCCCCCCCCCCACTGCAGACTGCAGGAAATGCAGCCAGTGGTGGCTTTTCATTGGCGATTGCTTCTGCACATCACAGCTCTGTGAGGCCAAAGGCAATTGCATCTTGGGCTGGGGCTGGGAATGCTGAACTCCTCAGTTCTTAGTAAAGGGACCTGTATTTGCACTTGAAGCAGCATGCAGGACACTGAGACTGTGAGCTCATTTTATGAATCAGAAGCATTACAGCATAACCTCTGTGTTGGAGTCGGCTCTTTGGAATCCAGATTACCCTTCTCCCACCCCCACTGCTTGCACACTTACATGAGGTCTCACAGTCACACACTTGGGTACTGTTACAGTTGGGGGGGTGGGGTGGGGGGTGGGGGTGGGGACATCAATTCAAATTCCAGAACCATCAAGCAAAACTGGTCCACACCCACTTCCGCCTCCACACTGGGCTGCCATTCCTGGATGGTGTGTGGACAGTCGCCTGGCAGTGACTGAAGGAAGCCTGACTGGCAGGGTGCATGGGAATGAGCCCTGAGCACCCAGGTTCATACTCCGCTTCTGCAATTGCAGTGTGGCCTTGTGGGTCTCTTGATTTCCTGAGCCTCGGTTTTCTCCTCTGTAAAATGGAGAGAGTAGTACTTGGTACAGTTGCTGTGAAGGTGAAACAAATTATGCATGCAAATTGATGGGCTGATAGTAGGTTTGCAGGCCCAGCTCCTGGTGGCCTTCCATTTGCTGCTTGTGGTGGTCGTGGCAGGAATCAGTGATTTGTGGCTTTTTCAAATGAAGCTTATTTTCTAGCACCTTAGGTCTTGGGCTACCCAGGTCCATGCTAGTACAGGAACCGTTCCTGCAGAGGGTGGTTAATGACTCCTTTCCCTGGGGACCCTACCCTCCCAGGCCTCTGGCTGAAAACCTCATCTGGGCTGGCCTAGGTATTTTGAAGTCTAGGAAAAAGTACCATTTTTTTTTTTTTTCTCCTCACCTGAACCCTGACAGGATAACCTGGATGGAGGTTTGGGTGGAGCCAGGGTGGGAGTTGTCCCATCAAAGGGCACTTTGTCCCTTGTCCCAACTGAAGTAAGTAGGGATGAGGTGAAATGCTGAATAGGAAGAAGTCATCCCATGTCAGTCAGCAGAGAGCCGAGGCTTCGCCGGTGCCAACGGACGGTCTCCCTGGGAGAGCCTGTTGCTTATGGCTCTGGTAAGGACTGGTGTGGAGGAACAGGACAGTGGTGCATTGCCTTCCTGGTAGCTGCTGCTCTTTCTCTTCCTGGATTGGCGCCTCATACTGTGACCAGCCTTGGAAGGTTCTCCCTGTTCCCTTTGCCATTCTCCTGGCCACACGGAGCTTGTGGCTGAGAGTGCTCCCTCCAAGTCTCGGGGAGGGGGAGGGGAGCAGCCTGGGTGAGATCTGTTCACCCAAGACATACTACTGTAGGTAGGCTTGCAGCCAGATGGGGATTCCCTGAGGCCATCCACATCCTCCAGGAAGATGGCCTCCAGCAACACAGGACGGCGGGAAAGGGGGTCTAGGCTTCAGCTGTTCCCAGGTCGGGTAGGCAGAAGCCCTAGTCCAGCCTACGGTTGCCACACCTTGCCAGATGGGAAGGGAAAAGCCACTAGGGCTCCGGACGGGGTGGCCGTGGTAAATTTGCCACTCTGCAGTGCAGTTGGGCCCAGGTTTCAAGCTCCTCCCAGCCAAGTCGCCCTCTCAGCCTGGGGGCAGCTCCTGGGGCGAGCACCTGCGTTCCTCACCTGACCTCGCTGGGTCCAAAGCATTAGTTCATAATCACCGGCTCCCCAGCCTTGGGGAGTCATCCCAGAGTTGGAAGATGTTGGGGTGGGGAAGCAAACCGCCTTCCTTCCCACTGAGTTGTCGGTTCCCATTTCACCTTGGGAGGGTGGGAAGAGGGGGTTGCACATCCGGTGTCACGTCAGGGTTGCTGCTCTTGGAGTTTGGAGGTTGGAAGGACTGCCTGCAGTACAGGAAGAACCCAGAGGAAAACTGTCTGAGCTTCTGGGTGTGGCCCAGTCTTCTGCTGGCTCCATGGTTATTTATTTGTGTGTGTGCGTGTGTGTGTGTGTGTGTGTGTGTGTGTGTGTGTGTCTGTGCGCGCGCGCGCGCGCGCGCACGCACGCACAGTGTAGTTGGGGAGTTGGATCTAAGCAAAAGCAGAAGTGGGCATGCTAAACAGGGCACACACAGGATCCGACAGTGACAGCTAGGAAACGATTGGGGTAAAGGCCCCTGGACGCCGTGGCTGCTGGTGTGCCTTCTGTCCCCTGTGCAGCTCCCATGCTTGAGAATAGACAGCCCTCCCATGTTGACTAGTGGCAGCTCTTCCTTGCAGGTTCTGGGCAGAAGTGCCAAAAATAACCAAGCTGGTACTTCCACTTGTGGGACATTCTCTGCCCCGGCTTCTGGGCAGACTTGCTTACTTTCAAAAGCAGGCCCAGCGTCTGCCATCCCTGTTCCTACTTCCTGTGGCCACCCTTCTCCAGCGCCTCTCAGGCCATGGCGCACTCCCTTTTTATTGCTCTCCTTAGAGTGAGTCCAGGAGGGTGGTGGCTCAGCTTGGTGGGCCTGAGAGTCCGGCCAGCGTTCTCTGGGAAAGGCTCTTGTCCTCCTGTGTCCCTGTGGTCTCTGTCAGCATGGTTGAGTCTAGAGGAGGCCCGCCCGTGCTGGCGTGTGCTCTGGAATTCTTGCCAGCTTTCTCTCCTGAGTCTGGCGACCAGATGTCCTGCATGTCTGCAGAGCCCAACACTGTTTCTGGGACTCCTTGTCTCCTTGTTCTGCTCAGAGCTGCTGCCAGCCAGCTGTGGAACTGCTGGAAGAGGTGGGTCATTCATTGCTCCCAGGCCCAGCAAAAGAGAGAAGGAAAGACCGTGGACCGAGGACTCACTTTGTGCAGACCTTTCTACTACGCGTTAACCTCATCTAATCCCAAAGCAGCTTCTATACTGTGGTGCTCACTTCCTGATAAGGAAGCTGAGGCTCACATAGGCTAGCTCTGCGGGAGAGGTGGAGCACAGGTCAGCCTTCTTAGTGCACAGCTCCACTCTTTCTTAGTGCACAGCTCCTCCACTCTTCTGTTTCCATGTGGTCAGGGAATGGGGCTTCACCCACGGAACTCGGTAAGATGGGGTAGGGGAGATTTAGGGCTGAGGAGGGAAGGAAAGAACCCAGTTTTGAGCTTGGGTCCGGGGGGTGGCTGGGACATTCACGCCTTCCAGATGTCTCCTCTCCCAAATGTACCGGAGCCTCCACAGTCATAAGAAAAGCTCTGGAAGACCGTAGACTAGGTGGGACCTTGGGTCTTCCTGCTGCTGGGTTTGACCCTAGGGCCTGTCATTCCTGTTAGCTTGGCCCGGGTCCCAGAGTGGTTGGTTGGTGTGTACTTGGGACTTAGGCTGAGTGTTCTGCGGGTGCCTGGCATGGCATGCCAAAGGCCTCTGGGTGTATTTCAGGAACAATAAAGAATAAATCAACACAGGAGAAAAGGCTCTACAGCAGCTGCTCCAAGACAGGAGAAATTCAAGGAATGTTGCCAGCATTTGGCAGAGATCCTGCATCTTGACCAGGGCCTGAGAAAAGGCCTGATGCTTGACTTGATGTCTGGGTGAGAAAGATGGGCAGCTTTCTGGATCTACCCTGCAGCCCCTTTAAGCGGTTCCAGGCAGCTTGCTGGGAACCCAGCTTCCCTGGCAGCCAGTTTTTGTGCTTCTTGGTCACCGGGAGGATCGGAGAACGCCGTCATTTATCTCTATTCCTTATTCTTGCCTCAGACAAGCCGATACCAACGTCCTCCAGGCCAAGCCTGGCAACCAGAGGGGTCTTGTCCCTCTCTAGAGCTGGCCAGAAGAGATGAGCCAGACAATTGTCAAGGACTGGCAGGTCTAAAGGGGCTCTGGAGTGGTTTGAATAAGAATCCCCCCAGGCTCATCTGTTTGCATGCTTAGTCACGGGGGGT
>NC_034596.1:79349565-79350719 GCF_900095145.1 Mus pahari | reverse complement strand
GGGGGGGTGGGGGTGGGGGGGGTGGCATTATTTGAGAAGGATTAGGAGGTGTGGCCTTATTAGAAGAAGTGTGTCACTGAGGTTTTAAAAATCCAAGCCTGGCCCAATGTCTCTTTCTTCCTGCTGCATGTGCATCTGGGTGTAGCACACTCTGGTACCTCTCCAGTACCGTGCCTGCCTGCGTTCCATGATGATAACCTCTGGAACTGTAAGCCAGCCCCAAGTAAATACTTTCTCTTGTAAGAGTTGCCTCGGTCATGGTGTCTTCTTCACAGCAATAGAACAGTGCCTAAGACAGGTGCCAGATGTGATGGTATCCACTTGGCAGGCCTGACTCAGCTCTGCTCAAGTAGCCCTCTGTGAGGTTACTAGTCTCCCTCTCCCTTGTTTAGCATGTGCCATGAACAGCTTTTATTTACAAATTTAAGTTCAGAAGAAGCTGTGGAACCCATGCAGAGATGCGATTGCCTGGGCCTGGATCTGTTGCTCAGTCTGGGGAGTCAGGGCTGTAGCTGCCTGTAGGAACTCAAGCACAGAACTGATTGGATTCAGACATCAAGGGAAAAGGGATAAGGGGTACGGGATGATCTGGGGAGGGCAGGCTTTATTCTGAAGCCACTTGAGGGTTTAGTTCTGGAGAGTGTGGGGATCATACAGCTCCTGAAGGAAGACACAGCTCTCCCCCAGGCTCCCCAGGCCTGGGAGTCACTGGAACCTCTTCAGAGCTACTCACCAGCTGGGCTTTTCCTAGCCAGCCACATTTCCGGGTCATCAGCACGGTTGTCGCACAGACTGCAGGGAGACGTTGTATCGTGGAGGCTTCTGTTTGCCTGACTGTCCTGTCATTGGTTTCAACCAACTCAGACAAGAAGCCACAGGTCTGAGACTCAGAGAAAGTTTGCAGAAAGAGTTGTTGAGACAGGCGGTCCTGGCTCCAGTCCTGGGATTGCTGTCTTGCTGTCTTGCTTCTCTGACCTTTGACCCCTTGGAACTTTTCAGGTTTGATAGTGGAAAAGAGGTAGAGGAAGACATCTGCTTGGTGAGGATTAAGTAGGAGTTCTTAGTACCATGGATAAAGCCCTATTTGTGTAGTAGATTAGCCTTGGCTTCAGGTTTTCCTTGGTGTTTTGCCAAGAACTGGGGCCTTTCTTTTT
>NC_034596.1:79321351-79349540 GCF_900095145.1 Mus pahari | reverse complement strand
CCCCCCCCCCCCCCAGAGATCTGCCTGCTTCCCCAGTGCTGGGATTAAAGGTGTGTAACACCACATCCCAGTCCAGCTGGGGCCCTCTTAAAAATGAAGTCATGAAGCAATGCTTTTGAAGTCCTTGATACTGGATCCCTGCTATGCCCCCCTAGCTCTGTGTCTGAAGACAAATTTCTTTCTTTGAATTGCTGTGTTGAATGGGGAGTTAGGTTGGGTGAACACGGACATCCCGTGCTAGTTGGCATCTGTTTAGCTTTCCCAGCTGAGCTCTGCTTTGCCAAGTTGGCTCCGAAGCCTTCATGACATGGTGAGAGGCCTTTACCTGACTGAGGTCCCATTGACCTGCAGCTTCCAGCCTACTTCTGCAGGCTTCTCTCCTACTGCCCGTGCATTCCCTGGGCTCACCTTTCATCAGCATCCCTGGTAGGGACCTATGGCTAGAAGATTTGGATCATTTCTTGAGAGGAGTGTGATACACCACACTCTGGCTGAAGATGTTCCCCAAGAAGAGCAACCTTGGGATGGAGCAGGAGGAAGGTAGAGGCCACCCTGGCTCTGCAGGGAGCCACAGGTGTGGGAAGAGGAGGGACCTTGGAGGCATGCAGCACTGGGCTCCTGCTTCCGCCACATTCACAGCAGAGTTTCCCTTGGTAGAAAGGATGGGGTCCATCCTTGTTTGCTTCATAAGGATAATTGTTGGCAGTCGGTTTGCTGGGAGCCTGCTTCAGGTGTCCTGTAAATGGTAGAGCCTGTCTCTGGGAAGTACATTTAGGATACTCTGTAGACTGGCGACAGAGTGGAAATACTGGCCTGTGGCCATTTTTTTTTTTTCCCCAGGGAAATACAAAGTTGCAAGATGACCTGATACCATGCAAAGGCTGCTTCATTCCAAAGCTATTGTTAAGAAAATAAAAATAAAAGTCTCCCCCTCCCCCCTTTTTGAGACAGTGTTTCCCTGTGTATCTCTGGCCGGCCTAGAACTTGTTATGTGGACCAGGCTGGCCTCAAACTCAAAGAAACCCCCTGAATCTATATCCTGAGTACTGGGGGTTAAAGATGTGTACTACCACGTGTAGCTTTGTGCAAGTTATTTTAATTCGGG
This sequence comes from Mus pahari, assembly GCF_900095145.1. Taxonomy (NCBI): domain Eukaryota; kingdom Metazoa; phylum Chordata; class Mammalia; order Rodentia; family Muridae; genus Mus; species Mus pahari. Next base: position 79,348,435 of record NC_034596.1, on the reverse strand, counting down.
GAGCAGGTTTGGGGTGAGAATCAGTGTCTGGTGTGAGGAATGGGCAAAGAAATACCTACATGCTTCCAGATGTTCAAGATCTACCATGAGTGGAGAGCACGGGTTAAGAGAGTGGCTTTTACAAACCAGGAGAATATGAACAGGTCTTAAAACCTTTATTTTCTGTAAATTTCTCAGATTTATTATTTGCTTTTGAATTTTAGCTCATCTTGATTAAAGAACCTACTTTGTATACTTTCAGTCCTTTAAAATCTATTAAGACTTGGGCTGGAGAGATGGCTCAGTGGTTAAGAGCACTGACTACTCTTCCAGAGGTCCTGAGTTCAAATCCCAGTAACCACACGTTGGCTCACAACCATCTGTAATGGGATCTGATGCCCGCTTCTGGTATGTCTGAAGAGAGCAAATGTACTTATACATAAAATAAATAAATCTTCTTTAAAAAAATTAACATTTTTTAAGGCTTACTTGATTTATGATCTGTCCTATGAGTGCTCTAGGCGGGCTGTGCATAGGTGACGTTTAGATAGAGTTGGTTTGTCACACTCAAGCTTTCCTTTCTTGGTGATCTTCTGTTTAGTTGTCTTGTCCATTATTGAAAACAGAAGGATTGCATCGAGACGACCAGTTTGGGTTACAGAGTAAAACATTGTCTCAAAAAAAAAAGTAGAGTACTGAAGTCTTTGATGGTAACTGTTGAACCGAATGCTTCTCCCTTGAATTCTCACAGTGTTTGCTTCATGGTTTTGTTGTTGTTGGTGGTGGTGGTGGTGGGTACATGTATGGTAGTTTCTTCATTGTTATCAAGAGGAAGTGTTTTTGTTTTGTCTCTAGTGATAGTTTTTGTCTAAAGATAAGTTTTACCCAAATACTGTACAGTCCTTCCAGTTCTCTCTGGGTACAATGTGTTTCATTGTTTTATCTTTTATACTTATTAGGTGAGTATGTATATTCTGTGAATGTATCAAGTGTTCATGTGTATGCAGGTGTGTGTGGGGTTCATGTGTGTACTAGATGTTTGTTAAGGCCAGAGGTCAACTCTCAGTTGACCTCAGTCACTATCTACCTTATTTTTTGAGACGGATCGCTCACTGAACCTGGATCTCACTGATTGGCTGGGCTGCATGGCCAGCCAGCCCCAGGGATCTCCTGTCCCCACTTCCCTAGCTCTGGGGATTGCAGGTGTGTGCTGCTGTGGTCGGCTTCTTCTGTGGGTGCCAGAGATCTGAACGCGAAGCCCTATGCTTATGGCAAAAGCTTTACCGACTGAACCATCTTTCCAGCACCTCTTCTTACCTTCTTTTTTCTTGGAGGGTTGGGGAGTGGGATTGAGATAGAGTCTCATTATGCAGCCTTGGATAGCCTGAAACTTACTATGTAGACCAGGCTGGCCTTGAAGTCATGGAGATCTACCTGTCTCTGCCTCTCTGATTACTAGTGTCTCATTTCATTCTTTATTTTTAACCTATTTATGTCTTTTGTAAACCACATGTACTTGGATCACTTTATGAAATTCTGGCTGGCAGTGGTGCCACTCGCCTTTACTCTCTGCGCTCTGGAGGCAGGGGTAGGTGGATCTCTGGAATTTGAGGCCAGCTTGGTCTCTAGAGCAAGTTCCAGAACAGCTGAGAATACACAGAAAATCCCTGTCACGAAAGGAAGGAAGGAAGGGAAAGGAAAGACAGAAAGAGAGAGAGGAAAAGAGAGGAAGAAAGAAACTCTGCCAAGCATTGCATTTAAATTGGAGTATTTAATAATTCACATTTTAAGCAGTTATTGGCAAGGTAGAATTTATGCCTCATTTTGGCATTTCATTTTTACATCTTGTTCTACACTTCCCACATTTCTGCTTTCATTTGTGTTAAATAGTTTTGAATATTCCTTTCCTTGCCTGTAAAATGAAACAAAGAAAAGCAAGGGTTAAATGAGAGGCTGCCCACACCTTAAGTGCACCATAAACATGGGCACCAATTGGACCTTGGGCTCTGTAAGAGTCATAGTCATCCCCAGGGGTTTCTTGAAGCAAAGTCCACCCAGGAGGGCTCTTTGGGAGCCTTGTATCTTCTGCCCAGAACACTACTGTTACAGACGGTTCCTAGGCAACTCCACATCCCAGCCCCTGGCTCGCCATCTCTTCCCTGGCTCCTGGCCTTGGTGTTGTCCGGGCTCCTTATGAAGTGCTATGGATTTACCTCCTAATTTCTCTCTACCTCCTTTCAGACCCAGGATGGGTTTGAGAATCCCTGCAGGGTACAGTCAGGCTGCGGAGTGTGATGGCGAGGGGGCAGCCATGTGTTTTGGAGTCGGTAGCCTGGTTCCTCTCTTGTGAACTCTGGGATTGGCTACTTTTCAGAGCCATGCTCTCCTGGTGCCTCAGTTGGGGAAAGGCTGGACACGCAGGGAGTGCTGCTGGCACTGTCTGTGCGGCTGGTGCTTCTTGCTTTGGTGTTTCTTTGGTTCCTGCGTCTTTCCATGCTCTTAAATTCCTCTCGTGCAGGAACCAGTGAGTGGAGATCATTGGACCAGATTCCCAGTTCCCCGACAAGCCGTCCACTACTCTTTCCATTAACTTCGAACCCCGTGAAACACTGTGGGGTAGCAGCAAGGAGCTTGGCAAGGAGAGTCAGTAAGGGTGACTGCATGTGCCAGAGACAGAGTGTTAGCGGAGCTGACAATTAGAGAGGCTGAACCTAACAGGCAAAAGGGGTAACTTCAGCAGAAGCCCAAAGAGGGGACTAACTCCCTGGGGGTCACCTGTTCCTTGGTTTATCCTTGCTCTCTCGTTCCCTACAGTATAGCTGATAATGTGTTTCTGTGTCTGTCTCTGCCCACTTCACTAGAAGGTCCGAGGGATAAAGACTATGCTTTGTCTCCTGTGTCTCCCTAGAGCCTGGCTTCCAGCCAGTGCCATCAAATGCCTGTTGAATGGATGAAGGGGCCCAGGCAGACCTGCACAGCTGCAGCAGGGTGTGTGCAGTGGGGAAAGAGGCAGGGCAGGCGGCATTAAGCAAGGCTCCCTGTGACTGGCCTCCTCTGTATCTTGGCTCGGGGCCGAGGTTGGCACTGGGACACGCAGGCAACCTCCAGAGAGCCCTGCCTTAGACCTACTAGGGAGTCAGACCTTTTCAGAAGAAAAAGACCCAGAGCAGACTCTGGTGGGGTCTGCATCACAGGGCATAGAGAGTATGTATGGTGAGGGGACAGGCTAGAATCACTCCCCACCCCAAGTTTCAGCCATCTGAGGACATGACTACAGGGCCATTTTCGTCTCTCTGTTCTCTCACTCTGGGGTCCAGGGTGCATGTGCACGTGTGAGTGTGGAGGTCAGAGGTCACTGTTGGGTGTCTTCCTCTTTCATATCTCTACCTGACTTTTGAGTCAGATCTCTTACTGAACTTGGAGCTTGGTAGTGGCTAGACTGTCTAGCCAGGAAGCTCCAGGAGCCCTCCTGTCTGGGCTTATACGTGCCCTTGTCGTGTCCAGCTTTTGATATGGGTGCTGGAGACTGAAACTGAAAACTCGATGACAAGCACCTTACTGAGCCACCTGCCCAGCCTTATCTTTTCTTATAGAGTATGTAACTGTCAGAGTCACCCTCCTCTTTCTGATCCTTGAGTCCTTTGGGAAGGTTTTCCTTAATTGGTGGTGACCTTTGTCTAGCAGGCAGGCAGTCCCTTAGTTGAGTCTGGATGCTTGGCCTCTGCTGAGCCTCAGTAGCACTTCTGTCTGCATGAGCTTCTCTCCTCCCCCCTCCCCCCCCCTTTAAAAGGAAACTGGTTATCCTGGTCCCTGCTCCCCCATGGACATCTTGATGGCATTTTGTGGGGCAGTGAGAGAGGGACTCAATTAAGGTGGTTGCTTAGGCCAGGGCCCTGAGTATCCTATCAGGCTACGCGCACACATAATCCTTTAAAAGCACCTCACTGTTGGTCTTTTTCCTGTCAAAGCTCATACTGTATTGAGCTTGAACCTTGGCCAAATTTCTAACTGAAACTGGCCAGCTTACTAACTGAGACCCTGGGGACTCTCTCCCTAGCCTGTCAACCCAGGCTCTGCATCTCTGAGCTGAGGTTCAGTCTGGGCAAAGGGTGAGCCAGGGACTGTGGGTGAGGAGTGGGTCAGTCATAGGCCTCCTGCCTGCTGTGCCCTCCCTGTACCAGGTGGCAGGCAGGTCAGGACGTTAGGCATCAAAGCCTCTTTCTCACCTGCTTGCAAACTCCTTGAGAACAGGGTTTCTGTATCCAGTGATTCTGGCAAATCTCTGGCCTGAGTGGGAACCTTGCTGCAGTGAGGGGGGGACAAATGGCATGTGGATAGCTACTTTGTTTCTAGAGGGAAGGTATATCCAAGACCTCACAACTCTTTTTAAAAATTTTTTAAATATATATATATGTATATATATATATATATTTAAAAAAATATATATCCTGGATTTAGGACCTCTGCTCGCTCTGGTTGACCCTGCTCACTCAGCCCCTGCTTGCTCCGGCCCAAAGATTTATTTATTATTATACATAAGTACACTGTAGCTGTCTTCAGACGCACCAAAAGAGGGCATTAGATCTCATTATGGGTGGTTGTGAGCCACCATATGGTTGCTGGGATTTGAACTCAGGACCTTCAGAAGAGCAGTCAGTGCTTACTCGCTGAGGCATTTTACCATCCCCAAGACCTCACAACTCTTAACTGCCCCCCCCCCCCATGCCCCAAGATGGCATTTCTCGAACACTTCCCCAGCCTGGCTGTAGCCAGAGACCTCAGCTAACTGAGAAGGACCATTCAGAAAGTGAACCTGTACTTAAGGCCAGCTAGGTCATGCTGGGCCCCGTGGCATAGTCTTTTAATGGTTTAGACACATCTTAGTGTTTTGAGACCCAGTCTAACCACGTCAGGGGCACGAGGTAAACAGACTTAAAACCCTGTGTTCCTGAGTATGGTCCAGGCAGAGGTGAGAAGCTCTGAGGGCGGGAGAGCTGGTACTTTTCCAGGTGGCTCCCATGTAGAATGGGGTAGTAAATGACGGCCCAGGAGCCAATGACTCATGGGCCTGCCACTGGAGAAGGCCTTGCGTTTAGCTTTGTTGGAGAGAACATGGGCTCTGTGTGGATGGCTGGGGATAGCGAACATGGGTGGACCCTTTCTATCACCTCAGCAGCACGGGGAGCTCCGCTGTCTCTCTGGGAGATAAAATGGCCTCAGGATTAGGCAGGGTAACCCAGGCTGGATACCTGGCTGCGTGCGCTTTTGCTTGGGTAAGTTCTGAAGTGCAGATCTTGAGAGCAGGCAGTTCCAGATCAGGTGCTGAGGTACAAGTTTCTGCAGCAGAGATGAGGAAGCCGGGCCCTTGGGAGTTAGTGAGCGGCACATGGGTGTGTGCTGGGGTCAGACAACATGATAATCCCTCTTCCAGTCCCGGGGTGTGTGTGTGTGTGTGTGTGTGTGTGTGTGTCAGAGAACTACCCAGAGGAAACCCTGGCTAAGGGATGAGAGGGGTGTGGCCAAATGCAAAGGTTGGAAAGGCAGGGACCAGGCTCAGTCGGAGACCTAGCAGCAGTGGGAGAGGAGGTCTATGAGGCCTGACCATATTCTTCATGCTTGAAGTGCTAGAAGAGGCAGCAGGAGCCAGAATCTGGGGACTTTGGGGCAGGCTAGGTGGTTCAGACTTTGCCCCAAGGCAGCCTCGTCAGTGCGCCGAGACATGGCTTGCTTGCTTCAGGTGAATGTCTTGGAGGGGACCCTGTTTGTGTTTTACTTATTCTCGGGTGGAGACACCAAACTCTGATTTCCCTGCTTCCTTTGAGGGGACCAGGGTGTGTGGGTGTGGTGGTGGGGGCAGGTATATATAATGTCAGTATTCAGGGGGTAAGGTAAGAGGGTCCAGAGTTCAAGGCTAGCCTGAGCTAATAAAACAGTTTGGAGTAGTACTGTTTTGGCTCTCTAATGGCTAGGAGGGTTTTCTAGCTGGTTATTACCCGCATTTCAGAGTTGAGCCACTGTGACCCTGGACCAGGCTGGGCACCTCCTCCCTGGTGCCTGTGACTCACAGCAGTCTTGTGTCTCAGATGAACAAATCGAATGGCCCAGGTGTCTGGTGAGTGGCCCAGTCTCTCAGTGGCCATAACTGGTTCTCCTCCCTTGTTGAAGGGTTCAATAAGTTCTCCTGGGTGGGCTAGCCATAGTCGGGCACGTATGGTCTGTTATGTCACTCGAAGAGCTGCCATACCTTTAGAGTATAGTGATCACTAACAGTGTCTACCCAAGGACTTTCTAGAACCTTCTAACACGTCTCTGAAACCCATATGTGGGTTCAGCATGACTTTCTCTTTCTTGGTGCACCCTGCGTTTTCTTTTTCTTTCTGTAGAGAAAATGCATTCCACCAAAGAGCTTTGTGTGACCCCCCTCTGGTCCCAGGCCACTGATAAATGACACCAGCTTTGTTTTTAGCCTAGGGCTCCCTGTGGTGCCCCGGTCAGAGATTGGTTGTTGTGGAGAGGCCCCTAGAGGAAGGGACCAGAAGTGGTTGCAGTGTATGGGGCCGCATGGTGGCTGTGGGTTTCCTTCTGTTGTGTTCCTGTATCAGTTGTCAAAGGCCCTGCCGCTGGTCCCAGGAGTGACCTGCCTGCAGGGTTCCTTACACCCTTTTGAACCTTGGGCATTTGGCCTATTGGCTGGCAAGTCTTTGAAGCTGGTGGCTTCCTTCGTCCTCACTGGTAGGTCAGACTGGCTTACCCCCTGAGGGGCTGAGGAGAGGGAGGGAGGGACAGGCAAAAAGAGAGGAAGTGGCTCAGTCCCCGTGCCAGGGTGGGAGGTACCGGTGTACTCTGAGAGCTCAAAGCCCCACCACAGCGACCAAGATTGAGGCAGGGCCAGGAGTGCCAGGGTTAGAGAACCTAGGTTTGACGTGGGCCCGCATAGCCAGTACAGACGTCAGGACTCCTGCCTGCAGCTGGACCCGATACCTGTCTCCTCTTTGTGGTGAGGCTCCTCCCCTGCTTCTCTTTGAGATTGAGGGTCTCAGTCATGTTTAAAGAGAGTGGGAGAGGGTTGCCTCTGGCCGGAGCTAGTGTAGAGCTGTGTCCAGCAAGCCCTGACCTAAGGAAAGGTAAGCGTATGGGGCCTAAGATCAGACTGTTGTGTGTTGAGGATTTCATCTTGTGTGTGACATGCCAGGCTTCAAGTCCCGGTGACATAATCATGTGTGACTGTAGGCAAATTACCTTGTTCCTGTATGCCTTCTCTAGCTTACCTACAAAATGGGAGGTAAACTATTGGTGCATGATACAAGGATTTAAAGAATACAAAGTACTTTGGACCCTCTTGACACAGACAAGCCCACTACATTGTTATTATTAGGGCTCCTTAGAGATTGGCTGCCTAGGTGGGCCTTCCAGCTTCCTCTTAGGCCTGTATGTTTGCCTCAGGCTTGGCAGGGCAGGGAGGGCATCGTGGAGATTTCTGCTGCAGGAAGCTTACCGGGTGATTCCACCATTCCCCCAAACCAGCCTCTTGTTCACACCTATCATGGTGTGCCGAGTTGATGGGCTCTCCCTGGTGTGCAGGGTAGGAAGAAAACCAGTCGATCCACCCTCAGACTGAATCTCTCCTGCCACCGCACACACCCATGGGCAAGAGCTTCCATATTGTGGAGTTCCCTCCCAGACTCCGCCTTCTGCCCTCCAAACCCCCAAACCAGGCACTGAATAGCCATCCCCTGCCTAGGCCCCCTCTGACAGGAACCTGTCTGCACGTGAACCCATGCCTGCCTGCCACGTGGGCCTTCCCCCTGTTACAGGCCCCCAAAGCCCATGCTGTGACTCCCAGGCGACAGGCATCCTGAGTGCCTGTGGGTATCCCTGAGAGCTTGCAGAGCCCTAGGGGCACGTGGCCTGCTGGGCTTCCCTCTGTCCTGTCTCCTCCCCACTCACAGGTTCTTTCTTCCTCTGCCTTGCTACAGACACACACGTATTTCTAGTTTTGCCGGGCTTGGGTCTCCCTCGGAGAGGTGGAACTGGAAGTCCCACCCTTCAGCTTCATCATGGGGGGCCCCAGGGGATTTTCCATCTCTGGCTGGCTTTCAGTTCTCTGTCGTGAATTGGTCTGGTTACCCAAGAAAGGGGGTTTAAAAAGCATGAGAAAGATTTGTTCAAAGAGGTTCTCTAGCCCTGAGCTCTGAGCTCTGGTCCAAATCCTCCTTTCCTGCTGGTGCTAGGGTGACTCAGTGCCCTCAGTCCTTCTGTCCCTGTGGATTTCCACAAATGAAAACAAAGGAGTGCACAGACTTAAAGCTCTCCCGCCGTCTCCTGGGCTAAAGCTCGCGCTGTCTACCAGGCCCAGGAGCTGAGGAAGGAAATGGTGGAGGAAGTTGCTCCCCTTCTGGGTGCTGGGTGAAAGTGAAAGAAAGGGAGGGGGCCTCCAATGAGTCAAGCGGCCAGGCTGGCAGGCCGGCAGGCCAGTCCGGGAGGGAGCCTGGGCTGGAGCTGCGGAAACGTGCGGAGCAGCGATAGCACGGAGAGCCTGGGAGGGGAACCGGGGCTCGGTGTAGGCGGGGCTTCTTGTGGGCAGGACTTAATGACGCCAGGTCTGTTCTTTGCTGGTTTTCTGGGAACTGCCCCACCTGCTATCATAATCTCTGTGGTATCTGAGCCTACCAGGATCTGCAGATTCATCCTTGCTCACCTCTAGCCTTTCCACCATAGTGACCCAGGGCCAGAGTCTTGGCGAAGAGGTTGGGCTCCTACTCTTACCAACTTCCCAGAGGAAGATAAACTAACTAAACAAACAAACAAAATTTTACCTGAAGAACAAAAACTTAACAATACAGCAAGCAGCTATGCATGTTGTAACATACAGGCCTGAATTCTATTCTGTAGCAATGTCAGTGTAACTGTCACTTTAGACACCAGCTTAGAGTGGGGCGGGGAGTCTGGCTCACTTGTTCAACATGTGCTTAGCACGAATAAAGCCCCCTATCCCAGCAACACCATCCTCAAAATATGGCAAAACAAAACAACTGAACACTTTATGTCATGGGCAGTCTTGAGGGCCTAAGGTCTAGAACTCTGCACCGTTCATATTTGAGTTAGACTCCACTCTGGCCCTCCACTCTTAACAGTGGAGGGGACGGCGGTGGGAGCCAGCAACAGCTGCTGACCAGCTACTAGACTAAATTGGGCCCTCATCCAGCCAGGGTTGCAAAACAGGTTCTGTGCTAGTTTGAGAAAGATTTCAGCAGCCAGAGCCCCACCCAGCAACTCTTCCCAGGGGTGGGGCCTCACCTACATGCTTCAGCATATAAGGCTGCAAGCTTAACTCTCTGGGCCCTGTAGGCTTTGCAAGAGCCTGGTGTGACAGAGGATGGGGTGGCTAAGCTGGGATTGGTCCCTGTCCGCTAACTGGCTCATCTTTAGGTGGAGGGGGCAGTGACCTTAGGGAAATTCTTCAGGTCTGGAGCTGTTGTGTAGACAGTCATGTGGGGAGGACCCGACCTAGACTGCGCTGTGCCAGAGCCTAGTTTATAGTTTAATAGGACAAGGTTCTTAGTTCGGCTTTTGCTTTCCCTTTTCCCCGTTTGACTTGGAGCTTAGGCAACATGTCAGCCCCACTTGGCCCCTCGGTCTGTGTCTTTACTGAGTTACCCAATCAAATGCAGCAGACGTGAGTCTAGCCAGGAGGTGGTGGGACAGGAAGAGCAAGGAGACCTGATCCTGCTGCCTTGCTGGCAGCTGCCCCATGATTCCCGGCCCCCCGTGAGTGACTTGAGGCAGGGGGACACTGGTGCTCATATCTAGGGGTCATGTGGCTAACACTGTCACTGGTTTTTCCTCTGCAGATACCAGGACCTGGTGCAGGCATCATGATTAGGGAAGTGTAGCTGAGCTCAATAGCCTCTCTAGAAGAGGAAGGACCAGCGGACATTTCCTGGCTCTTGCCTGAGGCTCCTGAGTTTTCCTCTGCCCCTCTTCTGCCCTCCCTGGCTACTGGACTGGGGCCAGGCTTCCAGCAGGACCTCCTCCCAAGGGATGGGCAGCAGCTGAGGGACGTCTCACTGCCAGGCTTAGTTGGCCACACCATGAACCTCCAGGCCCAGTCCAAGGCTCAGAGTAAACGCAAGCGTTGTCCTTTTGGGGACCAGGAGCCAGCCGCCAAGGAACAGCCACCACCACTGCAGGCTCCACCACAGTCTCTCAGAGCTAAGGAGGAACAGTACGGGGCCCACGAAGGTCCCACAGGGGTGGCCTCCACCACCCAGCCTGTGGAGCTGTCTCCTCCCAACAACCTGGCTCTCCTGAACAGCGTGGTGTATGGATCTGAGCGGACCACGGCAGCCATGTTGTCCCAGCAGGCCCAAGTAAGCTCGGTAAAGTGGCCCAACTCTGTGATGGCTCCAGGGCGGGGACTGGAGCGTGGAGGAGGTGGAGGCATCAGTGACAGTGGCTGGCAGCAGCAACCTGGCCAGCCCCCACCCCACTCCACGTGGAATCACCTGCCCCTCTACGGTGGACCCAAAGGGAGCCCTCATCCAGGTGTGGGGGTCTCTCCCTACTATAACCACCCCGAGGCCCTGAAGGGAAACAAACCTGGGGGTCCGCAGCTGGATCACTATGGAAACGCAGTGCAGCCCATGGTGGAGGTGGGGAGGCCCCAAGCACCCTTGAACTCTTTCCATGCAGCCAAGAAACCCCCAAACCAGACTCTGCCCTTGCAACCCTTCCAGCTGGCATTTGGCCACCAGGTGAACCGCCAGGTCTTCCGGCAGGGCCCTCAGCCCTCTAACCCCACCGCCTCCTTCCCACCTCAGAAGCAGCAGCAGCAACAGCAACCGGCAGCCCTGCCCCAGATGCAGCTATTTGAGAACTACTACCCCATGCATCAACCGCCTTCACAGCAGCACCAGGACTTTGGCCTGGCACCGGGTGGCCCACTGGGACAGACCCACCTGGCTCACCGCAGCATGGCCCCTTACCCATTTCCCCACAACCCAGATATGAACCCAGAACTGCGCAAGGCCCTCCTGCAGGACCCTGCTTCACAGCCCGTGCTACCTCAGCCCCAGATGGCCTTCCCGCGTCGCTCCCGTCGTCTCTCCAAGGAAGGGATTCTGCCTTCCAGCTCCCTCGATGGAGCTGGCACCCAACCTGGGCAGGAGCCCACGAGCAATCTTTTCCTTCATCACTGGTCTCTGCAGCAGCCACCGCCAGGCGCCCTGGGGCAGCCCCATCCGGAAGCCCTGGGATTCCCGTTAGAACTGAGGGAGTCACAGCTGCTGGCGGATGGGGACAGACTGGCACCCAATGGTCGGGAGCGGGAGCCTCCCGCCATGGGTAATGAGGAGGTCATGAGAGCAGGGGGCCTCGGGGACTGTGGACAGATGATACGAAGTGGGGTGATCCAGAGCACAAGACGGAGACGCCGGGTGTCCCAGGAGGCTAATTTGCTGACCCTGGCCCAGAAGGCGGTGGAGCTGGCTTCGATGCAGGTAAGAATGGGCAGCATCTGCTGGGGGTGGGGTGGGGGTGATGCGTATAGGTCAGGTTTTATTCAGTTATTTAAAGGAAATGGAAGCTCATTATTCAGAATACCCCTGCATGAGGTAACCCGTACCAGCAGGGTCGTGAGGTTGCCAAGCACGGTGGTTGGTGGGTAGGAAAGTCCTTGTTGGCTTCTTCCTATGATACTTGAGAACTGGGAGTAGGGGGTGCTGAGAGCCAGCATTCTAAGAGGCAAGGGTGTACTGGTAGTTGCACATGATGCATGTCAAAATGCGTTAGCTGTAATCTAGACTAGGAAGTCACGTTGCAATAAAGTTCATTTTTTTTTAAAGTCAGAAGGCAAGGAAGACCAATCAGACTTGGAGCACTTGTGTTAACCCTGGGTTTTAAATTCGATTTTATACTTGTTCAAAAGTAACTTCTCAACCTCAATAGCAAAGGTATGAATGTCACCTGTCCCAGGTTTCTCTAAGGAGCTGAGCCACTTAGGATAGACGCCTCCCATTTGATCAGCATCCTTAGAAGCTGCAGCCACTGTCGCCTTTAGGTCCAGGCTGACACACAGGAGGCTACAGAATTTTGAGTCTTCGTGCCAGTCAGAGACCTGTGAGAAAATAACTGCAACCCCCTGCCCCCCACATCTTGCCTCAGCGAGATGCTTGGTTACATGTTGCACTCCATAGGCTAGATGTAACATCTGCAAGCCACCCGTGGACCGATGACCACCTGGAATCCACTGCTTCAGGCCAGGATGGCACAGCCAGACAGAAGGGAGGGGGTGGAGAAGATCTGAAAGGTATAGGAAGAGAGATGGCCCAGGAAGTGCCAGTCTGTCAAAGACCAACCAGTAGGTGGTTGAGTTGCTGGGCTGAATGGGGGCAAACAGGGGCTCAACTCCTGAACCTCACCGCCATCCCCCCTCCCCATCTCCCTTTTATCCAGGATGCCAATGGCTCTGAGGAGAAGCGGAAAAGCGTGTTGGCCACAACTTCTAGGTGTGGCGTGGAGTTTTCCGAGCCTGCCTTAGCCGCCAAGAGAGCTCGGGAGGAGAGTGGGATGGTACCCCTCATCATTCCCGTGTCTGTTCCCGTGAGGACTGTGGGTCCAACTGAGGTGGCCCAAGTTGGAGGTGCTGATGAGGATGGGACAGGTCTTGAGCAGTACTCCACCGAGCACAAGCCGTCAGTCATCGTGACCCGCAGGCGGTCCACCCGAGTTCCTGGGACAGATGCTGCAGCTCAGGTATGAGAGGGAGGCTGCTCCCCAGCTCCTCCAGCGCTGGAATGTTTCTAGTTCCAAAGACTCCAAGGGAAGCCGTAGAATTCTTCAAGTAACCCAGGGAGATGCCATTTTCCTTCTTGGTTGTTTTGTTTTGTTTTCCTGAGACAAGGTCTCTTATGTAGCCCTGGCTGTCCTGGAACTTACTATGTAGACCGAGCTGGCCTTGAACTCACAGAGATCCACCTGCCTCTACCTTCTGAGTGCTGGGATTAAGGATATGTGTCACTATGCCCAGCCCAGTAAAAATTTAAAAAATAGTTTTGTATTTTGTGACTCTTTACCATGCGCATGCGGTGCCCTTGGAATTGCGGTTATAAAGTGTATAAGCCACAGTGTGGGTGCTGGGAATTGAGATCCCCGTCCTCTGGAAGTGCTCTCAACCTCTAATCTACCTTCCCAAGTATCAGGGAGATGCTGTTTTTTATTTCCCAAATCAAACTTGTACCAAAGTACACAGAGGGTCTGAGGTAGTTTTATACTTGAGGTGGTGGTCATCTGGGAGAGCCTAGCTTGTGGATCTGTTGTGGTTGCCAGTCAGGAGGTGTTAATGGCTCCAGGAGAAGGTCCTGAGCTAGCTTCTGGGGTGCAGAAACGTTTGCTTGTGTGTTCAGTTCTGAGCCAAGCACCTTGGACTCTATCACTGCGATTGTAGCATAGTGTTTCCTGTGCTCTGTCACTGCGATTGTAGCGTAGTGTTTCCTGTGCTCTGTCGCTGTGATTGTAGTGTAGTGTTTCCTGTGCTCTGTCACTGTGATTGTAGCATAGTGTTTCCTGTGCTCTGTCGCTGTGATTGTAGCGTAGTGTTTCCTGTGCTCTGTCGCTGCTGTTTGATGTTTTGATGTTTTAGGGGTGTTCATGTTTGGCCCAGCATGAGACTTGCTGAGAGAAGTTTCTTCTTATCTGTAGTAGCTTTTCATCTGTAGTATCTGTTCTGTGGGCAGTGCATGTCTTTCTGTCCTTCCACTACATCTTCTCTGTATCCTTTAGGAATAATTTCAAGTAGTATATAATTTCAGTTTGCTATTTTCTGCTTCAGTAACCTTGTCTGTACCATTTATAGTTCTTTTTTAAGTAATTAAAATTGTTAAATGCATGTTCTACAATGTTTTTATATGTACATGTATGTATATACATGTATATATGTAGTGGAACTGCTAAATAAACCAAGGTAATTAGCATAGTCCTTATCTCCCATCCTTATTTTTTGTAGTGAGAACATTTAAGATCTGGTCACTTAGCAGTATTCTAAGAGAAATAAATTAATGGAGCAATGAAAGCCATTGTGTTGTCCAATAGCCTACTGAATTTGTATCTCCAGTTTTTACTGAACTTGGGTTTTGCAGTCCTCACTCCATCTCCAGCTGGTGGGAGCAACCCCTCGCTGTGCTGTCTGCCTGGGAGTCCTACCTTTGTAGCCTCACAGATGGAAACTCCACTTCATGTCATTCCTGATACACTTAGGTTGATCTCTGTCACCTGCTCTTATATTCTGTATTGCCGAGTGTGTGTGTCTGTGTCTGTGTGTGTGTTGTACTTTCAGTTGACTGGGGTTGTCACTCCCGGCAACAATGTATCAATTATATACAATGTATTAGTTATATACAATGTATCAGTTATATACAATATGTATCAGTTATATACAATGTATCAGTTATATACAATGTATCGGTTATATACAATGTATCAGTTATATACAATGTATCAGTTATATACAATGTATCGGTTATATACAATGTATTAGTTATAGACTTATTTCTCTGATAGTGGTTACTTTACCTGGATTTCTGCAGTTTTCTCAGTTCCCTGAGGGATATCACATGGCTGACACCCTTTAGATGTATAGGAGAGAAGCTCGTGTGGTATATACAGCGACTGCTTATGGCATAGAGTTTAATTCCCTGGTTGGGGAGACCCCGAGAGACTTACAGCAGTATGTAGCTTTGACTTACTGAAATATAATGTAAGGCCTTTCACCCCTTCCTGGACAGGACAAAGTTCCTAGAAGGTTTTAACTCCATTTCCTGCCAATCCCTAGCTTGAAGAATTATTGGCAGGTATTTTAATTTTCGTATATTTGTCCTCAACAGAACACGGGTGTACTTGGATTTACCCCTTTACTCGTGCCATTTCTTGTTAATGTCCTGTCTCGCGTGTCCAGCTCTTGGAAATCTACCTTGGACAGTTTATATGTTACTTGAAGAACTTGCTTAGTGGTTTCCTTAGGTGTGAGTCTGCTAATGATGAGTTTTACTGATTTTTTTTGATTTCTGGAAGGTGCCTCCTTTGGTCTCCTTTATAAAGGGTAACTTTGCTGAGTGCCGTAGGTCCTAGGCCTGTAGTCATTGTCTGTCAGCACTAAAGGTCCCACCACTTTGTCGTCGGGCTTTCCTATTTATTTTCTGTTTCGAGACAAAGTTTCTCAGAACTTTGCAGTCCTGCTGTCCCGGAACTCCATAGACCAGGCTGGCCTCAAACTCTCAGAGATCCACCTGCCTCTGCCTCTGTATGCCGGGATCACTGTGTGCACCCTGGCATTTCCTAATTTTCAGATCACATCGTGCTTTCTTGTGTATCAGTTGGGTTGTTTTAAAATTAAATTTCAAGTATATTAGTTCATATTCTGTTGCTGTATTAAAATAATAAGCTGGTGCTTTTTAAAACAAAACAAAACAAAACAGAAATTTATCCAGATTATGGTCTTAGATGTTAAAAGTCCAAGATTAAATGGTTTTGTGCTTTCAGCCTCTAGTAAGGGCCCTCTTGTCCCCTGCACAATATAGCAGATGGCATGACAGACAGACAGACAGATAGAAAGCACAGGCCTGTCCTTTTTTTAATAAAAAGATATATTTATTAATTTCATGTATGTGAGTACACTGTTACTGTATTCAAACACACCAGATGGTTGTGAGCCACCATGTGGTTGCTGGGAATTGAACTCAGGACCTCTGGAAGAGCAGTCAGTGCTCCTAACCGCTGAGCCATCTCTCCAGCCCAGGCCTGGGCTTTTTAACAACTTGCTTGTTTGAGAGCTAACTCAGTTCCTCAGCAGCAGCAGTGTCTTCCAAAGGCTATGCTCCCGACTTGGCTACTGTGCACCAGTCCCAATGTCTTAAAGTTCTGCCATTCAACAATGCTGAGGACCAGGCCTCTGCTCTGTAGACCCTGGGAGGACAAACCACATCCTAATCATAGCATCATACTGTGTATGCAAGATGTCTGACTGGGAGCTGGGCCTGGAGACACATGCGTTTAATTCCCAAGCTCTGTGGATCTCGGAGCTCAGGACATCCTGGTTTTAGGCCAACCTGGACTTTAGAGAGGGCACCTGTCTCCAAAGGAAAGTGAGCCTGAGGTTGACGTTGACGTTACAATAACTTTCTCTGCCCCCACCCCTCTACTTTGTTGTTGTTGTTGTTGTTACTTTTTTCCTTTTTTTTTTTTTTTTTTGTCTTCAAAACAAAACAAAAACATCCACTTTATTTTGGGGAGTGTGTGTGTATGTGAGTGTGTGCATGCTGTGGTGTGTATCAGAGGACAATTTGTGTGAGTCGGTTTTCTCCTCTCACTGTGTGGTTCTAGGGATTGAATTCAAGGCGTCAGGCTTGACATCAAGTGCCTTCACTCACTGAGCCATCTAGCCTACCTTTTTTAAAAAAAAAAATGTGTATGTGTGTACATGTGTACATGTGCACGTGTGCCGTCCTGCGTGAGGAAGTCAGAGGGCATCCTCTGTGTTCCTCTGCGCCTCCCACCTGATTGCCATAGTGTCACCGATTGCTGCTGTGTCATCAGGCTGGTTGGCTCTCCAGCTTCCCGGGGTTCTCCGTCTCTACTTTCCATAGGAGTGCTGGGATTACAGGCAGAGACGCCATGCCTGCTGGACCTTATGTGGGTCCTCACGCTTATAGGACAAGCACTTTACTCCCTGAGCTGTCTACCCAGCCACAGCTTCTTTTAGCAGCCCAAGGTTGGGATTGTGCAGTGGAAGCTAGTTCGTTAGCACCGGCTCCCAACACAAAGGTACTCTTACTCTTAATATGACCGCTGCTGCTTTTTTTGCTTCATGTTTGTTTTTTTGAGGCAGGATTTCTCTGTGTAGTCTTGACTCTTCTGGAGCTAGCTCTAAACACCAGGGCTGGCCTTGAACTCATAGAGATCTGCCTGTCTGCCTCTAGTGGTGGAATTAAAGGCGTGTGTCACCACTGCATGGCTGCTGCTGCTGCTACTGTTTTCTCTTCTTAGGTTTGCTTGCTTGCTTGTTTATTGTGTATGTGAATGGGTGTTTTGCCTGCATGGATGTCTACGCACCACATCTGGGCCTGGTGCTGGTAGAGGCTGGAAGAGGGTATCAGTTCCCTTGGGACTGAAGTTACAGTTAGTTGTGAGTCACCCTGTGGGTGCTGGGAATTGAACCTGGATCCTCTGGAAGAGCAGCCAGTTCTCTTAACTGCTGAGCCACCTCTACAGACCCCTGTTTTGTTTTGTTTTTGCTTTTGTTTTGTTTGTTTGTTTGTTTGTTTGTTTGTTTTCTCTTCAAGATACTGTAACTTGAAAGTGGATAAGTAACTCCAGCACTTGTGTATATGTGTGCACATGTGTACAGAGATGCGTGCTTGTGTGTGTGTGCCTGTGATGGCTAGAAGATGATGTTAGATGTTCTCAGTTATGTTCCACCAGCAATTTTTAGATGCGATCTCTCACAGAACCTGAAGCTCGATGATTCAGCTAGACTGGCTGGTGAGCGGGCTCTAGGGATCCCCCAGTTGCCACCTCCCTAGCTTTGAGATTACAGATGTTTGCCACTACGTCTGGCTTTTCTATATGGATTCTGAGGATTCAAACTCATGTCCTGATTTCCTGTCAACACTTTCCCCACCAAGCCGTTCCCAGCTAAGCCATGCTTACTTTTTGTGTGAACTCTTTTTTTCTCTTCAATAGTGCTCAATTAACACGTTCGCACCCAGGACATTAATTTACAGCTGTCTAACATTTTCCTGCCTTCTAGAAAAATTCATCTTTATATGCCATTTTATTTGCTAGATCTGAAGCCATGACTTCATGGCCAATTGTTAAAATTGACCTGAAAAGCCAGTGGTGTGCCTGTCTGTCTGTGTCTGTGTGTCTGTGCCTCTCCGAGTCTTCCCAAGAGCGTTTCTCTTGACTTCTGCTGGGCAGCAAAGGGCTCTAGCAATCCTGAGTCACTTTTACTTAATCAGAAACAGATGAGGTGATTTAACTGCATTCTTCCATGTAAGGACAAGCCTGTTTGCCACTCGATGTTATTCTGAGCCACAGCTTTTATTCTGGTAGTTCTTGGAGCTGTCAAACTTTGCCTAGCCCTCAGCCCCTCCCAGTTGCTTCTCCAAGTAATAACGTTCACCTGCAGGCATAGGGCAGCTGAGAGGCTGGGCTTGCCCATTTGACCTCACATCCACCTCAGGTCTTGGGTCTTTAATTCTCTGTTTGTTCTGATATCTTAGAGAATGTTTTTTTCCGTTCAGTTCAGATTTCCTGTTTATTCTGTTGGAGAGCTGGCCTGCATGCTTGTTCTCTATAATAGGAAAGAAACAGGGCCTTTAAGATCATCGTGAGGTAACTGATTCAAGCTCATCGGCTCTCTGAGGTCTTCTTTGTGGCTGGGAAAGTGCGTTAGAGGCTGGAAGTTGAGGCCTGGTAGCTTGTCTTGACAGGGGGTAGGAAGGAGCCAGGGTAACTGCATAGTCAGTGTCTGCGTTTCATCACTCTAACAAAACACCCGAGGCAGGCTAATATAATGAAGAGGGTTAGTTTAGCTCGTTCTAGAGATGCAAAGTCCAGGCGCCTTTTCTGGGGGTAATCAACCTGCAGGCAGACAGGCAGAGTTCCAAGATCATTGCAGTGCTTCATAGGGGAAAAAGATAGGGAACACATGTGTCTGTTGTCTGTCTATCTCTGTCTGTATTCTTCTGAGGCCACACAGGACTGGACAATAGTGGCTCCACTCTGATGACCTTATGTTAACCTGACAAATCAGCCCCTTGCCTCTAACTATCACCCAGGCTTCAGTTTCCGCCTCTTCCTACTGTTAACATCAGGCTTTGAGGATTGAACCCCCATGAGTGTGAACTTGGGGTGCAAATGATATTCAACCATAGTCCTGGGGGCCCAGTAGCTTAATGGTAGGGCACTCGCCTAATGTGTGCAGGTCTCAGGTTCTCTTTCCATCACCAAATCTCAAACCGCTGCAAGCCTTAGCACTCACCTGAGGTCAGATGGCCAGTAATGGCAGAGCTGACCCTAGATCGCATCTTCTGAGCTGCCTTTGAGGAGTTTGGCTATACCAGAGGGCTCTGAGATTCCTGAGAGATCCTGCAGGAGAGTTAGCCCCCAAACTGTCTGCTTTCTGGGGTCTTGTTCTGTGGCTTGATGGGGAGGGGGGTGTTACATTTTGTTATTTGTTTATTTGGTATGTTTCTTTGTATTGTAGACATTTCCAATCATTCATAAAAACAGAGAAGGGTCTAGTGACTGAATGCATAGTCATCACCCAGGTCTCATAATACAGCCAATCTTACTTCATCTGCACTCTCATGACGCTGAATTATTCTGAGGCACATTTCACATTGTAGCATTTCATCCACAAATATGTTTGGCTTGCATCAGAATACATACATATGGTCTATTTGTCTGCCTGCCTGCCTGCCCTGTCTTCCTGTCTTCCTGTCAACCAACCTTCCTTCCTTCCTTCCTTCCTTCCTTCCTTCCTTCCTTCCTTCCTTCCCTCTCTTCCTTCTTTCCTTTCTTCCCTGCCCCCCCCACTCCTTTCTTTTTAAAATAGTCTCAATAGCATTGTCACAACTTGAAGGTCAAAAATACTCCGAACAGTTTAAATCTCTTACCTGTAAATAGTTGGAGCTGGTTTTGTATAGGATTGTCCGGCACAGCGGGGAGGCCTTTAGCTCCAGATGTAGTTAGTTTTCTGTTGCTGTGATAAATGCTAAGACCAAAAGCAACCTGTGGTGGAGGAAAGAGTTTATTTTATCCTGCAGTTTACAGTCGGACATGAGGGAAGTCAGCCCAGGAACACAGGCAGGAACCTGGAGGCGGGAACCTGGAGGTGGGAACCTGGAGGCGGGAACCTGGAGGCGGGAACCTGGAGGCAGGAGCTGATGCAGGTCATGGAGGGATGCTGCTCACTGGCTTGGTCATCACGACTCACTCAGCTGCCTTTCTAGAGGACCCAGGACCATCTGCCCAGGGGCGGGATTGCCCAAGGTGGCTTGGGCCTCCTCCATCAATTAGAAGTTAAGAAGCTTTGCCCCCTCCCCCCCCAAGACTTGTCCTCAGGCCCATCTAATGGAGGCAGTTTCTGAACTGAGAGCCCTTCCTCTTAGCTGTGTTTGGTTGAGGTCAAGTTGACAAATCCAAGCAGCATGGCTCCTCTGCAGGTTCCTCCTGTGTAGTCATTACTGTTCCCCTAAAGGCAGAGAAATGAACATTCTCCGGAGAACACACAGAAGGAAAAGGTCATGCCTGGGCCTCAGAAGGAGAGCCCCCTTGGCTGGAATGTGTTGAAGGAGCTGGATCCTTGAAGGGGGATCCAGAGGAGAGCCTGCAGCACTGGAGCCAACTTGACTGACCTTTGTTTACTATGTGACCAGAGATGCCGCAATTGCTGCTTCCCCTTGGAGAGTGTTAGCATGAACTAAGAAAGGCTCTCTCTTAATGGCCCTGCTTTCTGTTCAGCAGAAGCTCATAAGGCATACCATATAGAAGGGCGAGCTAGGAAGGCCAGCCTCTGACGTGGGCGAGCTAGCTTCTGACAGCAGCAGATCTTCTGACTGTTACGCGGCAGCTCAGGTTTTGGCACACGACACAGGCTTCTATCCCATACAGAATCTGGACTTCAATAACGACAGAACTGTTACTGCAACCACCCAGTATTGATTTCCATATACCCACTCATATTGCTGCACAGAGCTTGTACTCTGCTGACCTCTCTAGGCCGAGGATCTGAGTGTCAGGGTAGAGGGAGAAATGCTGTGGGTTAGAGATTTTGTTCAGTAGTGTTTGCCCAGCATACGCAAGGCCGAGGATTTGATCCCCACCGACAGAAACAAACGTGCTTATTTGTTTCCACATACTGGTTGGTTTAATCTTCATAGCTCCCAGGTCTGGTCGGCATTTCCGATTCTTGTCTCACATTAAAAGTGAGGATGGAGGGGCTGGAGAGACGTCTCGGTGGTTAAGAGCACTGACTGCTGTTCCTGAGGTCCTGAGTTCAATTCCCAGCAACCACATGGTGGCTCACAACCATCTGTAATGGGGATCTGATGCCACCTTCTGGTGTGTCTGAAGACAGCGACAGTGTACCCACATACATGAAATGAATAGATAAATCTCTTTTAAAAAAGAAAAGAAAGAAAAGTAAAAGTAGAACAGACAGCTTCCTCAACGTAAACTACTTACTCTGGCCTCCTGGGAGGTTTGCTAGCCTGGTGGGACAATAAGCCGAGCTTTGGGGCTTTCTCGTCCAGGACGACAGGTTTCTGAGCCTCTTCATTTTGTTTCCTTCTCCAGCCTGAAGACCTGAATGTCAAGTTGGAGGGGGAGCCTTCCATGCGGAAACCAAAGCAGCGGCCACGGCCGGAGCCCCTCATCATCCCCACCAAGGCGGGCACGTTCATCGCCCCTCCCGTCTACTCCAACATCACCCCCTACCAGAGCCACCTGCGCTCTCCCGTGCGCCTTGCTGACCACCCCTCTGAGAGGAGCTTTGAGCTGCCCCCTTACACACCGCCCCCCATTCTCAGCCCCGTCCGGGAAGGCTCTGGCCTCTACTTCAATGCCATCATATCAACCAGCAACATCCCGGCCCCTCCTCCTATCACGCCAAAGAGTGCCCATCGAACCCTGCTCCGCTCTAGTAAGTGACTCTGGCGGTGGTGGTGGTAGGGATGTAGAGAGACAACTTCCGTCTGCGGGTTATAGGGGACTGGGGGCTGGAGGAAGAACTCTGCTGTCTCCCCCTGAGGGATTGGGGTGATGCCAGTTGGTGCTCCTGTTTGGATTCTGATCCCCTGTCCATCCTTTACTGTCAGACCCGCAAGTCCAACTGCTCAGACCTCAGTTCGTTCAATATTCAGCAAGGATCAGGATTCGATTAAGTCATGCTTGGCTGATGAAGGAATTACTGATACTCAGCTGATCCACAAACAGCAGTTCCTTCCGATTCAGTCTAATAGCTCCCTCCTCGGGCAGTGGTGGGGATCAGTTGCATTAGCATTATACAGAGTGTGTGACTGACCTGGGTCAAGAACAGGCCCTGGTGTTGTGAGGCTTAAAATTGTCCATTTTGCAAAGGGGTTCTTTTCTTTTGGAAAGTGGGATCACCTGATCCCTTACAGCAGCATGGCATAGGTGCGGGCTTCCCCCAGTTAACCTCTGACCCCAGATATCACCCATGGTGTAGTGCTCTGGTGCCTCCTGGTGTCTGTGGATGGAAGTTGCCCGGTGTTGGCCAGCACAGGTTTTGCTTACCTGGGAAGTTTCTCTCTCTGGCTTGGTTTGTGTTGGAAGTAACAGCAGAGCCAACAAGATGTCAGTCAGTGTGCCCAACAAGTGTTTACTGAGCATTGGGTGTAAAACCTCAAACTGGATCCTGTGTGGGCTCCAAGAATGTGTGGGTACCATTATCTAGTCTAAAGAAAGTGCAGGACGGGATCATTGGGGGAATTGACAAGAAAGCTTGGGAGACAGAAAACCAGAGGCTCTTAGCAGCGTGGGACCAGCAGGCAGCGAATGAGGCCGACGCCAAGTCTCTAACCTGTGGCAGCCTCCTGGATAGATAAGGAAAGAATCTGGGAGGGGGTGGAGCCGTAGCTGGGCTTGAACTGCAGAGCAGGAGGGGCAGGCACTGCAGGCGTGGAGTGGGGCAGAGCGGGGATGGGAGGGTGAGGGCCGTGAGGTTGGGGTGAGAGCCTGGGTCATGGGGTGGGAGCACAGGGAACTGCCTGAAACAGCCGAGGGGGGTAGACTTTGTTTCAGCATTGCAGCGGGGCAGCAACAGAGGTTTTGCGTGTTGTTTTGATTTGATTAAGGGAGTGTTTTCATCCAATCAGGCTTTAAGATTAAGTTGGAGAAAAGTGAGCCCCACCCCCCAAAAAGAAAAAAATCTAGAGAGGAGATGAAAATATAATTATAAAAACACCTTTCCCATCTCCCTGGTATGTGTCGTCCCAGCCTCTTTGAACAAAAGTAAAACATAGTTCCACACTGCAGCGTGTGCAGAGAGGGAGCTCCTGGAAGCTGGGGCTGGGCTTTTGGGGGTCGTGCTCAGGCTGGGCTTTTGGGGGTCATGCTCACAATGATAGCTGATAATAGCTGTGGTGTGCCAGGCTCTTATTTAACTCAGATGTCTCATTACTCCAGGAGACAGAAAGAACGCACCCCTTTTGCAGATGTGAAAACTGAGGCACTCACATGTTTTAATACAGGGCCGGAGTTGCACAGTCGTCAGGTTGCAGAGCAGGGACAGAGGGTGCCTGGGTTCCGAGTGTACTCAGTGAGTCACCGCTGTGACTCTTGCACGCAGGACAGCCGTCTAGGACGGGAGTGTTTTCCTGAAGGAAGGAAGAGGCCATTTACCAATTTGCTCTTTGCTCGTAGATAGTTCTGAAGTCACCCCGCCTGTCCTCTCTGTGATGGGGGAGGCCACCCCTGTGAGCATCGAACCGTAAGTGCAGCCCCTGCCCCAGGCCCTTGGTGTGTGGCTGCCCAGGTGGGCCCAATGCATTGCAGATTAGCACTGGGAGTCAGGGAGGGGTCTGTGGGGCCTTCTTAGAGCCAGCCAGTCTCTGTGAGCTTCTGTAGTCTATCCTGGCCTCTCTCGTCTTCCGCCAGCTTTTGTGTGGACGTTGCAGAGAGAGGAAAGGAAAGGGACAAGTTGGCTCGAATTTGTTGTGAGGGAGAGCTGGGCGGGAGAGTCCAAGAGTCTCTCCTGATCTGTCAAGTGTGGCGTCATCCCCCAGGCCAGGCTGTCCCCACTGCCTCCCAGAAGCCACATTCCCTACACCCAGCTATGGCTTCACTGCACTCCGCATCTGCCAACTGCACCGTTTTCTTCCCATCCTTGGGAGAAAGTCAGGTTCTTTGTCCTCACAATGTGAGGCCTCACCCCCTGCCCCTCCACCCCTGCAGACGAATCAATGTCGGGACCCGGTTCCAGGCAGAAATCCCCATGATGAGAGACCGAGGGCTGGCAGCTTTCGACCCCCATAAGGCTGACTTGGTGTGGCAGCCATGGGAACATCTTGAGAGCAGCTGGGAGAAGCAGAGACAAGGTAAGGAGAGCTCTCCAGGGAGCGAGGCATGGCGGGCTGGTGGGCAGATGGGCAGGCTGGGTCCTGCAGGATTCAGCCCTAACTTGATTTCCTGTTCTCCCAATGCTTCTGGTGCATCCAGTGGATGACCTGCTAACAGCTGCCTGTTCAAGCATTTTCCCTGGGGCTGGCACCAACCAGGAACTGGCCCTGCACTATCTACATGAGTCCCGGGGGGACATCCTGGTAAGGAAGCCTTATGAAATCCAGGGGGTGGGGGTCCTTTAAGAAAGCAAGCATAGGATTCTCCCTACCTGCTGCCAGAACCAGGCTTGGCGGTATAACATTTTATTTCCCTTGCCCCACCCACACCCCTAACTCATGACTGTCTACCTTGCCTTGGCCTCCTCAGTAGGGAATGAATGACTTGGCGAGGCAGTTACAACCGGGGTGGGAGGTGGGGGGTGGGGGTGTCTGAGCAAGGAAGAGGCTATTGGAGTTTGGCCTAAGGGAACTCTAGTCTCAAACCCTGGCTGGGTGTGCAAGGTTCTACTGTTGAGTCCAGTCCCTGATTCTAGATCAGTAGATCCCCCCCCCACTCTCAGACAGGATTGCCACCGAGGGCCTTGGTGGCTGTGGTTTTCTTAAAGTACGCCTGCAATGGTCTTACGACTAGAGTCTTCAGCACCCCACTTCCTGTGATTTCTACCATACTCCCATGTGCCCTTGGGCCAGGCAAGAGTAAGTGACTACCCAGCCACTGGAGGAGGCTCTCCACATGTTCCCGGGCCTTCCCAGCTTCCTGACTGTTCTTTCTTCCCCCTCCAGGAGGCGCTGAATAAGCTGCTACTGAAGAAGCCCCTGCGGCCCCACAATCACCCACTGGCAACCTACCACTACACAGGTGGGCCTGACTGGGTGGTCACGAGGCCCAGAGCCTCAAAGCTCTCCAGCATCCATGGGGCCCTGCTCGGGGCTGAGACACAGCCCTGAATGGGAGTTGGGATAGGCAGTCAGCCAACAGTCAGAGCAAGGAAACTAATATCACTTGGGGCTCCCCGTGCCCTTGAGGGGAAGCCTGAATGGGTAGGCAACTGAGGCCACAAAAAGAAAAGGAAAAAAAAAAAACAAAACCCAGTCACCAGGTACACAGAGGTCAAAGGTCAAACCTAGGGTGTGCAGTCCAAACTGATGTCAGGAACTTACCCTTACAGTGCTTGTCATTTTGTTTTGTTTTGTTTTCTGTTTTTCTTTGTTTTGTTTTTCGAGACAGGGTTTCTCGGTATAGCCCTGGCTGTCCTGGAACTCACTTTGTAGACCAGGCTGGCCTTGAATTCAGAAATCCGCCTGCCTCTGCCTCCCAAATGCTGGGATTAAAGGCGTGTGCCACCACGCCTGGCTACAGTGCTTGTCTTATTCTGGATGCTGTACTATAAGAGAGGCATGAACACAGTCACGTGATCCTGTAGCCTCTGTTAGGGTCCCTTTTGTTTGTACCAGGCAGAGCCCCGAAAGGTTGTTCCCACCTTACAGCATTTAGTCTTTCTCAGGCCTGGAAAGACAGGTTCCGATGGGCATTCACACCTGACAAACAGGGAGAGGGAAGCTTCAGGAAGCCGGTAGTACGTAACCAAAGCAGACGTGGATGGACTCACGCCTTGCGGTGCGGATGCTCCGTGTTCCTGCCCGAGTCACAACCTGGCCCCCTCTTTGCACTGCAGGCTCTGACCAGTGGAAGACGGCTGAGAGGAAGCTGTTCAACAAGGGCATTGCCATCTATAAGAAAGATTTCTTCCTGGTGCAGAAGCTGGTGAGCAGGGGCGAGTGAGGGGTCCTGTGGTCACTCAGCAAGTGGCCAGATGGCAGGGTGTTCGTCAAGCGTGCCCGAGCTCGGCCTCTATCGCTGTGGCTAGGTCACTGCTATTAAGTAGCTCGAGAGGCAGCTTGATAAACCACAGCTGCACAGAGGATCCTCCACTGACTTCTGAGCTCTCTGGACTTTAAGCCTAGATAGGGCTGAACCTAGCGGGCAAATGGGGAGGCAAGAGAAAAGAGTCCTTATATGGGAGTGTATTGGCAAAACTAAACCCAGTGGTCCGTTAGACTCTGAGATAGGAGAGCTGGATGCCAGCATTGGGGAGGACCATGGAGAGGATCTGTGCTTCTAGTATCACACATCCCATCACTTATTCTGCACACGTGGAAAACTGGAAATTAGGAAGGCGTGGGGGGGAGCTCTCCTTAGGATGTGTAGCCCTTTGGTGGCAGTTAGCAAGGTGAGAGTCTTCTGCTTGCTCTTTAGGCTGTCCCTGAATCCTCCCGGACATGAAGACACTGTGACATTTCTCTTTCTTACTTTGCCCTGCTCCCTGGAGAGGAGTGAATCTATCCCCCTGATGGATGAAGGGGGGCAGGGGTGCACTGCTGTACTGGGGCTGGCTTTGGATGTGGAAGGTGCCCAGATACTTTGACATTTTCAAATGTATAGAAAATGGAGAAGAGTAATTCCACGACCACCCATTAACTAATGCCTCGCTGAGGTTTACCATTTGTCTTGTTTTCTTCTCTTTCTCTCTCTGCATCTAAGGCAGACCCACGAAACACACAGAGCCATCTCCTCTAACCCCCTCCTCCCCCTTTTGTTTCACCAAATCGTTTAAAGTAAGCTATAGCTGAGCCTGGATGTATAGGCCTGTAATTGTGGCTATTTGGGGAGTCGGGTGTGAGGTAGAGAGATTACAAGTTCAGACCTGGGCTACTAAAAAAATTGAGTTCAAGGTCAGCCTAGATAACTTAGTGAGACTCTCAAAATTTAAAATGGGGTTGGGTAGGATTGGAAGTACTATTTAATGGTAGAGCATACGCCTAGCCATGTTCAGACCATATGTTCAATGCCTAGCACAGCGGCAGAGGATTATATTCAAATAAAACTTCCCTAAGCATTGGCAAGCAATTTAAAGGCACATTGAGAGGCCCGTGGAGATGGCCTAGTGGCTTCAGACATCACATC
>NC_034596.1:79308229-79320981 GCF_900095145.1 Mus pahari | reverse complement strand
AAAAAAAAAAAAAAAAAAAAAAAAAAAAAAAAAGAAAAGCAAAAATGAGGATGATGAGCCCCCTTTCTTTCACCTGGGGACTCCGGGAGGAGCCAGATGAACTTCCAAGAACTTGGAGGGATGAGAATGACTTCAGTTACACTGCTAGCATACAGATTCTGACCCAGCCAGGGCTCCTGAGCCCCTACTGGCCCAGTGCAGCCTCTTGTGCTGGGACTCTTATAGGTCATGACCCTCTAATATCTAGTCCACAGTCAAATCTACCCAGAAATTCTGGTCCTTCACTAAAATGGTGCAGAAGCCTCCGTTAATTGCATTGGTCAGAGATTCATTGTGGAGTAGGCGTTGAGAATTGCGGTTTGGGATTTAGTTTTTTGCCTCAGGCTAAAGGGAGCAGGAAGAGATGAGAAAGGCGGGCCACAGTGGCCCCCCTGACCCCCATTTGGCTTTAATTCAGATCCAAACCAAGACTGTGGCCCAGTGTGTGGAGTTCTACTACACCTACAAGAAGCAGGTGAAAATCGGCCGTAACGGGACGCTCACCTTCGGCGATCTGGATATCGGTGACGAGAAGGCAGGCCAAGAGGAGGTTGAGGTGGACGTTAAGGTGAGTCCTTCCCCGGGTCTGCTTCCTCACTCTGGGTAACACCTGAGGCCAGGACCTAACTGGAAGCCTGAGGATTCTTCCTGGAGTTTATACAGGGCTGACAGAGGAGGAGAGCAGTCCCCTGACAGCTCCCGGGAGCTGGTGGCCCAGGCCCTGGCCCATTTGAGCTCTCTGGTATCGACCGTCTCAGTCGTAGTGTTGGTGCTGATGCAGAACCCTGGAGAGACAGTGGCCCAGCTTTGGCTTACCACCTCCTCCGAGCAGACCACCAAGGTCACTTCTGGGCTCCATCTCTTCTTGTACCACCTTTATGATTTCTGCTTTGTCTGTGCATTAACACATACCACGATTACTGTTTCTGTCACGTCCCACACAACTTTTTTTTTTTTTTTTTTAATTTAAGACTTATTTCTTTATTTTATGTATTCATATATCTACACTATAGCTGTACAGATGGTTGTGAGCCACCATGTGGTTACTGGGATTTGAACTTAGGACCTTCGGAAGAGCAGTCAGTGCTCTTAACTGCTGAGCCATCTCGCCAGCCCTCCTCCCACAACTTTTATTATTAATTTTTTTTGAGTCGGCCCACTTTTTTTCTCAAAAGGGAAGCTTTATATTACAATCATAAATAGAAACCAGTATTGTTGCCTATAAATAGAAGGTACTGGGAAAAATAAGTCCACATGAAAACCAAACCCTGTCACTAAATGCCAGCTACATGCTGCAGTTGCCTGCCAGGCCTCTGAGACAGGGCCGGCTTCTCGTTTAGGCAGATTATCAAGTCTAGGGAAGAGGCACATTAACACCAACCCTGACGTGGTCTTTGAGAGACACTGTGATTTAATTTTGTGCCCAGGAATCCTCTTGACATTGTCTGTAGGTTACAAGGCAAGACTTGGTGGCGTTCTGTTTTGAGATGAGGGAGTAGTTTGGTCCCCATTATTATAGATGGGGAATGGAGATAAAGTGTCACAGACAGTTAAATTGGAGCTCAGAGCTCCTGCCTGGCACACGAGGTCACTGTGTCCAAAGGGTGCTCACAAGATTCTGGGCATCTCTCCAGGAGGCCAGGTGGTTTGTGTATCCTGGCAAGTTCCCTCCATACCCCTGGCTCAGTCTCACTCTGAGGGCACCCAGGGTCAAGACTATCATCCTCTTTCCGGGCCAACTGGCCATAGGAAAGCTGTGACTTATGACAGAGTCCCAGTACAAGAGGCTGGACTGGGCCGAGGCAGGGCCGCAGACCCAGCAGGTGGCTTCGGAGCCTTGGGTGGATCAGAGTCTGCACTCTGGAATGACTGGGTTCTTGTCCCCCATAGACTTCTCAGAAGTTCCCAAGGGTACCTCCTCCCAGAAGAGAGTCCCCAAGTGAAGAGAGGCTGGAGCCTAAGAGAGAAGTGACGGAGCCCAAGAAGGAGGGGGAGGAGGAGGTGCCAGGCACCATGGAGAAGGGAGAGCAGGAAGAGGGGCGCGAGCGCAGCCGGCGGGCCGCTGCTGTCAAAGCTACACAGACACTGCAGGCCAATGAGGCGGTAAGTGGCCTTTATTCCCTGAGGGCAGGGCAGGAAGGCTGAGCGAGGCCTGAGGGGTGGGTGGAGGATAGCAAGACCTTGGTGACCCTCAAGGTTACAGACCAGGTCCTTCATGCCCTTAACTTCCTTGGGTCTCAACCCTGTGTGATGAGGACAGACTATGATTAAGCTCATTTTACAGCTAAGCAAACTGGGGTTGAAGGTTATATGGTTTGTGGACAGCCTGATTCAGACTGCAGTTTATCTTTCCAATACAAAAAATATATTTGTATGTAATTATATGTATATTCATGTGTGTATATGCATGTATATTATATGTATGTATATATACACATGCATACACATACTGTGTAAGTATTTCTGTGTCTGAGATTCAGAGGAAAGAGGCCATGTGAAAGCCCAGTACTTGTGTGGCAGGGGAAGCACTCATAAGCTACAGCTCACTCCTGGCTCCCCTAGAACATGTACTTGGTAAGACTGTCTGGAGTAGAGCTGGCGAGATGACTCAGTGGGTAAGAGCACCAACTGCTCTTCTAGAGGTCCTGAGTTCAAATCCCAGCAACCACACAGTGGCTTACAACCACCCGGAATGAGATCTGATGCCCTCTTTTGGTGCGTCTGAAGTCCGCTACAGTGTACTTATAATAAATGAATATAGTGTATAATAATAAAGAAATCTTTTTTTTTTTTTTCGAGACAGGGTTTCTCTGTATAGTCCTGGCTGTCCTGGAACTCACTTTGTAGACCAGGCTGGCCTCGAACTCAGAAATCCGCCTGCCTCTGCCTCCCGAGTGCTGGGATTAAAGGCGTGCGCCACCACGCCCGGCAAAGAAATCTTTTTAAAAAGGCCCTGTATGTTCTCTGCTGAGTGCTTCGTGTCTGCTATCTCACTGATTCCTCATAGTAACTGCACAGTGCTAAACTCTCATTGAGCACGTGAGGGAAATCAGGGCCAGAGATGCCATTTGACCTGGCTCTAGGTACAGCCCAGGTCTTTGTGCTCTGTCCCCTTCACAGACTAAGCAAGGCATCTCATTTTAGCTTCCCTGGGAGAATTCTCCAGGAAGTCGCAGAGGTGGGAGTGTGCATGCACACTCTCCCTGCAGGACACTGTCAGCCAGACACACCGGCGTGCCCCCTCTGAGCTCGGCTGCCAGCCTGCCAGGAGTGTGTAGTGTCTGCTGTCTAAGGGGACTGAGGGCGCATTTATCGCTTCTGATGGCCATTTGGGGTTCCTGGCCTAAGACTAACGCAGGTCTTTAAACCTCCTTGGGGTGCATACCATAGTTCCTCTGCTCTCTGTATCATTTCTCTTCTTTTTCCCCCTCCTAGTACTTCCTCAGCTAGTGACTGCCACATCTGTCCCTTTCTGGAGACAGGGCTCCTGTTGGAGGAGCTGACTTACTATCACCCAACACATGTGAACACATGTCTCTCTAGCATGGAGATATGATTGGACTAAATGTAAAAAACAAAAACAAAAACAAAAAACCCAAAAAAACATGAACACAGAGTCAGAAGTATTAATGCCTATAGCTGCCAGGGTGTGGCACAGAATTACTGTGTCAGCCACTCTGTGATAGCGCCAGCTGCAGTGGCCTCCTGGAAGCAGCCAGCAGGTCCTGTCCCTGACCATTTGGCAGAAATGTGTGACTTTTTAGGGCCCTCTGTTGCCTCTAAGACACACCCTGTTTGTTGCTTGTCTCCAGGCCAATGACGTCCTCATTCTCCGGAGCCATGAGCCCAACGCCCCGGGGTCTGCAGGTGTTCAGACCTCAGAGAAGCCGAGGGAGGGGCCAGGGAAGTCGCGAAGGGCACTGCCTTTCACAGAGAAGAAGAAGAAAACAGAGGCATTTAATAAAACCCAGAACCAGGAGAACACCTTCCCTTGTAAAAAGTGCGGCAGGTAAGAAATCCCTTCCTTGTCTTCACAGGGACCCATTAATGTTAGGGCAGGGACTTGGACGCAAGCTGAGGGTTTAGACGCTGCTGGGGGCGGGGCCCCGGGATCTGCTCTTTTGATTGGCTAAGTGGGTTTCCAGGGTAATGACGTCATGAGGCAGGCACGTTGTGAAGGGGCGGGGCGGGAACCTCCCGAGTGGGCGGGGTAAGGGTAGGGGCTAGGTGGACCTGCTGGGGTTGGAGGGAGGAGAGTGAAGGGGTGGCTCTCTCACCAGAGCCCTTCCTGCCCGCTGCAGGGTGTTTTACAAGGTGAAGAGCCGCAGTGCTCACATGAAGAGTCACGCAGAGCAGGAGAAGAAGGCCGCAGCTCTGAGGCTGAAGGAGAAGGAGGCAGCAGCCGCCGCCGCGCATCAGCAGGCGCTCAGAGAAGAGAGCGGCGAAGGGGAGAAGGGCTGAGGCCCTGCTGGATCCTATTGCCGGGCTCCCCAGCACCCCCAGTACCTGGAACCTCTAGAAGGGGCCAGAAGAGGGTCACTCATTTGGACTTTGCTCTGCAGAACAAACCCGATAATGAAAAATAAACCGGCTCTTTTATTTACAAAGGCCAAGGACAGTGTTAAGAGCTGCAGGATCCAGTTCTCTCAGTATCTGGTTGGTCCCGAGTTCTGCTTTCCTGGAGCCTAGAGAGGCCGGGCCCCTTGGAATGGGGAAGAGCTCTGCAGCTGCTTCTCTGCTCTCCGCTGTTGCATCTGTACCTCTCTCATCCCAGGTCCTTAGTAAGCCACCATGGCAAGCCAAGCACACGCTCACCCCATGGCAGCACTGTTCCTCCTTCCGCAGAGGACCTGGAAGGCGGTGCAGACCTTTACCTAAGCCCCCTCAGAGGGACTCCTTAGAGAGCGGTGGCCTTAACACCTGTGTTGTCCTTGTGCGGTCATGCTCAGGCCGGAGCTGCTCCAACGATCCCGTCTGGAGGTCCCCACTTCCTTAGGCGTATCTCGGAGGGCTATTTCAGTCCATTTGCTGCTCGTTAACAGCCCGTCTGGGGCCGTCAAAGTTTTCTCAAAAGTTTGGCGTTCGTGCCCTGCTCTCGGCCTACTACATGGAGAGGAACTGTCCAGAGACCAGAAGATGCAGAGCTAGGCTCGAGAGAGCTTTTGACAAACCTGTGACTAGCATTTTATACCTTTGAGTCCCGGAGGCTGCTAAAGGAGCCTCAAGCAGGTCCTAGAGAGGCCTGGCCTGTTCTTTGGTGCCAGCTTCCTTCTTGCCTGTAGTGTTCTCAGTAGCTGCCAGCTGATCCCACTGCACCCCGCTCCATGTTGATATTCACAGCCTCCAATCCTCCCTCCCCCCCCCCCCAATACGGCATGCTGGAGATTGCTGGATTCTTCCCTGGGAGGGTGACGTCTCCTAACTAGATTAGACAGGAGCCTTCATTCCATGACTTGTTGTCATTTGGGAACTATTTATTTATTTTTTTTTAATATTTAAGTTTTAACATCCTCAGGGACCAGGGGCCTCTTGCTTTTCAGAGGTCCAAGTGCATTTATCCCAAAATAAGGCACCTTCTTGGCATCCCCAAACCCTCCCCCAGTTCCAAGGCCCTGGGGTCTCTTACCTTGTGGCTCTTGGCCACAGGAATGACAGAAACTGACTGGGCTGGGAAGGTGGGGAGTGTTATCAGTCACAGGAATCAGATGTGGGTGAGATCAAAGGCAGGTCTCTGTCCTGCCCTTTTGTACTTTCAAACGCTCGAGGGAGTTGGCAAGGGGCCAGAATTCTAGTTTTGGTTATCAGCCTGGATTCTGGCTTGAAGAAACCATATTCGGCATGGAATTACTGAAGGGTTGGAATGTTCTAGAGTCCCCTTCGTTTTCCAGTTCTGTAGGGGCCTAAAGTCACTTTTCTGATATCATCATTTAATTCTAGTTGTACAAAAGAAAGTCTTAAGTGACCGTGTGCCTGACTGTTCAGCATGTTAGTAAGGAGCTGAAAAGGACTTGTTCACCATTCCTTAGGAAGTAGCCTACAGCCCGTTGGGAACTGGAAACAGATGGGGTTTTGTTTCGAAGACTATTGGGTATTTCTTACATTCATTTACACATTAGTGTGGTTCTATGAGAGCTGCCCGTGGAAATAACAAAACTGTCCCCCAGACACCTGGACAGTTACCTTAACCCTCCCATGTTTGTTTCCTTCACAGGCTTCTATCAACTCGAAGTCCCGGGATTACCAAAATCTGGTACCCTCTGGAAGCAGGAGGGCAACAAGTTTAGGATCTCCTCTAAATCACTTCTGTAACACGTGCCTTCACAGCTCAGCCCCAAAGTGCCACTTAGGTTTCCCAAGGTTCTTTTCTATTTAAACTATATCTGGCTCAGGCCCCTTGGTGGACAGGTGACATCAGAGATCTTTAGCCACATGAGACGCCTCGGTTCAGTGGTACCAATTTATCCTTAGAAATCTTAATAGAAAAAAAAAAGCAAGAACTTTTCTAAGTTCACAGAGACCAGATGAATATAGCCAGGAAAAAAAAATGGAGATGGTACCTTTAGGTAGTGATCCCACCAGACACTGTTTTAGAGGGGCCCATGTGCCAGCACACACGTGTGAAAACTGAACTAGTTCAAAGTGGAGATGCACGGCCGGCCGGAGGCTGGTGCAGGCGCATCCATTCTGGTGCTTTCTCATATGAACACACTGGGCGTGGCTTTTGTTCTTTCTAGTCAGAGCTCCCTGTTTGACAATAGAGTTCCTATACCATGTCACCCTGCCTGTCCCCCAGCCTCCACCTGCATTCAGAAAAGGCCATGGCACTGACTGTGCCTGTGCTCTGGACCATCTCTAAGGTCTCTTGCCCTCACTGCTCTCCTCCAGGCCTTCAGCAGCCCCCTCATAGCTAAAGTACATTACCCACCTGCCATCCTTCTGCCGCCCCACCTCCAACCCGGGCACAGAGGCCCTGTGCTCACGATGTCTAAAGGGATTGCCTATATTTAACTGCCTCAGTCACCTAACCTCTCTTCTCATGTGCCAGATGTTAAAGACAGAGGACAAAGAGTGCAACAGTACTCAAGCCTCGCTGTTTAAATGTTTTTATTGGGGCTCACTGTTCCGGGTTATTATTTATTACTAGACTGGCAAAGCCTAACCCCCTTAGGTTTTTACAGGAAGTATGCATATTTTTATATAAAAACAGTTGTGTCTAACCCACATTTGGCTGTGTTTGTTGCCTCAAAAAAAAAAAATTGCAGCTGTTAGAACTTTTCCTCACTTGTCTCTTAAGTTAAAGGCCTTGTTGGAGAGGACGGAGCACAGAACAGCCTTGACAGTCTGTAATTATTGTACAAATATTTTAATAGCATAAAGTAAGTATATTCCTTTTATTTTGAAACAAAATGGTCAGACACTGCCTTTCATGTGTTTGTTGCCTGTGGCACTCTTTTTAAAAAAGACTGTTACATATTAAAATAGTGTACATATATATATATATAAATATTACCTTTGTGTACAGTTGTGATAGACCAGACTGAAAATTTTATTTTTTGTGTGCTTTTTATAAAAAAAAATTAATACACTAAAGAGAATCTTGCTGTGATTGTAATGTACCTATGTAACTTATTTACTTTTGAATGTTCTGTATCTTAAGACCTTTTATTAAATAAGGTTTTAAAAAAATTCATTGTTGAATACCACATTCTTATAGGGGTGTTTTTGCCATCTGGGACTAATAGGCCTTGTTTTGCTTGAAGAGAACTCCCCCCTTTTCTGGGCCATAAACATTGTTTTGCTATCTTGTATACTCAGTAAGGACAAGAAGGGAATATATTTGCAGTCTGCCTGGCTACAAAGATAAGTAGGCAGGGGGTTTTGTACACACACACACACACACACACACACACACACACACACACACACACACACTAGACAAGAAAGCCAAGTCAGACACAGGAACCAGTAGATGGAATTCTCTTTTCTAGTTTTGTGGGGAGAAACCGGGCAGTTGCAGAGTGGGATATGGTGGTTTACGGAAGTCAGAAGAGTGAATGTATAGAACGGATGAGCAATATGAGACAAGTCCGTCGTGGTAGATGCGTATCAATAAGGCCAGTTTAAATCCATGGCAAAAATAAATAAAGCATGCGTAACAATAGTTAAGAATCAGGGAAGTACGAGGCGGGGGGGGGGGCGGGGGGCTGTAAAAAAAAAATGCGCCGTCACAGAATAGACTCTTCAAACCCTTCTTGACACCATAGCAACCGCCAGATCCTCTGGAACCCGCGCATCTCGTGTCGTCATGGACACGGTTGTCACGGTGACACAGGGGGAGGCAGGCGGACCGATTCCGCCCTCCACCGCAGCTGCACGCCGGCCGTTGCGGGAGCGCGCGGACCTAAGCGCTGAGCAGAGCTGCCTCCAGCCCGGTTCCTCCCCCTTCCGTGCTTCCTGCCGCCTGAGTCCCCGGTGCTCGGAGTGCCGCCTCTCCCCACGTAGCCAAGCCACGGTCTCGCGCGACCCTCAGCCAGCCGGCGTGCCCGGGAGGGGTGGGAGGAGCTGCCACGCCCCGCGACCGCACCCAGCCATCTCCAGCCCCGAGCCATCCGCCTTGAGCCCACCTTGCTCCCCCTCTTTAAACGGTGACGCCAGACACAGCTGCAGCCAGTTCAGCCCTCCCTGCCCGGACCAAAGGGGGCGACATTCAAGTGATAGGTGTAGTGTTCCGTGGCTCCAGGCACTGACTTGGGACAAGACGGAACTCTGTTGTCTTTTTGGTAATTGTGGTTGCTTGAAACTTGTCGCCCCCATGGCAAACCGGGGGAGGAGAGCATGTTGTATTGTCCTAGGCCCTATAGCCTCGTGAGCCAGTCCAAGCAGTGTCTGTAGAACTGGCACTCTTAATAGTTGGGCAAAATGGCTATGACACTATTGGAAGACTGGTGCAGGGGAATGGATGTGAACTCTCAGAGAGCTCTGTTGGTCTGGGGGATCCCTGTGAACTGTGATGAAATCGAAGAGACACTCCAAGTTGCGATGCCCCAGGTATCCTATCGAGTACTGGGGAGAATGTTCTGGACAGAAGAAAATGCTAAGGCGGTCTTGTTAGAGCTCACTGGGACAGTGGATTACTCTTTGATCCCCAGGGAGATACCAGGCAAAGGAGGGCTCTGGAAAGTGGTGTTTAAGCCCCCCACTTCTGACGCGGAGTTTTTGGAAAGGCTGCACCTCTTTCTAGCTAGGGAAGGGTGGACCGTGCAAGATGTTGCTCGTGTGCTTGGGTTTCAGAACCCTGCTCCAGCTCCGGAAATGCCAGCAGAGATGCTCAACTATATTTTGGATAATGTTATTCAACCTCTTGTTGAGTCCATATGGTATAAGAAGCTGACGTTATTCTCCGGGAAGGACATTCCCGGGCCTGGCGAGGAAACTTTTGATTCCTGGCTGGAGCACTCAAATGAAATCATAGAGGGATGGCAGGTGTCAGATATAGAAAAGAGACGGCGGTTGATGGACAGTTTGAGAGGCCCCGCTGCTGACATCATCCGCATCCTCAAGACCAACAACCCTGCCATAACGACCGCAGAATGCCTGAAGGCTCTTGAGCAAGTCTTTGGGAGTGTGGAGAGCTCTAGAGATGCACAGGTCAGATTTCTGAACACTTACCAGAACCCAGGGGAAAAGCTATCTTCTTATGTTATCCGTCTGGAGCCTCTGCTGCAAAAGGTAGTGGACAAGGGGGCCATTGATAAAGATAAGGTGAACCAGGCCCGCTTGGAGCAGGTCATCGCTGGGGCCAACCACAGTGGGGCCCTCCGAAGGCAGTTGTGGCTGGCCAGGGCTGCGGAAGGGCCCGCACCCAACCTCTTCCAGTTACTGGTGCAGATTCGAGAGGAGGAAGCCAAGGAGGAGGAGGAGGAAGCGGAGGCCGCCCTCTTGCAGCTAGGCCTGGAGGGGTACTTCTGAGTCCCAGGATTGGCCAGGCTGCTTTTGATATCCCTGTGAAGTTTTAGTAAGCCTGCCACTCGAAGTAAACACCCAGCCTCCTCCTGGCTTGGTTTTGCTTTCTGAGGGATGGGATGGGGAAGTCAGGCCCGCATATTCCTGTAACTTTCACAGAATTGTGTGATTGACAGGAGCTGCAGCCGAAAAGGTGATCCATACTGCCTGCCTAAAGTGAATGCTTGATGCCAGCCCTTCTGGGGACATCTCTGACAGCTGTGAGAAACCGTGAAGCCATGACACTTCCTGTGAAGATGGCTGTGAAGCTGCAAGCTCTGATGCTAAGTGCGCGCCAGGTTCACAGACTGTACTGTACAAACTCTTGTGTTTGTTACTAACACTGTGGACAGTTTTACTGTAAATTGTTCCCAATTTGTATCGATGGAAAGAATGTGATTCTATTAGAGGATATTACTCATCTTGAAAAATGAGGATTTCTAAATCCTCACGGTTCAACACTGTAATCAGTTTCCCTGAAAAGGATCCACAGACTAAAAGTGGCATGTTTGAAAAAACAGGCCTTTACAGAGCTGCACAGTGGAAGACAGAAGTCCTAGAGGGAGTGGCCATGGCCAATCTACACTTCCCCTACTCCAAAGTTTAGTCATTTAATAATTGGTCAATGCTAAGGGTTCTAAGTTTGAAGTTATTGAATAGATATATACAAATAAAATTTTGAAAATTCTCATTTTTCCTGACACGTGTAGACATTTTCAGTGTAATTTAGCTCTGTATATTTTTCTCCTAACAAGGACTTTTGCTCATGTAAAAAAAAAAAAAAAATTACCCCCTTTGCTATGAACTTAAGTTGCAGCGTCACCTACACATCTTGGTTGGGCGGTTCCTTGGTGGTTTTGTCATAGTCCCACTCTGTAGCTGAGGCTGGCCTGAAATTCACTCTGTAGCACAAGCTAGCCTCAAACTTGCAGCAGTCCTGGGGTTACAGGTATGAGCCACTACACCTAGCTATTTCTTTTAGATACAGTCTCACGATGTAGCATGGGCTACTGCTCTTGAACCTGCGATCCTTCTGCCTCCCTCTTGGGGGCTGGGATTCTAGGCAGACAATACCACATCTACCTTTCAGTGGGTTTAATTTTCACATGACTTCCTCAAGGCACGTGATAATGACCGAAGAGAGATGTTTCTATGAAATTTGATTAAAAAAAATTGAATTGGGGCTTAGGTTAGCTAGCAACCTTTCTGTTTTAAAGACAAAGTGTGTGACAAAGTGTTTCAGCACAGAAACAATGGTCCAGTCCACTTCGTGTGGAAAGTGTTTGTCTCCCAATAGCCATTTTATAAGTTTCAGTGACTGCAGATGCCCACCTATGAGCTGCCGGGTCAATCTGGAAATGCCCTAGAATTTTCTCTTAGGGTCTGAGACTAGAGATGCTATAATATGCACTGTCTATCTCTGATGTTCTGCTTCATGGACGCACCAGTGGTGGTGGGGGACAGGGCTCTGTCATTTGTTAATTTTGACTGTTAGCTGGTAGATGCTAATATTCTTACATGTTGGTCCAGATTTTTCTTTTTAAAATATTGTGTGTATGTATATTGGTGTACATATCATGGTATGAATATGGAGGTCAAAGGACAACTTGCAGGAACCCATTTTCTCCTACCATATGGGTCCCTCAACATAAAATTTGACTTCCTTTTTTTTTTTTTTTTTTTTGTTTTTTTGAGACAGGGTTTCTCTGTGTAGCCCTGGCCGTCCTTGAACTCACTTTGTAGACCAGGCTGGCCTCAAACTCAGAAATCCACCTGCCTCTGCCTCCCGAGAGTTGGGATTAAAGGTGTGCTCCACCACGCCCGGCAGATTTCCTATACTTTTATACAAGCTTGAATTCCGCTATCAC
Source organism: Mus pahari (assembly GCF_900095145.1). Taxonomy (NCBI): domain Eukaryota; kingdom Metazoa; phylum Chordata; class Mammalia; order Rodentia; family Muridae; genus Mus; species Mus pahari. Next base: position 79,309,072 of record NC_034596.1, on the reverse strand, counting down.
GAGCTAACCAACCACTCTCACTTAGATATATGTTCTTAAAAACAAGGATGGAGTCTGCTATCTTTCATGTTGTTGGCATCCTTGGCTTCACATAGGAACATAGTACGCGCTTTGATTGTGGGCAAAGACATGTGGAGGACACAGGACAACTTGTAGGTATCAGCTCTGTCCTTCCACCATGTAGGTCTGGGGAATCAAGCTCAGGTTGGCAGCTTACAGTGACAGCCTTTACATTCTGTGATGCCTCACCAGCCCACCCTGTCCTGCCAATGCAACCTCACCTCGGTGGTTGCTAGATTGCTCTCTTCAGTAGCAACGAGTGAAGCTAAGATCACACGCATGCAGGTCGAGCACTTTACCACTGAACGGCAGGCCTGCCCCTTGTTCCGGTTTGTTGTTTGAGAAGTCTCACATTGTACAAAGGAAGCTGTCCTGCAACTTGCTATGTAGATGAGGTTGGCTTTGAACTTATAATTCCCTGCCTCGTCTTCCCTAGTGCTGGTACTATATAGGCTTGTGCCACCATGTTTAGAATACTTTCTTTATATAGCTGATTGATTGCATCCCATGAGGAAAGTATTTTACTATTTAATTAAATGAAAGAACTGTGCATATCTACATGCCCATACATCCATATGGAATACAAAGCATGTGCACATCCCCCTTTCCCCAGTCTCTGAGTTGTTTCTTCTGTAGCCTAGGTTATTCTTGAACTCCTGCCTCAGTCTCCTGAGATGCTGATAGATACACATTCTTTGAGCAAGAAAACAATGAATTAAAAGTAACTGTTTTGAGCCGGGCGTGGTGGCACACACCTTTAATCCCAGCACTTGGGAGGCAGAG
>NC_034596.1:79298057-79307849 GCF_900095145.1 Mus pahari | reverse complement strand
GCACTTGGGAGGCAGAGGCAGGCAGATCTCTGTGTTTGAGAACAGCCTGGTCTACAGAGTGAGTTCTAGGACAACTAGGGCTACACCTGAGACCTTGCCTCAGTCAATCAATCAATCAATCAATCAATCAATCAATCAATCATCAGTCAATCGGAGTTAAGTGTCTCGGCACCCTGGCTGCTCTCCCTTTCTCCCCTCCCTGGCCCTGTCACCACATGCATGGACTCTACTATTCAAAAGCTGAATTGCTTTAGAAATCAAATATCATGAAAGCTACTCTAATATTAACTAGAATATAGTAACCAAAGGACTTTTTTTTTTTATAAAATAACATGATTTATTACTATTTTAAAACAAGTTTCACAAAATAACATTCAGAAACTCAATATTACTAAATAATTTAATGCACAATAAGTTTAGTCATAAAGTCATGCTACAAAAGTCCTGTGTATAAAAGATTATTACCAAAGCATTAACAGATGTTAAAATGTTCTTCAGAATGAACATGGTTCTAGAAGTCAAAGCTTTGCGAATGATGCTTCTGGCCATGAACAACAACCTGAGAGAAGCAGGTGGGCTGGGTGCCTTCTGCTCTCCACTGGCCATTGACAGGAGTGGTCCCACTTGGCAACAGCATCATAGGCAGGGTCTCCATTGACTAGAGACATACCATGTAATGTAGATAACACTAAAATGAAAATTTTAAATCTAGATATGGGCCAGGCGGTAGTGGTACACGTCTTTAACTCCAGCACTAGGGAGACAGAGGCAGGTGGATCTCTGCATTTGAGGCTAGCCTGGTCTACATACAGAGTAAGTTCCGGGACAGCCTGGGAAACCCTGTCTTGAAAAACCAAAACCTAACTAAACCAAACCAAAGTTTCTATTCTGAATAGAAAAGCTATTTACACCCTCCCAGAGGGATGACCTTGGATACAACCCAAATCAGAAAGGCAGAAAATCCTAAGTGACCATGAAGACGGACCGCAACTGCAGCGTGTGTGGACAAAGGTTGAAGTCTGAGTCTGGACTCCTGTGTGCATTCCTATGAGCCACACTCATAATTTTAAAGTGCAAATCTATTTTAAAAATAGTTTATTCTCTCTTCCTTCTTGTTAAATTTGTCAGATCATAATTGGTTGTCTGGGTCCTCTAATCTGCCCAATATGGGAAATCAATGAGAATCCGTTTAGGACTTCTCCTGTGTTCTATCAGGCTAGAAGTCTATAGCTTTTTCTGTCTGCTTCCTTCCTTACAGTTAGTGATGGGCACAGACATGGAACTCTGAAGGCTGAGTGATCACTGATACAGCTGTCCACACTGGGTAGGAAGGGTAAAGGGCCATGGCCTCGTCGGCTGCCACACACAGCCCGACTCTGCTGCACAGCTGCTGCTCCATTAGTCATAGACTCATTCTTGACCCCCACAAAGGACACGCGTATCTGACCTGACTGTGGGAAGGACAGGTTTTCTCCCCTTGCCCATGGTTACTGTTTACGGTCTCAATGAACTCTGAACAGCTACCTCAGTCAGAGACAATGAACTCCTCACCCATTTTTCAATGTGAATGATTACATGCAAACTTTCTAGGCTGGCTAACTGCTTTGTTTGTTTGTTTTGACCTCAAGAAAAACCCAGGTAAAAGATTCCCTGCTTTCTCTGTCACCAACTCTGAGCCAATAACAGATTTATTTCCATTGCTCCCTCTTGTTTTCAGACCCCTGACAAACACCTATTCAACAGCAAACACCTATTCAACCAGAAACTTACATTCCAGAGCCACATTTAGGGCAGCCCCAGGAAGCACCCCAAATAACTGAGCGGTCAGGGACAGCACCCTTCTGGTCAGTCACACTGGACACCTGCACCAGCTAACTTCTGGGCGTGAGCAACTCAATACAACACAGTCTAGACTTAATGACTGACACAGTCTGCAAAATAGTCTGTTCAGGGTGATACATTTCTAAAGTATAATCCAAATATTAAGCTTTAGAGACAAAACAAAATCTATCATAAAGTTGGGTTTTGTTGACAATGACAGAGGTAGATTAACTGATCAACCATTGTCCTAACATGAGCAGGGGACATGAAATCCTACAGGCAGAAGTTACAGCTTCTAGGCCTGAGCTTCTAAGGCTGTGTGGGGAACATGAAACTGGGTATTGCATAAAAGGGCAACACGCCTGATCAGCTCCAGCCATGACGGTAAAATGTCACCTTCTCTTACAATAATGCTAGTGGCACAGACTACAGATGGAAGCTGAACAGCCTGCACAGAGGAATGCTGGGACAGGAAACCCTGGCTCTTATCTAGAGAAATTGGCTGTCCCACCCACTCCAGGGCTCAGTGGATATCGCTTGCAGCCATCTTTTGTTACCATAACTGGAGAGGAGCTCCTGGCATCTAGGGAGTAAAAGACAGGGATGCAGCTAACCTGCATACAGTGCACAGCCCACAAGAGTGAGTCACACAGTGCTAACTGTAAACAGGGCTACACTGAGCATCTCTGGTGCAGTAAGCAGGGTTAGGGAAGCCCTCCAAGGCCTAGCCCTCACTCCCAGGTCATTAGCTCAGGATCAGGAAACATAGGAACTACAACTCTAACATACCAACATCATATTGACGGTGAAAATTAAAATACTGGGTGTTCCTGCACCCTACCATTACTTATTATACTAGAAGTTCAAATGATTACAGAGAGCATCTATTCCAAGTTGGCTCCATCTCCAATCTGAATGGCATAAGCCCCATCTTCCTCAACTACATTTTTTTCAGTAAAAGAAGACGTCAGGACTGATCAGAGTGGGCGGGAGGATGGGGAGGACAAGGACAGAGAGGGCAGCCTTAACTCTCTCAGGTACTCAGCCTTCTTCCTTCCTTCCTTCCTTCCTTCCTTCCTTCCTTCCTTCCTTCCTTCTTCCTTCCTTCCTTCCTTCCTTCCTTCTTTCCTTCGAGACAGGGTTTCTCTGTGTAGCCCTGGCTGTCCTGGAACTCACTCTGTAGACCAGGCTGGCCTTCCACTTTCAAATTGAATGCATTTTGGCTTTAATTCCAGGAACAGCGACGCATCAAAGTCATTTCAATATTTGTGATGAGGAGCCGAAAATGTTTGTGTGTGTGTGTGTGTGTGTGTGTGTGTGTGTGTGTGTGTGTGTGTGTGNTGTGTGTGTGTGTGTGTGTGTGTGTGTGTGTGTGTGTGAGAGAGAGAGAGAGAGAGAGAGAGAGAGAGAGAGAGAGAGAGAGAGAGAGAGAAATGGACACAGAAAAGCACCTTGCACATCTCTGAGAACCACCAGTGAATAAAAGACATTGACAAATAGGGGAGGAGTGTTTCCCAACTACAGAATTTGGAAACAAACACACATCTGAAGTCACTTCACAGAGTCAGTCTGAAGCCCTCCACTTCCCGCCCTCACTCCCAGGTGTGTCACACGCAGGAAGCACAGCATCAGTGGTAACAGGGCTTGCCTGTGTTAACTATAAGCAACCACAACAGTGTCCCCTAAGCTTATAGGCCTTCTGCACCACCAAGAATTCTCACCACTGCTGCTCAGAAGAGAAATGCCAATGGTTCTGAACATTTAAGCCAGTCAAAGTAAAGTTTCTTTCCATCAGAAAAGCTAAAAAGGAGCACTAAAAGGTATTCTTTTTAAAAATTTATTATGCATTTAGTGTTTTGCCTCCATGTCTGTCTGTACAACATGTGTGTGCCTGGCACCAGGGAGGCCAGAAAAGGACATCATGGCCCCTGGAGGTCAGAAAGGGACATTAGAGCCCCCTGGATGTCCAAAAAAAAGACATCAGGTCCCCTGAAGGTCCAGAAAAGGACATCAGGTCCCCTGGAGATTCCACATGGGTACTGGGAAGCAAGCTCAGGTCCTCAGCAACAGGCACTCTTCCCTCTGAGCTGTCTCGCCAGCCCACAACCAGGCATTCTTGTATGGATCTAGAGTTGATTGTCAAAGCAGTGGTCCCTTTTGACCAGTGTGACTCTTACAGAAATTGAGTCATTTTTACTGAAATGATAGCTATAAGTCCTCAAACCAAGACTACTTATGTAATCATTAAAAACAAAAACAAAAGACTCTGCCCCCTTCACTGTGGTGACTGTCAGGGAGAACCACATGGAGACAGGGACAAGAATCGGCAGCCTCTGGCTGAGACTTTAGGCACAGGTTGGCAGGGGTTCCTGACTACTTCTCTGCAATCAGTCAATGATTCCATCTTGGCCCACTGGAGACTTCATCTGGTGCTGATGCCATTTTACAGTTTTCAGTTTTTCTTACATGATAAATTATACTCTTCATACTTAACTATTGCTTTGCAGGCCTGCGTTTAAGACACCTATAGTGACAATCTACAACATATTGCCATTGGCCTGGGGTCCACCCAAAACACCTCTCTCTTTCCTCCACAGCACTTACATGATACACTTTAAAAGCTGTTGCACTTAGATCTTCTCAAAAATATATCTTGAAATACTGTCTCACTTATTTATAGGTACCAAATTCAGTCTTTAAGTGTGTACCTTATAACTGTAAAGCAAAGGGCAGCTGGGTAAATCACGAGGGTGACGGTTTTAGAAATCTCAATGGTCGATACTTACGACTACTGACTACTGCTTTAAACACATGAGAAATTATTTCTTAAAATCTGCATAAAGCAAGGTTACAAGAGTTCATGTAGTCGCAGTACTACCAAGGAGTGATGCTGCCAGTTGCGTTAGCAGCGGATGGGGACCATGCTGTGTCTGGTTGTACATAATGACTTAAGCGACCATCCATGGAGCACAGCCTAAATTCCAGTTGACAGTGCACACACTTTTGGAAAAAGAAGAAAATAGACCATGGGCCAAGAAGCCTCCACGGCAGCCATTCTTCCTTCTCTGACCAGTGTTTCCAAGCAGATGTTGGACTCCTGCGTCTAGATACTGCTGTGTTCTAAGGGGAATGTGTCCCATCACCACGCAGCTTCTGAAGCAATGGGTGCTGCATTTGTGCTTCTGAGTTCTAAGGGTCTGAACCTTCTATGGATGGGAAAGTCGTCTATCTTTAAAATGCCTAGGCTAAGAAATACTAAGCAACTGAGCACAAGGAAGTCCCTTTCCTGTTACAAATGACTGGTCTATAAATACTAGGAGACAGGTGACGTATGTAACTGGACAAAACCAGGACATTTGTAGTTTCCAAAGGTGGACTGGACTAAAGTTGGTACTACTGGTTTGAGGGAGAAAACACTGAATTGTTTTTTTTTTTTTTTTTAAGGATGGAAGTGAGAGATGTGTTTTATCTTAAGAACTCTGCTCCACAAAATCTTTAAAATAGACAATTATACAAAACTTATCTATTTTTCTCATAACATTTAAATAAATTAACACAAAATAAAAAGTACAGCCTTAGCTTTCCTCTTCTTCATCCTCCTTAATTACTGGAGTACCTAAAATTTAAAAAAAAAATTATTTCTGGTATCTTTCCTTTTTGTTTTCTTTAAACAAGGACTCTCTACGTAATTCTGGCTGTCCTGGAACTCTATGTCGACCTAGCTAGCCTTAGTCGGAGATCCATCTGCCTCTGCCTCCTGCGTAGTGGGGTTAAGGCGTGTGCCACCGCCCGGCTTGACCCACTCTTAAGGGAAGGGTTTCACTCCTACGCAGCTCTAACCACTCTTGGTCCTCTTTTTTGTTTTGTTTTGTTTTGCTTTGTTTTTCGAGACAGGGTTTCTCTGTGTAGCCCTGGCTGTCCTGGAACTCANGAACTCAGAAATCCGCCTGCCTCTGCCTCCCAAGTGCTGGGATTAAAGGCTTGCGCCACCACGCCCGGCTGGCCCTCTTTTTTTTTTAATGTGAAATATAAATTCATGCAAATGCAGTGTGAATCATCTAAAGGGTCACCGAACAGTCTTCACTTAGAGCTATCACATTACATTATCTTAGAAACTCGCCTCGGGATTGCAAGTGTGTCCTGTCACTTTAGGCCTAGCTATGTCTCTACAGGGGAGAGAGGGGAACATTTAGCATGACTGAGGTAAAGCTCTGAGGTAGACTGATGCAGAGACTGAGTGGGGAGAAGGAATGTGGGAGCACAAGAGCACAAGAAACCTTAGAGTTCATCTCGTGTGTGTGTGTGTGTGTGTGTGTGTGTGTGTGTGTGTGTGCATGTGCGCATGTGCCTGTTCACCTATGTGCTAGGACCACAAGCTTGCACTATAGCACCTGACTTTTTTACAAACTCAAGCCCTTAAGAAAGGACTTACACGTATGTGTAAGGCAAGCTCTGAGCCCTGAGCCATCGTCCCAGCCCATGTTCATTTTCCTGATTATGGTGATGATTATACACGTTGAAAACATTTAAACTTAGTGGTCCTCAACAACTGTACCAGCTGTACCTATTGTCCTGACAGTGTCGTGGAGGACGGGTGCCTAGGCCCTCTATTTTGGATGTGAGTGTCAATGCACGTGAGTGAGAAAGGGACGTGGGAAGTATCTGACACAGTGCGGGGGTCACCATTACCACCGCAGCCACTGCTGCATATTTTCCATTCTTCCTCCAGTCAACTGGGCTAGCCAGAGTGGGCATGGTTGTTTTAGGGATAGGATGAAATGCAAAAGGAGACCACAGACATACTTGCTTTTGTCTCTGAAAACTTAGGAAAGTGGGAAGAATCGGTTAGTGCAAAGGCACAGGATAATGCAAAGGTGGTAATGATTCTTTCCAAAGTAGAAAGGTCTTTCCAAGGATGGCAGGAGAGGAACTTGGGGGTTCTGGAACGGGGGAATGCTGGCCTTGGCTTTTAACGCTACTGGGAGGAAATGAACGCTTGTGATTTAAGGAGAGACTCTTATAATCACTATAGACCTCATTCAAAAACAAAAACAACCAAACAAAATGCCCATTCCCATGACACGGGTGTGTCACACAGCTGTGGCAGGAAGCCTCAAGACATCTCATTTCTAACACTGTGTACATGCACCTGTGTCTATGTGTGTGTGTACATGTGTGAGGGAGTGTATGTGTGTGTGTGTGTGTGTGTGTGTGTGTGTGCCCTACAGGAGTCCTGGGAAGGGGACAATAGATACGCCTGTTAGAGTCCTTGGGGATCACTGACCTATAAACTTTTCCTCATGGCTTACTCTACAATGATGGCATCATCCAAGAGAGGTATTAAGAATGACTTATTATAGCTGGGTATGGTGACTTTAATCTCAGAACTTGCGAGTTTGGGGCCAGCCTGGACTACACAGGGAATTCTAGGCTTGTCTAGACTATATATAAGACCCTGTCTCAAAAGACAAGCCACCAACCCCACCACCAGAGCCCAGCCCCAGGGTCCTCACCATCCAGCTTCTTCAGTTTGGGCACTCTCTTGGTTGCTTCATCGATCCAGTTGCCCTCGGCGGAGTGTTTCTCCTCCAGGGGATTACCTACGAACACCAGGTCCTCCAAGCAAGGCAGCTCAGCCAGCTTCAGAAACTCAGCTGCAAGCACAGACACTTTCCATGTTGATCAACTTCAGTGTTACCCTCTCAGGGCTTGGGGACAGAATTCAGTCACTAGCTCCATTTGTGACTATGCAGGGAAGTGGTAAGATTCCGATGATTAAGAGAAGCTTTGCCACGTAAAGTTATTACTTGAAGAAATTATGGGATTGGGGTGTGGGAAAACCTCTCTTCTCCCTTTAATACTGCCCTAATGATGGGATGAACAGAAAAGGCTCCATGCTGCAAAGAACAGCAATCAGTGTCTGAGGTGCTGCATCAGGAGCTAAGCTAACCCCCCCTTAGTCTCCGCACACCCCATCATCTCTGAGTTCTCAAAGCAACTCACCCAAATTCTCACCACAGAACTTGTAACACTTGTAGAAATATTAGCTTACTAAACATGTCCCCTCTCAGCTGTGAACTGCCTGGAAGCTGGAACGACATTCCATCCACCCAACACTTTGGGCCTAGTTCATGGTGTATACAATAGGGTGTTAGAACATAATGAAAGAACAACACACAAAAGAGGCAGAACAATGCAGGCATCAAATCAGCCTTCCATGTTCATTACATCTAAATGAACTTCTCCAGCCTTTGGAAGATACATTTTTTTTTTCCCCCACGATTAATAGGTCCAAGACCCACACAATCATATTTACTATAAGTCAATATGTGTGTGCATGTGTGTGCGTGTGTGTGTGTGTGTGTGTGTGTGTGTGTGTGTGTGTGTGTGTGTAGATCAGAGGTTGACATCAGATGTCTTCCTCAGATCTTCTGTACCTTATTTTGAGAGACAGGACCTCTCACTGAACCTGGGCTCACTGATCCCACTTGACTGGCTATCCATCAAGACCCAGACCCTTTGTCCTCCCCACCCTACCACCATGGGGACTGCAGATGCCCATTGTCTATTCCCAGCTTTCATGGGTACTAGGGATTTGAACTCAGGTATGTTTATGGCACTTTGCCCACGAATCATTTTTCTAGGCCTAAGTAAATAGTTAAATATACATCTCATATTTAAAAATTGAAATTTCTGTAGTTAACCCTAAACATGTTTTTCTCTGTATTTAGAAATAAAGAGCCCTAATTTATGTGCTCTCCCCTGATTAGGGATTTTCTCTTTGTATTAGTGCGTTGAGAGGTAAGTCTCACTGCCTTCAACTCTGTCCTGCCTCAGGCTCCAGAGTATGGGGATTATAGATGTGCATTGCTGTACACCTAGCTCCTTTTGGCTGATTTCTATAAACAGGAGACAGGAGCCTGCAAGAGCGCTCTCAGCTTACCCCAGTCTTTTACCAGGTTATTAGACATGTAGAGAATCTTCAGTTTCTTCATTACATGGATCCCTTTCAACTTCTCAATAAAATTGTAGGAGATCCACAGTTCTTCTAGTGTGTCTCCTACTGCTTCCTAGGAAGGAAAACATTGGATTTACACTTTTATTTTTAACCTGAGTGCCTGTCTTCTCCCTTACAAACACACAGAAATGCTTTTAAAGAGATCTGAGACTTGCCAGTCCACCTGCTGCAGAGCTGACACTCCGTGGAAGTTACATTTCATGAAGGAACAAACAGAACATTCCCTCCCCTATTAAGTGGATCTAAACTCTGTTCTCCAATAGCTTCACAAACATTCAAAATAGCTACTGAGATCACAAGAAGAGAAATAATGGCACTACTCTGTCACCTGTATTGAATGGTAGTTCTAAATTACTTTCTCATAGGTTATATTATTTGGTCCTAAGAAAACATAAAAAGTAGATGAACCAATTTAGTTTATTATTTGTATAATGTAGGACACTGAGATCTCATTTATATTAAGTCCCAGAACTTGCTCTAAAATTCAAGTTTTTCTCAACATTTATTGGAGAAAAAATTAGTTATTAACACTGAGAGAATTTTGTATTCTAAGTGCCCATATATTCAGAATATACCAAGCCCATTCTGCTATATTTATCCTATCTCATCTCTCAGTTTCACTACCCAAGCCTCAGTCCGCATTACCACTCTGTGCTTGTGTGTAACTCCTTAGGAGCTGCCTACCTAGTTCTTTGAGACAAGGTCTCCATTGGCTTGGGGATCATCAATTTGGCTGGCCTGGTTGGCCAGAACACCTCAGGGATCCAGTCTCGACTTCCCCAGCTCTGGATTAGGATCACACACTATCACGCTTTTTAAGGGTCAAACCCAACCTACTTGTGCTGCACAGAAAACACTTTACCAATTGAGCTACCTCCTTAGACCTCATCTTATCATTTTGATACATAAAATTCAGTTTTTTTTTGTTTGTTTGTTTTTTTTTTTTTTTTTTG
>NC_034596.1:79286872-79296502 GCF_900095145.1 Mus pahari | reverse complement strand
AAAGATTTATTTATTTATTATATGTAAGTATACTGTAGCTGTCTTCAGACACTCCAGAAGAGAGCATCAGATCTTGTTATGGATGGTTATGAGCCACCATGTGGTTGCTGGGATTTGAACTCAGGACCTTTGGAAGAACAGTTGGTTCTCTTAACTGCTGAGCCATCTCTCCAGCCCGATTTCTAAATTCTTAAGGACTATTTCTAACTAACTGATGTCAAGTATACAGTGAGTAGGTCATTTCTCCCTTAAGCAGCCCTGAACAGGGTCTTACTCTACCACGAGCTACAGGTTAAAAAAAAAAAGTCTTCCATCTTATATATGTTGAAGAAAAGCTACCTCTTTTATTGCAGCAATAAGAACTATAAATTCCCTGGAATACATTATTGCTCAAGAAGTATAGAAGGCTCTATAGTAGTGGTTCTCAAACTTCCTACTACTGCAACCCTTTAACACAGTTCCTCGTATTGTGGTACCCCCTCAACCATAAATTATTTTCTTTTTTTTTAATAAAATTATTTTCATTGCTACTTCATAACTGTAATTTTGCTACTGCCATGAATCATAACATAAATATCTGCGTTTTTGATAGTCTTAGGTGAACCTTGGGAAAGGGTTGCTCAACCCCCAAAGTGTCACAGCCCATAGATTGAGAACCACCATCTTATAGAAATTAAAACATATATAATTGTATTGAAGAACAACAAAATGAGCTAATCTTCCTGTAAGAAAAATGTATTGCTATAAAGACATTAATCAAATAAGTCTATACATTTAATGCATTTCTATTAAGATTTCCAAAAGGAATTCATATTCATGAATTCAAGAAAGTGATTCTCAAATTTCTCCAGAGTCAACACTCAAGCAAAGACATAAACATTTTCAAAAGAGAGAGGACTCATCCTAGTGGATATCAAAAATAATATAAAGCTAAAGAAAAGAATGCATCAGATAGGCAGCAGGGACTCACAGAAGGGACAAAAGGAAGCCAACCAAGCAGGAACTCACTCACACACAGATGTCAGTAGACAGCATTCCCAGACAGAAGGTAGGGGACTTTAAAAAGGACTTCTTATTTATGTGTATGCGTGTTTGGCCCAAAAGTGTGCCTGTGCACTGTGGGATGCAGTACCTGCAGTAGACAGCAGAGGGCATCAGGTCCCTGGAACTAGAGTTACAGATTGCATAGGCTGACAGGTGAGAATGGGGATCAAACCTGGGTCCTCAACCAGAGAAGCAGGTGCACTTAACCACTGAGCCATCTATCCAGCCCGCAAAGAGACTTTTCTGAACATTGCTAGTCATTTGAAGAAAGAGAAAGAAATAATGTCTAATACTTAGATACATGTAAAACTAAACTCAGGATGGATTAGTCATGTAAACTCTATTTGTTGTATGTGCACATGTGTGTATGACACTCTCTCTCTCTCTCTCTCTCTCTCTCTCTCTCTCTCTCTCTCTCTCTCTCTCTGTGTGTGTGTGTGTGTGTGTGTGTGTGTAGAAGCCAGAGGTCAAAGTTGGATGTCTATATCAGTTTCCACCTTATTTTTTGAAACAGGGTTTCAAAACCTAGAGCTCACCAGTCGGCTAAGCTGGCTACAGAGCTCTCAGAGTCCTCCTGTCTCGGCTTCCCGTTACAGTGTGCCCCATGCCGAATTTCTCTGCATGCTGGGATACAGACTCAGGTCCCACTGCTTATACAGCAAGCACATTACCTACTAAACCATCTCTTCATCGCTACCACCTGATGAACAATTCTCTGTTAGCTTTCCCCTATAACATAAGCTCACGCATGGTATACACACACACGCAAACAATGCAGGTATTCAGGAAACAAGTCATATGGATATGCTGTGTGGATTACATGGGGAAAATTGCATATTACATTTCAAAAGGAGATACTGACCTGGTGAGGTGGCTCAGTGCATGCATATGCTTTCTGCCATGTCTGATGACCTGAGTTTAATCCCCAGGACCCACAAGTGGAAGGGAACTGACATCCACACTCATGCCACCGCACAAGCATACACACACACACACACACACACACACGCACAAGCATACACACACACACATACACAATAAATAAATAAATACTGAAAATAGATGAATAAAGATAAAAAGCTATAAGACAGCATGTGCTGTGCAGTTCCACCTTCCGACCTCAAAGCACTGACAATGTAAGTGGTCCAGCAAGCTGGGAGCAGTTTTAAACTGTCAGGGCTTTCTTGCTACTTGTCATAGTTGGTTTTCTACCTGGAAAGTTTCTACCATCTAAAAACATTATTTTTCTTTTTAAAAAAGGGTATGTTTTTTATAAAGAAATACATAACCTACCAGGCCATTTAGGTTCTTTATGTTGTTTCTTCCTAAGGACAAAATCCTCAAGTTTTCTGTTGTGGAAAGAAAGCATTTTGGTTATGAAAAATATACACTCAGAACAACATGTTATAAGGAACTTTATAAAATCTATATCTCTACACAGTGAGTTAAAGACGCTCTATTACAAAATGGGCAGAGCTAGCAGAGTTTAGACGACATGTGCTACCAAGCTTGAAGACCTGAGTTCATTTCTCAGAATCCATGTTGAAAGAGTATAAAGTGAATTTGGGGGCTATTCTATTGCCCCTATTAAGTTTCAGGCACTCAGGCCACAGTTCTGAGCTACTCTAACCCACTATGCTGGTCTAGCCTGCTTCCTAGCCGCGTGCCCGTTATTTGCATCTTAGCTCTCCCTGGCTGCTCCTGATTCGCCGGTCCTCTCACGCTGACACCCCTAGTGACAAGCACATGGCGAATCCCACTCCCACCTCAGCCTCTCTCTCTCCTTTCCTACCCAGCACACAGACTGATCAGCTCCTTACTGACCAATCAGAAGATGATGGAGTACAAGGTTTTACAAAACGTGGAGTCAGGAAATACTTCATAATGATGACAATAATAAATCTGGACTACACCTAGATCTCTAGGTACAGAAATCAGCAACTGAATACACAGGGCACAAAACCGTTTCCCAACAGAAGAGACTCTGATCTTCCCGGGACTTTAATTACAAAGACACCAAGGCAGAGGAAACACCTGAAGTAGCCAGCAGAATGGAAATAAGAGCAGCACCGTGTGAGACACAGGCCTAGCAATAGTTAACACTGTCCTCCAACCCCAAATACTCAACAAGGGCCCTAAGGTATGGGGGTGCACAGTGGATTGGGATAGAAACTATGGTTAGGATGTGAGATGTCAAGCCGGGCAGTGGTGGCGCATGCCTTTAATCCCAGCACTCGGGAGGCAGAGGCAGGTGGATTTCTGAGTTCGAGGCCAGCCTGGTCTACAGAGTGAGTTCCAGGACAGCCAGGGCTACACAGAGAAACCCTGTCTCAAAAAACCAAAAAAAAAAAAAAAAAAAAAGGATATGAGATGTCCCTTGTTAAAGGCTTGGTTACAAATGTAACCATGTGCAGAGACAGAACTTTGGGGAACTGACTGAGTCATGGTGAACAGATCAATCACTTGTGGCATTAGTGGGAGATGCTAGGAAATAGGAAGTAGGGATGACAAGGGGAAGCAGCAGGCCACTGTGGGTATAGCCTGAGAAGACATGCCTTGTCTGTGGCCACTTCCTCTCTCTTTTGGGAAGCACAACCAATTTTCCTGACACGACATGCTACCATGGTGTCCACCTTGTCTTGGGCCAAAGCAACAGTCTAGCCGAACTTGACTGAAACTCTGGAGCCATGAGCTGAAGCGAAGCCTTCCCTATGGGTTCTCCTGAGCATCCATTAGGGGTATGGAGTCTGTCTGCCTAGCATGAAGATCCTGCTGAGAAGCCACAAGGTACAGCGCAGTTTCCCAACTATGACCACTGTGAGTCTTTACTGAGGGGCTTTTTGTTTTGCTTTTATTTTTAGAGATTGAACACAGGGCCTTCTATATGTCAGGCAAGAACGCTACACTGTAGCTCACCAACAGCCTCCTCCCAATTTTGAGACAGGATAACCCAGAATTTGTTATGCAGCCTTGCCTTGGCTGGTCTTGAACTTGCAGGGATCATTCTTCCTGAGCCTCCCAGGTACCGAGCTTGTAGGCACAAGCCACTATGCCTAGCTTCAGTTGTTCCTCTTTAAACAAAGGTTTATTCTTGAGACATAGTCCTGCGCGGTTGCTCATGCTGGCCTCAAACTCAAAACACCTTCCTCAGCCTCCCAAGTAACTCAATTAAAATTCCATACTTTACATATCTTTACATTAACTGCATTAGTAGGCAAATGTTAAAACCCAAGGTAAATTATTTTAAATACTCTAAAGTAATGATCATAATGTGGAGCTCTGGGAGGTCCTAGAGAGGCTGTGGCACTTGATGGGGCACTCTGATCCTGACCTTAATTTCTCACAGATTTTTTCCTGTGAGACGACAAGGCTGTACTCAATGAGGAGCACTGGATAAGCAAACATACAAAAGTCATAAAGAATGTATGGCCAGGAGTCGCAGCACATGCTTTTATCCCAGCACCCAGAAAGAAGAGGCAGGTGGGTCTCTATGAGTTTGAGGCCAACTAGGTCTACACAGTGAGTTCCAGGACAGCCAGGGCTACACAGTGAGACAACCTTGCAAACAAAAACTAATGAATCAAACAAAGAAAACCAACTACCAAGCCAACAAAGAAATGGTCCAGTCCCATTTGAGAGCGACCAGGCAGCATGAGCTTTTAGCTGACTCAGATAGGAACATTAGACACTAAGTGTCTATTAGGCAAGAGGACTGATGAAAGGTCTCTGCTGTGGAGAATGGTGCCTTCAGAATGAGAACTCTGGCATGTGTGGTAGCTAACTGAAGAACAGAAAGAGAAGGGATCACTTATGCCATTACCACTGTCACCAGGACATGCTTCTCAAACAACACAAGTCATGGTCCTTTGATAGGCCATGACATCAGCTGAGTGTGTTGTAGGCTGAGTGGATAGTGCAAGCTAGCATGAAGGCCTGAGTCTCATTCCCAAACCCATGAAAAAGCTGGTTGTTGTGCACTTGCCATCCCAGATCTAGTGAGGTGAAGATGGCTGGATCCCTGAACTGGCTGGAAGCCTGGTCTACTTGGCCAAAAAATAAAGTCTTTTTTATTTGGTTTCCCAAGATAGGGTTTCTCACTGTAGCTCTAACTGTCCTGGAACTCACTCTGTAGACCAGGTTGCCACTGAACTCAGAGATGCACCTGCCTCAGCCTCTTGAATGCTAGGATTAAAAGTGTGCACCACTGTAGCCCATTTTAAGAAAGCCTTTTTAACACAGCAAGGTACTGAAAAACAACACCTAATGTTAGCTTCTAACTTAAATATACTCAATATGCACACATGTGTTCTTACATACACCCAAAACATGCAAATTTAGTGTGTTATGACGGACATAAAAAAGATCACATGGGCTGGTGAGATGGCTCAGTGGGTAAGAGCACCCGACTGCTCTTCCAAAGGTCCAGAGTTCAAATCTCAGCAACCACATGGTGGCTCATAACCATCCGTAACAAGATCTGACTCCCTCTTCTGGAGTATCTGAAGACAGCTACAGTGTTCTTACATATAATTAAAAAAAAAAAAAAAGATCACATTTTAAATGCACACTAGAAACTATGCTACAAGGACATAAGCTGTTCTCCAAACTATCCCAGTCTGTGTGTGCATTTGATTTATACATTTATAGGAAGGCATAATAAATTCCAATGTATTGTTTTCTGCAACTTACAGGGAAGCTAATAAGGTGTTACATTAAAGATTCAGCTCCTGGAAATGAGAGCAGTAATTATCTGTGTGGTCCTTCACGGAGGAGAATAAACACAACTCAGGGGTAGACTTGGAGCAGGGCTTGGCGGGATGAGAAGAGAGCCATAAACTAAATACCAGCTCCCCCAGAGACACCCACATGCCAGCCCCTGGAGCCTGTAACTGCTGCTCTGTAGGGCAGAAAAGACCTTTGTAGATGTCTAAAGATCTTGCCATAGAGCCACAGGGGAGGCACAGGCCAGCAGATTTCTCTGAGTTCAAGGACATCCTGGACTACATAGTGATTTACAGGACAACTTGGCCTACATAAAGACCCTGTCTTGAAAACGATAAAAGGAGGAGGGAAGAGGAGAGGAGAGGAGAGGAGAGGAGAGGAGAGGGAGAAGGAGAAAGAGAGAGAGAGAGAAAGAGAAAGAGAAAGAGAAAGAGAAAGAGAAAGAGAAAGAGAAAGAGAAAGAGAAAGAGAAAGAGAAAGAGAAAGAGAAAGAGAAAGAGAAAGAGAAAGAGAAAGAGAAAGAGAGAGAGAGATCTTGAGTTGGGATCATTCTTACTACAAGGGTGTGCTGAAAGTGCACGTATGTCCACCTGGGAGGGAGGCAGGACTTTAGCACAAACAGAACAGAAGGCACTTGACCACAAAAGCAGAAATTGGTATGATGCCTTCAGAAGCCAAAGAACGTGGCAGCCACCAGAAAACAGAACAAGCAAGAAAAAGTCTCTTCCCGAAAGCCTCAGAGGGAGGCTCCAGTTTTGGCTCTGTGAAACTAATTTCATATTTGCCACTTCTAAAACCATGAGAGAATAAATTTGTTGCTTACGACACTAGTTGCAGAGCCACTGGGAACTAATTGAGGAAGTAAGAAGCAGAGGCTACTGGGAGGGGCACCGTTCACAGGGGTAAGGGGAACAGAACATGTGAGAGAGGACTTAACACAACAGGTTCACAACACACACAACAAATCTCAACAAAGAAACCACACAGTGAGAAAGGTGGTGGTCTCAGTCATCTCAACCCTGAACATAGAAATGCTTTCTTCTGACTTTAAACTATCCAGGTCTCACACTACCGCCATTCCTTTTTTTTTGGAAACTTAAGACATGGTTTATATACAGTCTCCATCAACTGACTTTTACTGTGGTCACAACAGGTGCCAGCCCCTGGAATGACACAGTGTCTCCGGAATGTCTGCTCCATGACTAGAAATCCAAGAGTCATCTGGACTGGGGGTCACTTACTTAGGCCATTCAGGTTGGCAATTTTTTCAATGCAGTTTGTAGACAGGGAAAGCTTCCTTTAAAAAAACAAAAACAAAAAACAAAGAAAAAATTTAATTAATAAGAAAAAGCTAAGTGGAATGTCAGAAGTTACTTATTGATAGTAATGCCCAAGGAAGATTTTAAATTCATGTTTCTTTTTATACTGAATCCTTTTTCCCCTTCAGTCATAGAATTTAATCCTTCATTTTGAATTTTTTTCCCTCATTGATTATAAGAGTTAATACACATTCATTATAATTAAAAACAAACCTTTAAAGGGCAATTTGGTGTTATCTATTAAATGTTTAGTACATGTATTCTTTGATCAAATATTTCATTTTTTGAGATATTATTTTTACTGTATTTTACAAATGAAATTGCGGTACAAAGCTGTTAAAACAATTTTCCCAGTATTACACAGTTACAAAATGGCAGGGCCAAAATTGAAACCCTAGAACATATATCTTACCCTCATGATTTGACTTGAGGAGGAATTATTCATTTTTAATCTGCTTGAAAAAGCAAAGGCAATTACTATATAAGTAGCTGGTAAGTAAAGGGTTAACGCTGCATATTTTCTAGCTACTCACCCACTCTTGACCACTACCAGTGGAAAGAGGAATGACTTTAAATCTAATGCTAAGGCTGGGAAGAAGTTCTCTAACTCCTTTTGAGACAGCCTGTCCAAGAGATGTCCATAAAAACACGAGCAGGCCGGCTCTTCCTGAGTGCTTTCTGCAGACTTGCTTTGTGCATTGCACAAACAAACCCCAAACTCGCTGCCTTTCAGATGGCTTTATGATAAAAACATATTTTGATTACTTTGAAGACATAGGTGAAGCACAATGTTTTTCCCTGTGCTATGGTATGCTTTCATCACAAGGAACAAGTGGCACTCAGTAACTAAATATGTTTGCCTTTCCTTTTAAGGCAAAGGTATCAGTCTAGCAGGTTTGAAGATGTGTGTCCAGGAACGGTCCAGTTCGCTTACTGTAAATAAGACGTTAAGGTTGCATTAGGAGGGGCTGGAGAGATGGCTCAGCGGTTAAGAGCGGTTAAGAGCACCTTATTTTAAAGTTTTGTTTTGTTTCATTTTTTTTAAGGTGTGATCTCTTGGGCATCTAGTAAATAACTTTACAGGAGAAAGAAATGGACTGTTAAGTTTGTTTTACTAGTGTACTGCTGTACTGTGGGTGGAACTCAAGGCCTTGCAAGTACTAGACAAGTCCTCTTCTACTGAGTCTGACCTCCAGCCTACCCTTTACCATGTGTGTAGGATGTGCATGTGTGCACACACAGGTGGAGGCCTGATGTTGATGAATCCCCATCCATCACTCTTCCACCTTGTTCACTGAGTCAGGCTCTCTCAATCAGACTCAGAGCACACTGACACAGCAAGCTTGCTCTAGGGAATCCCTTGTCTCTGCCCTTTGAGTTTGGAATCACCAAACACTGACATGAGTTCTGGAGATGCAAACTTTAGTTCTCAGGGTTTGGCAAGTGCTTGGACCAATGACCATCTCTCCAGTCTCCTTCCCAGACAGCTTTATTTATTTTATTCTGAGATTTTTATTTTATTCTGAGACACAGTCTTGATAAGTTACCCAGGTAAACTTTGAACTACTACCCCCCTGCTTAGGAAGTAGGCTGCATAACAAAGTAATAATTTATTGTGTTATTTAGCTTCTCCCAAAAGGCTAGGAAATGTCTATTTATGAATATTTTATAAAAGCTGCACAAAAAAAATGTTGTATTGTTGAGTATCACTCTATCAAATAATTTCATAAACCAATAAGTTTTAACATTTGGCTTTGTCAAGTGAGAAATTACAATAAACAACAACAAAGACCACAGAAAGCAAACATTTTTATAGTTTGTGTATGAAAAGGAAGGAAAACAAGACAACAGTATGAGGGCGAGAAAGGGGAACTTACTCGCAGTTACCAAGTGTGGATAGAGATGCATCCATCTTCTCTATGGGGGGAATCTGGGCATACAGCTTTATTTCTTTGGCATCAGATGGCTTCTGACCAGTCTTTTCTTCCTATGGAAAAAATCAATTTGGCACAAAATGATCCTTGGTTGTAATGTGAAACAAAAGAAGTCAGAATTTCATAAGGCCTTCCAATGTTTGTTTCAAAATAATTGCTATACTTTAATAACTTAGATGATTATCCCACATTTACTTATTGGCATTTGTACTTAGTGGTCTTATAGTTAAGCCTCTATATTCCTAGGCCACATAACTGTTAAGACCTACAAATGGATATAAGCAGAAAAGAACTTCTATTTCTAATATTTAAGTCCTTTAAGAGTTTATTAAGTAGCTGGGCGTGGTGGCACACACCTTTAATCCCAGCACTCGGGAGGCAGAGGCGGGTGGATTTCTGAGTTTGAGGCCAGCCTGGTCTACAAAGTGAGTTCCAGGACAGCCAGGGCTATACAGAGAAACCCTGTCTCGAAATTATATATATATATATATATATATATATATATATCAAACAAACAAACAAACAAAAAACCCCAAACACATGATCATCTCATTAGATGCTGAAAACGCCTTTGATAAAATTTAACACCAGTTCATGTTAAAAGTATTTTA
>NC_034596.1:79285014-79286757 GCF_900095145.1 Mus pahari | reverse complement strand
TAATAATAAAAAAAAATAGAATCTATGAACCAAAACTATATGAAGCCAAAACAAAGCAAAACCACACATTAGCTGTTCTGAATAGGTAAGATTAAGTCCTAAAATACAATTTAAGAAAACTAAATCTGAGTTTAGCCCACACTCTTCCTTTTACAAATTTTATGAACTATTTAGCAGAGGAGAAATGTGCATGTGTGTGTATGCATGTGTGTGAGTGTCTGTGTGAGCATGTGTGAGTGGTGCTTGCACAAGTGTACCTTAAAAAGCCAGAGACTGATATTGGGTGTCTTCCTCAATCACTCCTTACTTACTTATATATTTAGTTTTGGCAACTGTGACCTTGAACTTAGGTTCATACCACTTCCATGTCCTGAGCGCTAAGATTATAGGCATGCACCACCCTGCACCAATGTATGTGGTGCTGGGGATCAAACCCAGGGCTTTGTGCTCACCAAGAGAGCATCTGCTCTCCCAGTCGGGATTCATCCCTAACACTGTCCTGCAGTTTCTAGGCAGTGTTTCCCACTGAACCTGGTGCTCACAGAAGCAGCTCCTGGCTGGTGATCCCAGGAATCTTCCAGTCTCTGCCTCTCAGCACTGGAACTTACAGGGGCTACTGCACCTGGTGTTGTGTATAGGTGCTGGATGTGAACTCAGGTCCTGGACTTATGCAACAAAGACTTTCACTACTGAGCCACCTGCCCAGTCCCAAGAAATGAATCCTTAAATGCAGTTAGAATAAACACAAAAATGTATAGGGACTAAAATGAGAATTCAAACATCTCATTATTCTGTTCACTTCTGTCTACTTCCCAGATACCTTAGCTGCTGACAGATTTTTGTTCCAAGTCTAGCTACAGAGGTGCATGGCTCAGTGGTTACGACAGCAAATCCGGAGTTAGGTGTGCACGTCATGGGAGTGCACTTGCTTAGGGTGAGTAATCTGGGTTCATCCACCCCAGCACCACTACACACACACACACACACACACACACACACACACCCCAAAGAGATCATTTGTCCAATTTTCCCCAGTGATAATGTTCAGCAAAACTATGAAATATCACAGCCAGGATACTGTTACTGATAATCCAGCATTTACTCAGATTTTCCACAATCTGTCTATGAATGTTTATGTTTATGAATGAATGTGTGTATATTTATATATATACTGTATGTTAACTCTTATACACTTTCATTACTTGTGTAGGCTCAGGAATATACTACCACAGTCCCCAAATAAAAAGAATTTCTTGTGCTGAATGGTCAGATGTAAACAACAGTCCAAATTTTCCCCGTATAGTTTCTAAAAGAAGGAAAAGCCATCTACTCACCCATCTGGACAGGGCTTCTTTGATTGTTGTTGCTTTTGCCTTAAAAGGGGTGGGGGAAAAGAAGCAAAGGCAGTGTTTAGTGCTGGAATTTGTTGATTCAGATTTAATGCAATAATTACTGGCCTTGCCTTCTACCATTAAAGCATTCAATTCTTTCTTTGAAATTCTAAAATATAAGCACAATTAATCTCCTGAGAACCCAGTGATTTCCTTAAATACCTTTTAGGGAAAATGTGGAAATTATTGTATCATACCCAAATATTTTACTACAACTTGGTTTATAAATAAATAGCTTTCAGTATTTGATGTTAAAATAGATCTTTTCCACTGAATCTATACCGTTTTATACACACACACACACACACACACACATATATATATATATATATATATATATATATATATATAT
>NC_034596.1:79252212-79283091 GCF_900095145.1 Mus pahari | reverse complement strand
ACTTTGTAGACCAGGCTGGCCTCGAACTCAGAAATCCGCCTGCCTCTGCCTCCCGAGTGCTGGGATTAAAGGCGTGCGCCACCACGCCTGGCTGACTAGCACTCTTCTAGGTTGGGTTTTTTTTCTCTGAGTCCTGAGATGACAGGTGTACACCATCATGTCTGGCTTTCTGTTTGACTTTGACATATCAATGAATGAAACAGATTCCTGCCTTCCTAGAGCTTAATTTAAAAGCTATTCAAGGAAGTAGCTGTATATATGTGTGTATAAAATATGCACATGCATATGTATAAACCTGATCTATCATACATACCATACATATACCATATTCACACATAAAGTAAATATAACATTTACAAAGATAAGTAAATATAAACAAAATAAGTACTAAGTAAAATAAATAAGGTGTTAGAAAGTTAAGGTAATTAATGGTATCAGGTTATATGTATGTATGTGGAGAGAACAATATGAACTGACTGGGACCACATCAAAATGATTTTCTTTAGGATCCCAAACACATCAAGGATGTCCATTATCGCTGCTAGTTTAACACAAGGGTTCTTTGTCAATGTTGTAATAAAAGTAGTACAAACTGTAATGATCAAAAGGAGGAGATTAAACTGTCACTGAGTGCAGATGATGCTCAATATCTATGAGTACGAATGGTTCAGTAAGTGGACCGCACACTGACAAAGCTAACAACAAAATCAGGACAAGACAGTTTCTGCTTGAAACCAATAAAAGACCATGACGGCATGTGGAATATACAAGAAGCTACTAAAATTCACAAACAAAAAAATTTAAATTAGCAAAACTATGAATTAACAATAGTTGCCAACCCCAGGCAACTAATTAGACTATCAAGTGTTTGTATTCACTGAAAATCAGAAAAATTAAGAGTACAACAATAGAATATATCTACATCTTCAGATTAGCAAAAGTTGGCAAAAATATAGAGAAATGGGAACTCCTAGGCAATGGTGGAAACTGTTCTACACATCCCAGAAAAGGAAAATGAAGTGCACATAGACCTTTGACTAAACACTACTTCCCAGTGAAATCCTTGTCTGGGCCCATAAAAAGGGACTACATAAAAGAACATTTTCACAACATCACGGGAACAGCGTTAGAAGCAATCTAACTATTTCTTGCAATATAAGTTGCTATGGGACACTGGTTCCTCTTGCAGATAGGAGCCAAAAATTCCTAAAGGACCAAGAGGACATCATGAGTGGGTAGAGCTAGTTAGCTAAGGTCAGAGGTCATGCAAAGAAGTTAATTGTCCTCAGCTCCATATAATTTCTGGCTGGTGGCATTTGCAGGGGGAAAAAGGTATCCTACCACTCCATTTCTTCAAATATAAAATTTCCATTAATTAAATAATACCCTTACTTCATACACCATTAAGAAAGAAGAGTTGCAGAGAGATGGCTCAGCAGTTAAGAGCACTGACTGTTCTTCTGAAGGTTTTGAGTTCAAATCCCAGCAACCACATGGTGGCTCACAACCGTCTGTAATGATATCTGATGCCCTTTTCTGGTGCATCTGAAGACAGCTACAGTGTACTTATATATAAAATAGTGAATGAATCTTTGGGCCTGAGCAGGCGGAGCTGGAGAGAGCAGAGGTCCTGAGTTCAAGTCCCAGCAACCATATGATGGCTCACAACCATCTGTACAGCTACAGTATACTCATATACACACAAAAAAATAAATAAATCCTTTTTTAAAAAGTAAGAAAAGAAAGAAAGAAGAGTTGCCAAGCATGGTGGCATGCCGGTGATCTTAGGACTCAGTAGGCCGTAGGTCAAAACTTTTAGGCTGGCAAAGGATTCATAACAAATTCAATGCAAGCTTAAGCTACACAGAGAGACCCTGTCTTCAAAAACAGAAAATGAAAAATGCCATCAATTATCTACGTGGGTCCCAGGGACCAAACTCAGGCCATCAGACTTGGCAGCTAAATGCCTTTATTTTCTTCTCTGAGCCATGTCTCCAGACTCAGAAACTGCAGTTTGAATGTAAAACACATTCTTTTTTTTTTTCCCTAGGAAACTATCATAAACAAGACTTTGGAAGAGATCTCAGCAGTTGAGACTACTTATGGCTATACTGCAGAGGACCAGAGTTCAATTCCCAGCACCTACCCTGGCTGACTCACAACCTCTTGTAACTCCGGCTCCAGGAGGAGAGGGACTCTACAGGTGCCTGTACACATAGTGGAATAACAAGTCTAAAAATAAATAGCCAAGTATAGTGGCCCATACTTTTAAAAAAAATTCAAGTATTTCTGTATTTCTGAAGGAACCGGACTGCCACTATGCAGTTTTATGAGGGAACATGACTTCTTCATTATCCTAACATTTTAGGCTTAATTTCTGTGCATTGATATAGCACTGGAAACACACACGCACACGCACATGCACACGCACACACTCTCACAACTACTAATTACACTGTTTTGTTTCAGATTTTCTTTTCTTGTGCATTGCTAGCAATCCAACCTAGGGTCTCGTACATGCTAGGAAAGTGCTTACTGTTTCAGTACGGAGGTAGATGACTATCCCCCTCCCCGCCACACACCTAGAGACAGTGTGTCTTATTTATCTCAGACTGAAGACGACCTTGAACTTCTGATCCTCCTGCCTCCACCTTCTGAGTACTGGGATAAGACGGTATGCACCACTCTGCTAGACATATACGTGGTGCTCAGGACTTAATCTACAGCTTCATGCATGCTAGGCAAACCACTCAACAAGTGAGCCCCAATATTCAACATCTCCAGTCAGCAAGTCAACCTTATACTTTGCTAAATAATTCTGGTTGGGTTGGATCTGAAATCGCGTTCAAACTTATAGTTTGAAATATCAAGTATGTAAGCAAAAGAGGTACGTTTCCCATGGCGACAAGCATCATTAGTTAAAATTGTTGCTTCATGAGAACTTTGTGTAGGTAGACACCAAACCTAAACCAGCAGCGTTTCTCAAAGTGTGGTGAGATGCTCCCCAATTTCAGAGTCACTTGGGGTGCATGGTTGAAACCACACATTCCTGAACCCCCTGTCGTATTATAAACAAACAAAAAAATCTGCATGCCAACGAAGCTCATATTTAGTCATGTTGGAACTGGAGGAACACTGGCCTGATAAATCCATCAGAGAGAGAGTTTGAATAGCGTCTCCCCTAATAACAGGGCTCACTCTCACTCTCTCACTCCGAGGACAACTGGGCACAGCTAACTCGGCCGCAGCTGGAGATCTCCGTAACCGGCCCCGACCCCTCCATCCCATCAGAGGGTGAGGAGAGTTAAAATCACGGCTATACAAAGAGATCTCTTCATCACAGCGCCCATCCTATCACCTTTCCCCCTCCAATCCACTCTCCCGAGAATTCCCAGCTGTCTTGCCTTGTCTTCTGTCAGAGTCCCTCCAGCTTTAACCTAACTTCCTGTCAGCCTCTGGCCTCCCTCTCCGCAGACCACCACCCGCCCCCGCCCGGGCAGCTCCGGCCTTGGGCCTGCGGCTCTGGGAAGCCAGCATTGCCTTCCTCCCCCTACCCGCGGTGCCGGGACCCCACCACCCTCCACACCCCACAGTAACCCCTTTTTTCCACTCTCAATCTCTTTTCGGGTTTGGCTGCGAGGCCTGGAGGGTACTCACCATTCCGGCGGTTGCTACCGTCACTGCTCTGGTTGCTAGGGCCCGCCGGGGTCAGTGCGCAGGCGCACCTCTGGAGCTCTCCGTCTTGGCTGCACTGGCAGCGGTCCTTTCTCTCCGCCTTTAGGGTGGCGCGAGCGGAGCATTGTGGGACGGCTGGCGGCCCCCCGGGTCCTCCAACCTCTCTGCGCTGAGCAGGTGCGGGGTGGGGGTGGCGGGGATTAGACGAGACCTCAATTACCCACGCAAGTAGTTGATGCACTTTCCCAAAGTCAGTATTGCCTTAAACTTGCAACTTTCAGACCTCCTGATAACATTTGCATTTCTGATATAAAATAACTTTTTTTTTTTTTTTTTAAAAGTCCTTCCCTGGAAAAATGTCTTAGGCAGACGGTCTTGCTTAGCTCAGTATATCCACAATTAAACTGCGAACTTCTCATTTCCTTATTCTAGATCCTCCAAGGAGAACTCAGGTGCCTGAAACACGCTTAAGGTATTATAAAGTGTTGATTATTTTGCAACCAAGATTTTTTTTTCCTTCCCTAAGAAGTCAGATAGAAAAATTAAACAGACGCATTTTTTGTTTGTTTTTTTTCTAAATCGAGGTTTCCCTGTGTAGCCCTGTCTGTCCTGGAACTCTGGCTGTTTCTGCCTCCCGAATGCTGTGTGTGTGTGTGTGTGTGTGTACTAGATTCGTGTTTTAATAGAGTTGCTAGGGACCTGGAGAATAGAGCTTCTCAAATAAACTGCTTTGAGTAATTGATGGTCTTTCTTGGAAGGCTGTTGGCGATATGAATTTAAGAACATTTAAAACTTTTGCATCTTTTCGACCAAGCCAGAAGTTCTCAGCCTTCATCCCAAGGAACAGTAAACACATGAAGTACATATGGAACCTCCCTCAGCACACACGTTTAAAGCTTTTATGGGAAAAAGAAAACACAAATGTCAACAAAAGGATTGGTTAGTAATACTAAGCATACAAATGGAATAATGGTTCTATTAAAATATTTTAGAAATACATTTATTCACATGAAAAGTGTAAGAAAAAACAAGGCAGAGAAGCAAACAGACTTGATCTCAACAGGGTAAGACTACTTTATGGGATGTGAAAAGGACCCCAACTTCTGCCTGGGATGAAGGTTGAGCCCAATTAAAGGACATGTGTAAAATATAGGTAGCCACCAGGAAGTTACAGCTATTTTTTGCCATTATACTGGGAGCGGGGTGTGCTGTGTTTTCAAGACCAGGGCTTATTGTTTCTGCAAGTGAATCTGAAAGGTCAGTCTGGGGCTAAGACATTCTTTATGGTCAGGGGCTATTTTCCAGTACAGCCTCATCACCTGAGGCTATTACCCAACCAAAAATACCAATGTATTTTAAGTAAAAATTCAAGTTGCTAAGCAGAATAGTTGATGGGATCCTCTTTAAAATCTATATAGTACACATAAAAGTGTGTAAACACATATTTAAAGGGGTATTATGAAGGTATGATGATTGTTAACCACAGAATTGTGTCTCCTCAAAATTCATATGCTGAAGTCTTAATGTGACTGTCACAGTATCTAGAAACAGGGCCTTTAAGGTTAAGTAGGGCCATAATCTACCACTTATGTAAGAGTAAAAGACACCAGAAGGACCATCAGGAAAATACAAAAGGCCATCAGAGACCTCCCAGCCTGCACCTTGGGCTTATACTGAAGGTTCCAGACTGTCAGAAAATAAATTCCTATTGTTGAAGTCAATCTATGGAAGCTTATCAGGGCAGCTCCAGTTGACTGGAGCTGTTACAATGTTATTGCTTGTGTATTTCCTGATTGCTCTGTGATGCGATTTGATTTTAGTTAAAAATAACAAATTTCATTATGAAATAAGATAATGAAATCACATGACTGTGAATAAATCTTGTTTATTGTGAGGTCCAAAAGACACTCTGGACAAGAGTCTACATGTGGTTCCTATCAGCACACCAAAACACATGCTGCCCTCTGGGCTTGCTGGGTACCCATGGCTTCTCTTAGCTCTCCTCACCCCACCCCTATACTAAACTAATCCTGCTCAGGCATGGCTTTCTCTTCCCCCAGCTTCTCATTCTTATATAATCCTGTCATTTCAGCGATGAGCTCTCTTCCACACTGTGTGTGTGTGTGTGTGTGTGTGTGTCTGTCTGTCTGTCTGTCTGTCTGTCTGTTTCTCTCTCCTCTTCCTCTCTCACTCTCCTCCTATCTGCTCCTCTCATGGCCTTGTTCAGAATACTGACTGTTTTTAGTCTGCTACTTTCTCTCCCTGCTCTGGAATCTTCTAGATACTTCTGGACATACTCTCCTTCACGGCTACAAAACAAAACAAAACAAAACCCTCAGCCGTACCATGGAGTGGTCATGTCCTTACTTTTACCCATACAGTGCTGAAACCCCCACTTTATATATTATACCATTATATCAACTTCATGTTATTGGACATTTACTTGCCTCTACAAAATAACTCAACATGTTTTTGACACATTTCCTATCCAGAACTCTGTGAGCCAGGCATGTGGCTCACACCTTTAATCCCAGCTGGGGAGACCAAGGAAGGGGGGGAACTCTGTGAGTTTCAGGCCAACCCTGCCTGGTCAACATAGCTAGAGTCAGGTCCTAACTGGTCAAAACAAGACAGTTGACTGTGCTCAGCTGAGGCTGGACTCCAGTAAATTCTCAGCATTCCTCCGAAACCGTGGATAGTGGTTTTCTGTTTGCCAGGAAACACCATTACTCTCTTATCGGCTCCTACAAACCCCAACCTCTGGAAAGGGCATCTAAGACACTCTTAACAAGCCTCCAGGAGACCAGAGCCCCATGCTAGTTCTCAGGCTGTGCTAGCGAGTCCGACCTCCTCCTGCAGCAACACGCACCCTCTTATACCTGAACTAGCAGGACTTGCCCACCAGTTCTGCTATCTTCTTCTCTGCTCCCATCTTCTCTGCTTTGGCAATTGTCAGCTTGATGCTCTCCCTGTTTCCTCTCTGCTCCTCTCTCTGTCTCCCAGAGGCAACCACGGCAATCTTCCCCAGATGCCTCTAGCTAGCCTTACTCTTTTATCTACGATAGAAACCTTCCCCTTAACCTGTTGAAGCCACTTAATTTGTGGGAGCTAATCAATGGTAGGCAGACCAGTCTGACGAATGCAATGTTACTGAAGCTGCCGTCTGCTTTTTTTTTTTTTTTTTCTGCTCCCCTCGCATACAGTGAACTCCAGGACGACAAAGATTATGTAGAGAGATCCTGCCTTGGAACAAAACATAACAAAATACTGTGAGTTTCAGATTTTCTAAGGCTAAAAGCATTCCCATAAGAAACAAAAGGATTATGTAACAGATCTTTCCATTCTTTTAACCACAACTGTTGTGTTTTATAAAAAGAAAGAGACCGGAGATATGTTTGTTGAAGGCAGGTATAGTGGAGCGGGGGGGGGGGGTGTGTGTGTGGAGAGGATAGGAAGGGTGAGGAGTGGGGGGTGCCTCTGGTGGGGGCCCATGCTGAGGCATCCCCCCTCCTCTGAGGGACCAGCCACAGGACCATACAGTATAGAATACAGTTTCTTCAGGGCATGGGGGAGGGGGGAAAGAGTAGAGGAGGCTGGCCATGAGTCTAGGAGAGAGAGGTCAAGGAGCAGGAGCAAGAGAGAGAAGAGAGGCCGGGCGTGGTGGCGCACACCTTTAATCCCAGCACTTGGGAGGCAGAGGCAGGNGGATTTCTGAGTTNGAGGCCAGCNTGGTCTACAAAGTGAGTTCCAGGACAGCCAGGGCTATACAGAGAAACCCTGTCTCGAAAAACCAAAAAAAGAGAGAGAGAGAGAGAGAAGAGAGGGCAAGCTGCCCCCTTTAAAGTGAGTCAGGCATACCTGGCTATTGCCAGGTAACTGTGGGGCGGAGCCTAGACTAAATGCCAACAACAACAATAAATCAAGTTTATCCAAAACACATTTTATTTTCAAAACGAATGGGCCCTGTTTAAGGAGAAACAAATGAACAGAGAAAACAGCAGCCACAATGAGCCCAAATTATCATGCACAGATTTATTCACTCAGCCCATGTTTGAGGAATGGCTAGAAGTTCAGAGCTCAGAGGATTTGACTGTACTTGTGTTCAAGGCTTTATCATGAAAGCTGAGGTCATGAGGTTACAAGTTTGTCCGGCTGCAAGTTTGTCCGGCTGTACAAACAACAACAAGGCTTGGATGGTCATGTTTATGTTCTATCTAACAGTGGGACAGCACGCAAGATGCAAAGGCTCTTAGCCTACCACTCAGAGAAAAGAGAAGTGAAAGCTACTGGCTTGGTGAGAGGTTCTGGTTACAGCCAGGAAACCATGGGGTTTGTCCTGAAGTCTGGAAGACGTTCTTGTGCTCAGGGAAGATCCTCTACTCTGGAATCTCAGGACTAGCTAATGCTTCACTACAACTAGTGGGAAGTCTTCTCGGTTGTAATAAGAGCAGACAGGGATGGGAGAAAGTGACTCTGTGGGCAGAACTGTGCCCAAAGTCATAGGCTCTGGCTCACCTTTCATAGTCATAGTCATCTTGACATCGAAACCTTTTTCCCCAGACAGGAAAATATCACACAGTGACCGGTAATTCAGACAAGACGGTAACTATATTGATAAGTACCTTGGGGGTCAGGGTGAAGTCTTGAGCAAATTTCAGGCATGTTAAAAACTGCTAAAAAAAAAAGAGAGAGAGAGAGAGAGAGAGAGAGAGAGAGAGAGAGAGAGAGAGAGAGAGACAGAATCTATTTGTTGTATGTCTTCTTTCAGCAGGTGGGTTCCCTCGGAAGCAGAATAAAAGACAGTCCAGTAACTGGGAGTTGTACAAATCCTTCTTATATTCTTTTACTTAAGGTTAAAGTTGGTCTTACAGAGTTAAACAGACCCATTAGCTGAAATTCAGGGGAGAGAGAAGCCCCAGCACTGAGAGGAGAGTTGTTGCAAAGGCTCAGAGTCCAGTAGGAGCCTTACAAGGAGGCTGAGCTCCCTATGAGCTTCGTAGGGAGCTGGGGATGCAGCTTTGTTGGCTGGATGCTAGCCTGTTGGGATGTAAGAATCACCAGAGAACGATATCTCAGATTTAAATAGTATGTCAAAGCAAAGAGCATTTATTTAGCTGAATGACTCCCCATTTGGGAATGGAGACCTCTAGTGGGCTTGAAGGCCCAGCTTTTATTGTCTGGGGAATTCTAGGGAGGGGGGATGCATCCTTTATCTTGATTGGTTAGTTCTATCAATAGGGGTCTGACTAAGTTTATAATTGGTTAGGCTCTGGAAACCTCACTGAAGGGTTGTTCATTTATCTTAGCTATCTATTTTAACTTCAGGCCAGACGACAAGGTGTTCTTGAATTGGATGCCTGAGGCTGTGGTTGGCTGACCACAGGTTCTGGATCCTCATTTCTGGGAAACAGAAACTTAGGCCTAGTCTCCCAAATTGCCAGTTTGTAGCCTGTCACGGAATCACCCTTAGTCCCTTGATGCTCATCATATGAAAACCCTGGGTTTTGTCCTTGGCAAGGCATAGCACTAGGCGTGACAGTGTAGGACTACAATATCAGCCCTCGAATGGTGGAAGCAGGAGGATTAGAAGTTCTTCCATGTCTACATAGTGAATGTGAGACCCAATCTGGGTCCCTACCTCCCTCCCCCTCCCCCAAAACCCCCAAACTTCTTTAGTACTCCGCAAACCCAAAAGAATCTGCATGGCATAATTAGAACTTTCAATATAATTACAATGTTACAGTTTGCTGTGTCCAGCAGGCTTTTCACCATTGAGATATTTTCGGAAGAAAGTTTGAATGCGTTGCCAGGCATCCAGCTGTGCCCTTGATTGAGCACTTGGCTCACCTCCATAGAAGACGGCTTTACCCACCAGAGAATGTACAGTGCCTATGGGAGGAGGAAAATAGGGTGGCTCAATACAGTGACCAGTTTCTGGATAGTAGATTATCTGGGGTCTGTCTTTTCCATGGGCTTGCAGGCGTTCACAGGCTATATGAGCATAGACGTCACTCTTACAGTTGTGATCATCCATGCCCACAAGAAACAGGAAGGGTCCCTGGGCCTTTTCCAATGGTATGAGACTCTGGTGGTTGGGTTCCTCCAGTGGATTGTTCCACATATCCCTCAAATCCAAAAGGCCTGTCTCCGTGATCTTACTTTTTGTTGGGTCACACCCAAGATTAGGAACAACAAACTGATCCTTGTAATACAGAGGCGCTAATGTGTTGGCCACAGAAGCATTTATAAGGACAGTGGCCGTGATGTTGTCCTTCAGGAAAGCAGCCATCGAGAGGCACAGGTCACCACCTTTGGAGATACCAAGAAGTCCAATATTTGGGCCTTTCACCTGTGAGGGGAGAGAGGGAGAACAGGTGTAGGGTTCACAAGTGGAAAGCATGCAGTGATTTTATATTCTCCAAGTATCATCCTCAAATACAACCTCCTGGTCTTCCTTATACCATAATCTGTAAGTTAAAAACAAGCCTGCTAATAAATAAATTGATTTCTGAGTATATAGACTATCTAATGTTTATAAAGACCCGGTTAAGAGTATACAGAAAGGCCCTTGTAAGATAAATTAATGGACTGTTAAATATTTTTCCTAACTTGGCAAGTAAAAAAGCAGCATTAAAAAAAAAAAAGATATAAGATCGAGCTCAATTTAAAACCTTAGAACTCACTTGTTGTTCTGAGAAGGAGCCAGAAGATTAAAAAAGATTTCGAGAGTTAGTTGTTTGAGGCCCAAACAGAGCAATTCAAATGCTGAAAGAGAAGCCAGATTGAATCAGTCAGCTGTGAGAGGAGTTTGACCCAACCAGACAGAGTTCAGAAAGAACAAGAAAGGATGGGCTGACTCAGCAGTAAATGTCAGAGGCTGAAAACAGTCTAGGCCTAGATTAGAGTGTACAGATGTCTTTTTTTTAGTGGTGCTTTCCTACTAAAATCTTAGATTAGTGCTAGTAATGGGAAAAAGGCAAACCTCTGAGATGTACTCAGACAGTTGTGGGAGAATTCAAGGTTAGCAGTTTCTTATTGCTTTTGGAGTTGCAGTGTTTACTATGGGAAACAGTTAAATCTTTATGTTTCTTTTTTTTAAAAGATTTATTTTTATTTATTATATGTAAGTACACTGTAGCTGTCTTCAGACACTCCAAAAGAGGGAGTCAGATCTTGTTAAGGATGGTTGTGAGCCACCATGTGGTTGCTGGGATTTGAACTCTAAACCTTTGGAAGAACAGTCAGGTGCTCTTACCCGCTGAGCCATCTCACCAGCCTGGAACAGTTAAGTCTTAAGAGATAGGAGAGCTGGGCAGAAATAGGATAATCTTAGCAGCTGTTGAGGGATGCCTTGGGTCTAATTCCCAGCATCCTGGCAGGGCTTTGACCCTGCTTGAGTCCACTTCATCCTCCCCTGTATTCAGGCCAGCACTGGAACCCACCTGAGGATGGCGTAGCATCAAGGCCAAGGCTTCTTCAAAGTACTCCAGGTGAACGTCACTCAAATACTCAGGGAGGTCTTCAAACCGGAAGTAAGCCAGGGCAAGCACGGCAAAACCATGCCCAGCCAGGAGGCTGGCTCTGTGTTCATATAAGCCACCGACACTTCCATACAAATCGATGATCCCAGGGAACTGGCCCTTGCCTGCAGAAGACCATGCATCATGTCACAAAAGGCTTTAGCTGCCCAAAAGATATTTGGGGATTCAGATTTTTGGCAATCAGCAAGAAAAAGTCTATCTGTCTGTCTCTCTCTCTCTTTCTTCCGTGGGAGACCTGGCTTTTTTACATTGTATAAGGTGTCCTGGAACCCTTAATCCTCCTGCCTCTGCCTCTCAACAGTGGACTTACAGATGTGTGGCCAGGGACCCCCCCTGAGTGAACCAAGTGGAGCCAGGAAGAGGCATTTATTGTTCCAGTGCACTGGGGTCGTCCTAGATCCAAAGGAGAGGCAGCAAACTTCAGCACCCGTTTGGCCGAGTTTTTATATGGTTTCCATGGGCAGAGTATAGAGCATCAGCGACTAGGCACAATATGATTGGCGGAACAGTGCACCCTTTAAACTGATTGATCTTTAGGGAATGAGGTGACAAGGACTTCCCTTGTCTGGATGTGGGCAAAAGTCTGTCCTGTGGAATGTGTCCCCACCCACAGGTTGGTTCTGCCCAGTGATCTGAGAAATGTTAATTAGCCTCTCCCTTCTGGAGGGGCAAGTGTTTCATGACCTTCCCAAAGTTCCTAAGCTGACCTTTTCAGCATCACATCTGGCTAGTTTTGTTTTTGTTTTTGTTTTGAGTCAGTCTCACTCTGTAGCTCTAGCTAGTTTTGAACTCACTATACAAGAACACACTGGCCTCAAACTCAGAGATCTGCCTGCATCTGCCTCCCAGGATTAAAGGCCTGTGCCACTATGTCTGGCTGATTTTAATAAAGCTACAGAGAAAAGAGAAGTGTAACAAAATATCTCCCCTTCCTAATTTGTCACAATGATGATAAAGTTTAAAAATAACACACATCTTCCAACAATCTTTTTCAGTTTCCTTAGAAAATATCTAAAAATGCTTTATGGGTATAAAACATTCTTAGTTCCACCAGGGATTACTAGAGGACAGTCCTATCTTCTTGGTATCTGTTCTACCTTTAAAGAAGGGCACCCTAGCCCAGCTTGCAACTTTCAATTTAGATAGTCTTGGACACATTCTCACCAGCACCTTAGCCAGAATCTCCCTCTCAGAGGATCTGCCACACTGTATTATAGATATAAGAATAATTCTGCTGGGCAGTGGAGGGACACACCTTTAATCCCAGCACTTGGGAGACAGAGGCAGGGGGATTTCTGAGTTCGAGGCCAGCCTGGTCTATGGAGTGAGTTCCAGGACAGCCAGGACTACACAGAGAAACCCTGCCTTGAACCACCACCACCACCACCAAAAAAAAAGCTATAAAGAACATGGTATAAAATTACCTTCAAGCTACCAAAAAAAAAAAAAAAAAAAAAAAAGAATAATTCTATTGGGCTATAAGTTTTGCCCCAAATATTGATAGACCACATCTCAGCTACTTTTCTATTCCTTTGATAAAACACCATGACTAAAGCATCTGATAAAGGCAAGCATTTAATTTGGAGATGATAATTTCAGAGGGTTGGAGCCCATGACCATCATGTGGTTGGCAGGAGAACTCTGGAGCAGTAACTGGGAACTCATAGCTTGATCCACAAGCAGGAGGTGGAGAGAGCTGAGAGAGATGCTGCCTTTTGAAACCTCGAAAGCCACCCCAGTTGCACACCTCTTTCAACAAGGCCATACCTCCCAATCCTTTCCAAACAGGTCTTTCCACTGGGGACAAGATATTCAAATATATAAACCCATAGAGGCCATGTCCATTCAAACCACCACTGGCCATATAGTAGACAATAAAATTTTCAGGGTTTCCCCCCCCCCCCCATTCTTCTTTCCTTTCCCTCTTGTTCTTTAAGAGTCTTGTGTAGTTCACACTAGTCTCAAACTTGCTTTGTAATGTAGGATCTTGAGATCCTGATCCTCCTGCCTCAGCCTCCCAAGTGCCTGGGATTTCAAATGTGTACCCCCATACTGTTTAATTCATTTTCTTGCGTATCGTGTTGTTTGCTTTGTCTTATTAAAACCTTGATAACATTGTGGTGGTTTGAATAAGAATGGGCCATGTAAGTCCATATACCTCAGTACTTAGTCATCAAGAAGTGGCACTATTTGAGATGGATTAGGACATGTGGCTTTGTTGAAGAAATTGTGTCACTGGGAGTGGGTTTTGAGGTTTCTTTCTTTCTTTCTTTTTTTTAGATTTATTTATTATATCTAAGTACACTGTAGCTGTCTTCAGATGCACCAGAAGAGGGTGTCAGATCTCATTATGGATGGTTGTGAGCCACCATGTGGTTGCTGGGATTTGAACTCAGGACCTTCGGAAGAGCAGTCAGTGCTCTTAACCACTGAGCCATCTCTCCAGCCCGGTTTTGAGGTTTCAAAAGCCCACAATAGGCCTGATGTTGCCCTCTCTGCCTATGGATCAGGTTTTAGCTCTTAGCTACTGCCTGAGTGTCTGCCTGCATGATCCATGCTGCCATGATGATAATGTACTAAACCTCTGAAAATGTAATGAAGCCCCCAATTAAATGCTTTCTTTCATAAGAGTTGCCTTGGTCATTGTGTCTCTTCACAACAATAGAACAGTGAGGAGGATAAATATTCTGTCTGGATGACTTAATCAGTCATGATGATTTACAGAGCTCCTATTAAAGTTCTGTGGAAGTCTCCAGAAATAGAGAAACTGTTTCTGAGGCTGGAACAGGTCTCAGTTCCAGTCACAGGCGGTCCCACGTACCAAGCAGACACTAGTAACGTTTAGAAAGTGCCCAAGAGTTGTAAAAATTAAGGATAGTCTCTTAGTTTGTGCAGCAACCACCAAAGTCAGTTTCAAAATTCTGTGTTCTGCAGTGACTCTAGTACTTTCTGTGGCTGGAAGGGGTGTGCCAGGAACCATGTTTCTTCTGATTTTACATAGACTGCACCCTACTTTTCTTAGACCAGGGTTTGCCAACATCAGCACAGCATCCATTTGTGTCTGTCTGTGTGTGTGTGTTCTGTGAATGTAAGTGACCTCCAGTAGGATCCATGTGACAAGTTCCACGGACTGAGGGGGTTGACCTCAAAAGGGGGAGGACTCGTGGAACTCTTCACCGGAGAAAAAAATATTGAGCCATAGTTCTCATGGCAACCTATGTGTTTTGTTTTCTCTTATTCCTATTCTTATTTACATGTTCCTGGTAGCCTAGGCCAAGATCTTAAGTAAGAATAATGGGTAAGAAACCATCCCTAGAGATGGGATCACTAACATGACCTTATCCCTAGGGAAACCAACACTTTACTTTCTAAATCATTTACAAAACTATGGTGATAGATAAAAATTTTCCCAACAATAAAATTTCATATGGCTACACGTGTGTCAGCGAAGGTGGGTTTTGATAAGTAGTAAAGAAAGTCTTAATTAGAAAGAATTAAAATAGTTTAAATTTATGCATTGAAGATTTATTTAAAAAAATCAGGCATTAGGTGTTAAATAATAATTGACCATGGAGCTGGAGAGTTAGCTCAGCGGTTAAGAATATTGACCATAACGATTTATTAACCTGCTCTTGGAAATATGCCACTAGCCTTGGACAACTGCCCCAGTGGACACATCCTTTTAGAATTGGTATATTTCGATGATTTATATTAATAATGATGTTACCTGTTCTGTTTGTGATTCATTGAATACATAGTTTCAGAGTTGTAATGCTTGGATGATTTTTNTGCTTTACTGTGCCAAATGATTTTTGTTGGTATTTGTGATTGTTTTGCTGGATACAGTCTCCAAGAGTTGTAATGTTTGATATTTTATGTATAAAACCCCCCTGCTTGAGAGCTGCAAAATACACTCAGAATCAAACGGCCTCTGTGTTTGCTTCTGTTTGTCATTGCCAAATCCTTTCCCACCTAGCTTCGAGAACCCTCAGTTCCAGGGACCCCCACACCCAACTGGGGTGGTCTGTGGCAAGTGCTTGTGCTTGAATGTCCTGGTGTGTGTGTGTGAATGTGTGTGTGTGTGTGTGTGTGTGTGTGTGTGTATAAAGGCCAAAGTTCTGGATGTCTTCCTCAACAGTTCTTCATGTTATTTTGTTATTTTTGAAGACTGGAGCTCACTGGCAGGCGGGATTGGCAGTTAACAAAGCCCGGGAGTCCTGTTGTTTGAGCTCCGGAGAGGCTTCGAAGCATTTTACAGGCATTGACTCTGGTGCCCAGCTTTTAACATAAGTACTGAGGACTTGAACTCAGATCTTCATGGCTGCCAAGCAAGCACTTTCCCGACTGAGCTGTCTCCCCAGCAACAATGTATTCATTTCGAACAGAATCATTTTGTACTGGGGCTGTTCAGTATTTGGTGGGAAGGTTAGAAAGTTAGCAGGAATGCTGGTCTCTACCAGCTAAATGGCAGCAGCATCCCCTCCCCACCCCCCAAACCTTCCACTGTGCTGCCAAAAGGTTTCTCTATGTAGTCCTGGCAGCCTGTTACTTGCTCTGTAGACCAGGCTGGCCTTGAACTCAGAGATCAGCGTACTCTCTCCCCTGTGCTAAAGGTGTGTGTCACCACTGCTGGGCTCCAGTCTTCATTTTTGACAACCAAAAAATCTCTACAAATATTGCCAAATGTCCTCATGAAGGGGCAAAAATAACTCTAGGTTGAAAACTACCACCAGCATGTTTATGGTGGGGAGAGGTTCTGTCGTGCATATTTTTATGCATATTTTTTTAATGGTTAGGGAACATTGTCTTCATGTGTCGGTTAAAGGCACTTTGAAAGTCTGATGTGAAAGGAGGCAAAAGTCACTCTTACGACAGGCATAAGTTATTGGTTATATCAGGACTCCCTCCCT
Source organism: Mus pahari (assembly GCF_900095145.1). Lineage (NCBI taxonomy): Eukaryota > Metazoa > Chordata > Mammalia > Rodentia > Muridae > Mus > Mus pahari. The sequence goes on along the minus strand of NC_034596.1, from coordinate 79,266,965 downwards.
CGTGGGGCTGGCATTTAGTGGATTTCAAGTTGCACTCCCTCTTCAGCATATAGTTGAGGAATTCATAGTGTCTTAAGGGAAGGAAACTTGGTAGAAAATTCACTCTTAAAGAAGACTGTGAGAATTTGGAGAGTGGGGATAAGGTTACTAAAGTTACACATGGGGTCTATTCAGGACCAGAAAATAGACTAGGCTGTGAGCACAGGAGCGGGGTGGGTAGGTGGGTGGGGTACAACTCACCTGGGGGCAGGAAAAGTGTGGCGCGCACCCGGCCCTCGCGCACGGGCACGCGCCGCACCCCGGGAGCCATGAAGTGACGCTCATGCACCGCCCGCGCCAGCAGCCGCCCGCCGTCGGGCTCGTGTCCGTCCAGCACCTCCAGCTCCACCACGAAGGGCGTCTGCACGTCGCGCTTGATCAGGCGCCAGAAAGGCCGATCGGACTCCATGGCCCAGAGCAGCCCCATGGGCTCGATCCCCGAGAAGTTGCCGCCCAGCGCGGGCGCGCGTGCCAGGTCCAGCTCGCCGTGGTTGTCAGCGCGGTAGCGCGCGTGGGCTCGGAAGAGCGCGCCCTTCTCGTCGCGCAGGGCAGAGCGCAGCGTGACGGGCTGCTCGGGGGCCAGGCCGCGCACGGCGATGCCCAGCGGCTCGTCCCAGCAGCTGCGGCCCGCGGGCTCCACGCTCAGTGTCGCCGCCATGAGGAGCTGGAGGCCTCGGGGAGAGCCACGCGAGTCCGGAGCAGAGCCTGGCCTGCTGTGGAACCGACCTGGTGCGACTCTGGGAGTACCCGATCCCTGGCTCCCGTGCCTCAGACAAGACAAGAACAGAAAACCGGCTGACTCTATACAGGAAAGATGTGTGAGGTCAAAGTAGCAGTGGAGTTGTGCCAGGACAGAGGATTCTGCTCACGTGGTGTTGAGGGTAGGTGGTGACACTAGGTGAATAAGAACGAGGCAAAGTCTGGCCTTTGTGTGGATTCAGTAGCAGCTTTCTATAAAAACAAACAACTTTTAAATACGGTATTACTTTTATTTTAGGCTTGTTTTTTTTCCTACTTCAGGGAAATATGAAAGGCTAGATACTTTATAAAGAACAGAGATTTATGCCTTACAGTTTTGAAGTCTGGGAAGTCTACGTTGGAGGGGCCCATATTCAATCTCCTGTCATACAGTAGTGGAAAGCCAACAGCACTCAAATTTGGGTGTAATGTCTCAGACACAGGAGGATCATTGTGTTAGGCTGACACACACACACACACACACACACACACACACACACACACACACGCACTCCTCCAGAATAGCTTAGCCATTCTGTCCTATGCCTGCCAGCTATTTCATATTGTTGCTGTAACATGCCTGCTAGTCACTGATACAAAGAAGTGTCACTTGGCTCAAGGGCATGTGACCACATACCCTGTTTTGTTCTGTATTTTCTGAACGAGATTTGCTACTCTTAAAAAATTTTCATGGGGCTGGAGAGATGGCTCAGCAGTTAAGAGCACTGACTGTTCTTCCGGAGGTCCTGAGTTCAATTCTCAGCAACCACATGGTGGCTCACAACCATCTGTAATGGGATCCAATGCCCTCTTCTGGTGTGTGTGAAGACAAGTAGTGACAGTGTACTCACATACATAAAATAAATAAATAAATAAATATTTAAAAAAATAAATTTCGGGCTGGTGAGATGGCTCAGTGGGTAAGGGCACCCGACTGCTCTTCCGAAGGTCCGGAGTTCAAATCCCAGCAACCACATGGTGCTCATAACCATCTGTAACAAGATCTGATGCCCTCCTCTGGAGTGTCTGAAGACAGCTACAGTGTACTTACATATAATAAATAAATAAATCTTTAAAAAAAAATTTCATAAAGCTTTATGTAGGACCCATTAAATCAAAGGTCATTATTAACTGTTATGTTTAAAATAACCACCGGGGAGCCCTTCCTGCAACTAGGAAATGAGTTCACTGTGGTTTTCATAACTGACACTGAAGAATGCTACTAATAAGCCCAAAAGTTGTGACTCTAATACTCATGCTTTGTTATCTCAGTGTTCTGAAATTCTCCTGTTCACCACCCACCCACCACCTCCCTCACTTTACTCAGGACCAATCAGCTTAAAGGTTGGCTGATAATACTTTGTCTAGTAAGCCAACTGCTCCCCTCCTTGCCCTTTGAACTTTTGAACATGTTTTTTCCTATAAAAAGTCTACTCTGAGAGCAGAATGTACTGCAATTAGGTTCCCAAGTCCCTTTTGCAGTACTGGATGCCTAGTATTAAGGTGTGCTTAAGGTGTGCGTTCAATAAGCTACTCTTGCTTAACTGAGGTCACTGTTTGGTTTGAGTGGCAATTTCTGAACCCCAGTAATTGTAATTCAAAGCAAGCCTGGGTTGCATAGCGAGATCCTGTTTTAAACAAACACACACAGATTAACGAAGCATGCAAGAAAAAAAGGCCACACTCCTCCTTCAAAGAGAAAACTAGAGATGATCCACCCCTGCTGTAACTTACTCCATTCACCAACACAGAGTTAAAGTTTCTACCTATTCTTACAAGTGCAGTGAATATTGCAGTTTCTACAATGCCAGGCGATAGTGGTACATGCCTTTAATTTCAATACTTGGGAGGCAGAGGCAGCTGGATCTCTGAAGCAGCTGGGTCTCTGTGAGTTCGAGGCCTGGCTGGTCTAGAGTGAGTTCCAAGACAGTCAGGGCTTCACAGAGAAACCCTGTCCTAGAAGAAAAAACTGTCTTTTCTGGCACACAAGCTTTGAGAGACACTTTGAAACATAGGAAACACACATATGAAAAGAATAGGTTGAATGTGTCTAGTGAGTTGATACACAGAGACAGGCAGGCCAACCATCTAAGCACAAGATCTCCCAAAGAACCTCTCAGCACCAGACCCTGGGAGCCACTCTTCCGCTCCAGTCATACTTTCCCAAAGATAATTGTTTCAGTCAGGTTTGCATTACTGCAAGGTGATATCCCAGGGCATTAATTTATGGGGAGAAAATGTTTAACTAAAGTTTCTGAAATCCAGTCTGAGATCTGGGGCCTCCAGCAACGGAAGCCTCTCATGGGTGTAATGCAGACAACAAGGTGAGGTCCACCTACATACACATCACGCTTTAGAAAGAAAGACATTAGGATTCTACAACTCCATTCATGGGCATGCTCCCAGTGGCCTAAAGAAGTCACTACCTACCTCCCCCTCCCTTGCTTTTCTTTTTCATGAGATAGGGTCTCTCTGTGTAGCCCTAGCTGTCCTGGAACTCAACTCTGTAGACCAGGCTGACCCCGAACTCAGAAATCCACCTGCCTCTGCCTTCCAAATGCTGGGATTTTTTTTTTTTTTTTCAAGACAGTTCAAGACAGGGTTTCTCTGTGTAGCCCTGGCTGTCCTGGAACTCATGCTGTAGACCAGGCTGACCCAAAACTCAGAGATCCACCTGCCTCTGCCTTCCAAATGCTGGGATTAAAGGCGTGTGCCACCACCACCCAGCTTCAACTGGGGATTTTTAAAGTTTTCTTTTCATCCCATTGTAAAGCCTCCGGGTCTGATATTTTCTATACATATTCATCCTTTGTGACAATGTGGGGATTCAGCTTAACTAATATTAGTACCTTGGTTATAACAGCTATCTTGTATAACAAGTTGTTCTGTCATGTACCCCAAGCCCTTAGGACAAGCAGAGGCGTTGAGTCAGTCAGCTCATGCTGTAACATCCTCTGGTGCTCGGATTACTTTTTTTTTTTTTTAAAGATTTATTTATTATTATTCATAAGCACACTGTAGCTGTCTTCAGACACACCAGAGGAAGGCATCAGATCTCATTACTGGTGGTTGTGAGCCACCATGCAGTTGCTGGGATTTGAACTCAGGACCTTCAGAAGAGCAGTCAGTGCTCTTAACCACTGAACCATCTCTCCAGCCCCTCGGATTACTTTTTAACTGAGATAAATAAATGTTTGGTATAGCTAGGTACATTCCAGTTCTCATGGGTCACCCTTAGCAATTGTAGGGCATAAATCCTGTCATTGGATACAAAACTCTTCTTGTCATGTTGCTGCTCTAGACATATTTCTGTCTGTGAGTCCCCAGTAAATTTTATCCTGATCCAGTAAATTCTGGATCCCTTTGTTTGTCTGTTTTTTCTTTGATCTCCTTGCACCTACCACTTTTGGCTTCAGTTCTGGTACATCATGAGCGGATTATTGAACCACATCATGTGCCTCCGGAGTGCAAACTTTGGGAAGCTTTGCTGGGCCAGGTCCTTTTCTTTTCCATTCAGCCTTTAAACTCTTATGATTAAGAGGACCTTGTGGTGTCACAGGATGTTCCAGCTGAAGCTTATGGAACCATAAGTAGAACAGAGAGCACTTTGTAATCTTCCATGCCTTGATTTCTTTTTACATGTTTCCTAAACTTTAATCTTTAGAGAAAATTCTAAGATTATCTTATTTTTTTTTCTAAATTGATACAGTTTTCCCTGATATCAAATGTGAACAAGTGAATGAGGATATTTTTCTAAATTGTCTTGGTCACTGGATTATGTGTGCTTACTGTTGAGTCTGTGGCTCTGTTGGGTTGCTGTGTTTTTATTTTTATTTTTTCAGATTCATGCTTTTATACCTATAAACAAAGGATTAAATTTTCAGTTCTTGGTTTTGCGTGCAGTGAGATCCATTCTCTCTCTCTCTCTCTCTCTAGAGGTGACCTAGCAGAGCTTTTGATTCCTCTGCTCCCAGAAATGTAGTGTGTTTTAAACAAGCCTGGGTCTTGGTGTATCACATCTGTTAGCAAAAAACATAAGAGGTTTCAGGAGATCAAAGAAAGCAGCAGATTCTGGGATTGATGAAGTTGCAATTTATTGACAAAATGTGTCTTGAGCAACAAAATACACAGGTGGGCCATGGTTATAAGAGTGAGTACCCTAAATCTGTCTAGCAAATTTTTGCATGCAGGGGTAATTTTGGGAAACTCTGGAATTTGTTGTTGGTATCAAGTGATCCTGGTCCCTTGTGAATACCGTCCTCCCTTTCACCCCTAAACTTATCACAGTACTCCTATTGAGGTGGATTTTTATATTTGTGTGTGTGTGTGTGTGCGCGCGCGCGCGCGTGTTTTTTGAGACAGGGTCTCGCCACATAGCTCTGGAACTCACTATGTAGACTAGGCTGGACTCGAGCTCACAGCGATGTGTGCGCCACTTCACAAGGCCTTTTTTTATTTTTTATTTTTTATTTTTTATTTTAAAGAAAGATCTATGTAGCCCTGGCTGACTTGGAACTCACAGAGATAGCCCACCTCTGCTCAGGAGGGCTAGGATTGTAGCCTCAGGCCATCACGTATTTTGCTTGCTCCAATTTATCCACCTTGACCCCTACTGCGAGATGATTCAAGACCAGAGATGGCCTCTCCCACTAGGGCTTCTAAGACTCCTTAACTGTACGAAATTAATTGGTTTTTACAAGATAACTGGTCTTAGCTATTTTTAACTTTTTTTTTTTTTTTTACTTTTATTTACGCGTATAGCTATAGGGTTACCACCAATCGGTCACCCAATAATCACAATGGGAGTAGGTGTGAATGGGGCCAAATCCTCCTGCTTAGCTCAGCCTCACTGTCCCTCTGACCTCCCCGCCCACCTTAGAGTCCTTGTCTTGTCTGAGTCCTGGAACCTACGAGTCAGGAACTCCCAGAGACGCGCCAGGTCGGCTCCACAGCACTCCAGGCTCCGTTCCGGACTCGCGTGGCTCTCCCCGAGGACCCAGCTCCTCAAGGCGGCGACGTTGAGCCTGGAGGCCTCGGGCCGCGGCTGCTGGGACGAGCCGCTGGGCATCACGCTGCGCGGCCTGCCCCCCCCCCCAGCAGCCCATCACGCTGCGAGCGGCCCTGCGCGACGAGAAAGGCGCGCTCCTCCGAGCCCACGCGCGCTACCGCGCCGACGCCGGCGGCGAGCTGGACATGGCGCGCGCGCCCGCGCTGGGCGGCAGCTTTTCGGGGCTCGAGCCCATAGGGCTGCTCTGGGCCATGGAGCCCGAACGACCTCTCTAGCGCCTGATCAAGCGCGACGTGCAGACGCCCTTCGTGGTGGAGCTGGAGGTGCTGGACGGACACGAGCCCGACGGCGGGCGGCTGCTGGCGCGGGCGGTCATGAGCGTCACTTCATGGCTCCCGGGGTGCGGCGCGTGCCCGTGCGCGAGGGCCGGGTGCGCGCCTCTCTCTTCCTGCCCCCAGGAGAGTTTGCCTCATCCTCCTCCTGCCCTGTGCTTACAGCCCAGGTTGCGAACCCTGGGCCCCTTCTCTTGGTCCAGTCTTCTATTCTTTCTATGGGTCTATTAAAAGGTCAGTTGCCCCTGGAAAAGCCTTGAGGACTTGGGTTCAGGGCTCGTGGGTCCTGAACTGAAATTAACCAGAGAAGCAGCATCCTAAGTTGCTTAGGAAAGCAGCAGAGTTCACCCAAGCCTGGTGAACTAGAAATCCGCACTGTTGATCTTTAGGCTCACAGATAAGGTTGTGCACACGTTCACATTTGGCATGTGTTGTTCAGGCAAAGTGGGCCGGCCCAAGCACCGGGGAACTTTCTAACTTGCAGGACTTTACTGCCACTCAGAGTCCAGAATCTGAAAGTGTGGGCACAGAGTGCCAGGAAGTTTTGTTTCTCAGATGATTCCTAGGTAACTCTTTTCCAGGGCCGAAGCCACAGCTTTGAGAGGGACTCACAGAGAGCAGTTGTAGGGAATTTGGCCAGTGATGTTCATGACCCTTTGTTGAAACGCTGATGAAAAGCAGTTTGAAGATCATCCTAGGATACAAGGACGCTCTGCATCCTAAACATCAGTTAATGCTTAGTGCTGCAAGTGTTGATGGCCCCAATGTTGCTGCAGAAGATGGAAGGGATGTAGATGGTTTCCTAGCAAACGGCCTTAAAATAGGATTGCTACATATTTATGTGATAACAGGGAAAACTCCACCAGTGGGAAAGGGCCTTCATAAGAGATTCCCGTGTGGTCTTTCCGGAACATCCTCATGATTATCTATATTTCCTTTCTCTTCTCAGTCTGTTGTAACCTGCTATCCTAATTAGGGCACTGTTTTTTAAAGTCCAGAGCTTCCCGAGGTTTGCAGCATGGGAACTCTGGGGATTACTGTTGTGATCACAGAAAGAGAAAGGGCTGTAAGAATATGTTCTGGTGGGGTGTGGGGGAAGGGAGTGTCTCAGAGACATCCCTTTCCCCTGAGGGACCAGACACACACCGGTATAGTATAAAGTTTATTTTGGGCACGAAGAGGGGAGTTAAGAGAGTTGTAGAGGTAGAGAAAGACAGAGAGAAGGAGAGAGTAGATAAGTGGAGGCCTACCCTGACCACTTGGAGAGATTGGGGGGGGGGTAAGGGAATGGGAAGAGAGGGGGCACAAGAGAGAGGCAAGAGTGTAAGAGCAAGAGGCGGGGCCAAGCAGCCCCTTTAATACTGGGCCAAGCCTACCTGGCTGTTGCCAGGTAACTGTGGGGAGGAGCCTACCTGGCTGTTGCCAGGACCCATTAGGGTGGAGTTTAGACAGAATCCCAGCAATTACTACCAGTTTCATTTTCTGACATACTTTTTTCAGCTCTCTCCTGATTGCGACTTGCAGCCGACTGTTTCCCTTGTCAGAGATTCCTTTCACACTGTATCTGTGTTAGAGTAAGCGAACTCTTGCTGTACAGGGAGCCTGTGCAAGTCGTGCTTGTGCGCGAATGCGAGCCTGTGTGTGGTGTCATTAAAACTATCGTGGGAAAAATGTGTAACTTTATAATTCGGGGTGGGAAACTGGGGAGGAATTTCCTACAGGGTCAGAGAATTGTAAAGGAAAAATAAAACCTCAGTGAGACAGATTCTAAGCACAGTTCAAAGGAAGTAGGGCTGGAGGTGAAGTGTCGGGAGTACTACAGGTTTGAGGTTGGCCTGAGCCACACTAGTGACTTTCAGATCACCCTGAGCTACAGAGTAAGACCCTGTATCAAAATAAAGAAATAAAAGTAGTGATACTGACTTTACACATCAAACACATACAATCGGAACGCAGAATTTGACAAAGGAAATTAATACAAGATAATAAAGACACAAAACCTCAAAGGAAGAGAGATAAGGAATGGTAAGGAGCCTCGACACATTATCTGTGGAACAAACGGCTCTCCTACTGCCCCCAGTATAGAAAGAAGTATGTCCAGTAAAAGTCCAGGAACTTTTTTTTTTTTTTTTTTTTTTTGGTTTTTTTAAGATAGGGTTTCTCTGTATAGCCCTGGCTGTCCTGGAACTCACTTTGTAGACCAGGATGGCCTCAAACTTAGAAATTCGCCTCCCTCTGCCTCCCAAGTGCTGGGATTAAAGGTGTGCACCACCACGCCCTGCTTAGTCCAGGAACTTTTAAGCAAGTACAGATAAACTCGGAGTAAGGTAGACAGTTTGATGACAACCTTGAAAATTACAAGCCTTGGGCTGGAGAGATGGCTCAGCGGTTAAGAGCAGTTAGCTGTTCTTGTAGAGGTTGTAAGTCCAATTCCTAGTACCCTCATGGCAGCTCACAACTATCTGTAATTCCAGTTATTGGTGACCTAATACCCTCTTCTATCATCTTTTGGTACCAGGCACACACTTAGGCAAAACATTTGTACTGGCTAGTTTTGTGTCTACTTGACACAGCTGGAGTTATCACAGAAAAAGGAGCTTCAGTTGGGGAAATGCCTCCACGAGATCCAGCTGTAAGGCATTTTCTCAATTAGTGATCAAGGGGGAGGTCCCCTTGTGGGTGGTGCCATCCCTGGGCTGGTAGTCTTGGGTTCTATAAGAGAGCAGGCTGAGCAAGCCAGGGGGAGCAAGCCAGTAAAGACCATCCCTCCATGACCTCTGCATCAGCTCCTGCTCCCTGACCTGCTTGAGTTCCAGTCTTGACTTCTTTCAGTGATGAACAGCAATGTGGAAGTGTAAGCTGAATAAACCCTTTCCTCCCCAACTTGCTTCTTGGGCATGATGTTTGTGCAGGAATAGAAACCCTGACTAAGACAACATTCATTCACATAAAATAAAAAATCTTTTAAAATAACTTTAAAAAGTTACAAGCTCTGACACAGAATATACAGACATACCTAAGAATGTAGAATTCTTTTAAAGATACTGTTACATTAATTTACAGGTAAATCAATGGTGGGCTTTAATATCTACTAGTTGCAAGATCAAATTATCATTTCTATTACAAGCTTCAAAAACAGATTTGGGGTGGTTAAAGTAGGAAAAGAACATATTGGAAATCACAGATAGAAGAACACAGTCACCGGCAGTATTTTGAGGAAGCTGTGACCAACCTGCTCAGTCACCATCAGGTTAGCTGTTACTTTTGTCTTTGGTTTAGAAACTATGTTTCTATTCAGTTGCTGAGACATTGTAAAATAATCAGATCCTTTTTTCCCAAGTCAGGAAGAAAAGTGTGTTTCTGGTACAGTTGCACAGTCCACATATGCATGAGGATATCAGGCTGGAGGGGTGTCTCAGCCATTAAGATCACTTGCTGAGGGCTGGTGAGATGGCTCAGCGGCTAAGAGCGCCCAACTGCTATTCCAAAGGTCCTGAGTTCAAATCCCAGCAACCACATGGTGGCTCACAACCATCCATAACGAGATCTGACTCCCTCTTCTGGAGTGTCTGAAGACAGCTACAGTGTACTTACATATAATAAATAAATAAATCTTTAAAAAAAAAAAATCACTTGCTGATCTTCCAGAAGGCTAAGAATGGGTAGCCAGTACCCAGGTCAAGTGACTCATAATACCTGTCACTCCAAGTTCAGGGAGTAAGAATATAGCTGTGCACATGTGAGACATGTGCACACAACTCACAAGATCTAACAACAACAACAACAAAAACCTCGAGCTTGACCCAGATCCCTTACAGTCAGTCACCAGTGTTCTGTGTTTTGTGAGTGTCTCCAACATCTGATTGTCTTTTGAGCTGTAATGACTCATACTTGCGAAGCCCCTGCAGTAGGACCTACCATTAAGAAATGTCAATCACGGGGCTGGAGAGATGGCTCAGTGGTTAAGAGCACTGATTGCTCTCCCGAAGGTCCTGAGTTCAAATCCCAGCAACCACATGGTGGCTCACAACCATCCGTAATGAGATCTGATGCCCTCTTCTAGAGTGTCTGGAGACAGCTACAGTGTACTTACATATAATAAATAAATAAAACTTGAAAAAGAAAAGCAAAGAAATGTCAATCACATGGCTACAAGTGAAGAAGATAAAAAGTCAGGTCCACGTGAGTTTAGACTGGAGTGTGGGGCAAGGCAGGGATGGCTCTGGAAAAAAGAAAAAAAATCAGTAAAGGAACCCCAGACTCAGATAGTATTCAAAGACAAAGAGTATTTATTCTGCAGTTACCATTGTTTCCGAATGACAGCCTCCAGAGATATTGGAGTTCCTTTTATAACAGGACTGCTTAATTGCTTCTGAGATAACAATAGACTTCGAAAACTTAGAGCACATTCCAAGGGGTTACAGAAATCATTAATGGAAAGTCACAAAGAAGATATAAAGATATTGAATGAGTTGGTCTAAACAAACTTAGAAGGACACTTAGTCTTAAACTTTGCCTGACCCTGTAAACCAGTAATAAATGTTGAAAGGCTTCAACTTTGAGAAGCACAATTCCCTGCAGAGGCTTTACCAGAGGTTTCAGGGGCTAAGCCAGAGGCTGCAGCCTCTAGCCCCAGAGCAACTCAGACAGGCAGAACAACTGCAGAAGCAGGGTACCTCACACCGAGGAGAGAGAGAGAGCAAATGGCCCATGGCCTCCTTTCTGAGTGGAGATACAATGGGATATGAAAAAATGAATTCCTCAGTTCCAGATATTGCTCATCTGAGCTTCATGGAGTCTGTGAGAGTTGAGTCTGTGGAGTTGAGCCTCATCTTACCACTGATGTCTAATTTGAAGAGAGCTAATTGCCTTTGAAAGCCAGGATGGTAGAGGGAGATTCATGGCTCTTTGTGCCCACCATCATGGAAGTCAGGTGCTGGCAGGATGGGGAGACTGGATGTTTGGCTCTTTGTGCAATCTCCACTCAGTTTCCTGGTCCTAATTTCCTGTTGGCTCCCTTCAGCCTCAAAGCAGGCTCTTACAGACCTCTGCAGCCACTAGCATAGGACCACCTGGGGTGGTACCTGTCAGGCTGGCTCTTTGTTTACACCTGCCAGTGCTCTTCAAAACAATTGCCTTTCAGGGCAGACGCTGCTCCCTGCTGATAAGCTCCTGAGATTCTCCAGAGTCACCCTCCTGAAGATCCACCTACACAGGCCCCAAGACTGGGGCTGGGGGGAAGGGTTTTCTCCATGCTATATAAACTTAGTACTTCATTAAACTTTGGGCTTTGATCAGGATTCCTTGTCTTGGCCCCATTCTTTCTCACCTTCTTTTCCCCTTACAGCCCCAGTTTGCCTTTCAGGACAGACCTGGTCGAGTGTGGCCATGGGCAGCCCTCTCATATGGCGCCCAACGTGGGGCCTGAACACGGTGGGGACAAACTGAGGATGCGCTGTCCAATGTGGAGCTCCATGAGAAAAAAAGGAATAAGAAGGTCTAAGCTGGTATTGTGTTGACCTGGCACTAATGCCACTTAGAGGTGACAGCAGAAAATGGGAAAAGAAAATTCTAAACAGGCTTTTGTCTGCAGTCTTCAAGAACTGCTTCAGGTGAGAGGAATAGGGTTTAAGGTTCTAAACAGGCATTTGCCCACAGCCCTCAAGAGCTGCTTCAGTTTGAAGAAAAGGTGTTAAAAAAATTTTGTAAAACAGAGTATTGCTGCCCATGGTTCAGAGAGGAAAAAATTTTAGACAAGAGAACCTGGGAGAGAGAGATCAAGAGAGAAGGAAAATGGAGTTTAGAATTCTCCTAAGGACAGAGTGAAATCCGGAGACGTCCGGCTTTCTCTCTGGACCCTGCAGGAGACACTTAGATTTGGTTACATCAAGTTCTCTACCTTCTATGTATTGTCTGTGTTTGGTGCACAAATCTTCCACGTGTCAATTTATGTCTGTTTTGTCTCGTCTGAATGAGTGACTGTTCTGTGTTTCATGTTCGAAGATAAAAAATGCCTAAAACTTTAGCTACTGACAACTCAGTCTCAGTTTGTGCAGCGGAGCCTGAGAGAGGCCCACAGCTTAGCCAGGAATCAAGCACAGCAGGAAAGCCCCTGCAGAGAAACTAACTGTCTTTAAGAGAGTCTGTGAACTCTTAATTTTAAAGCAAAACAGCTGATAGTTGGTTTTTTCCTAAAAATATATCTCATAATTACTGTGTCTAGCAAGTGACAAAGTACTTTTTATCTTAAAATTATAGCGAAAAAAGGTAAAATTCTGTGGTCTAAATTTATAATTCGTATAGCCGCTTCATTTGGTTTTTGACTGCTCTTAAGGGTGTAAAAATGTTCTGATCATAGAGTATTAGCTCCAGTGGTGACAAAAAGGTTAGCTTTAAAATGGTAACTTAGGGTTGGAGTCATTTTAAACATGTGGCATAAAGCAGGCCGAAAAACTAGGCCTCTAGGAAAACTTCTAATTGAGATAATATTTAACGTGATTCTTATCCTAAAAGGTAGACTTAGGGATAAGATTTAAAACAATGTCTTTTTAATGACGCATTAAAATTTGCAGTCATACATTCATAGGTATAAATTGGCAGCCAAACTTTGTAATGTGATAGTGATGTTTCTAACATTGATTTCAAAGATGATAGTGTTTTAAAATTGGGTTTTGCTTACCAAAAGTTTTATATATGTATATGTGTGTGTGTGTGTGTGTATGTGTGTGTGTACATGTATATATATATTCTAACCTTGTATAAAAAACTTAAAAATTATGGTTAAAGTTACCAATGCTCCATTGACTGCAGCTTGCAGCTTGATTTCAAATTTTAGATCTTTAATTCACCTATATAACGTAATTAGGATTGTTACAAGAGTAATCATCTTATGAGAGCACTAATATAGCTCTCTGTGGCCATCCGACCATACAAAGCAAAAGACAGACTTATCTAGATATGTTCGTCTTTGTGCAAATATTGGACTCTCATACAACTTCACTATGGTTGCTGCCTTACAGGGGATTACCATACAAGCAACTTTTTCACAATTTTTAAATGTTTTAAAAATCATAAGACTGTTCAGAATTGGAGGCATAGGCAGACAGTTGAATTGTCCACCTGAAATCTGTCCTCACTGCAGGAGGGCCAAGCCTCAGACCAAATGCTCAGAGCAGCCTCAGGAAAGCTCCTGTGGTTTTCTTTTGTTTTACAGACCTTGCCTAAGGAAGTTCTTGGGACCTCACCTTTCCCTGCCTTCAGGGAGAATTCTTTTTAGCTAAACATTTATTTCAGATCTACCCAGGTGTTGTTCATAATAAAGTTTAAATTCAAAATTTATAAAAGGTCAATCGTAAGGACATTACAGTCTGTCTTGCTTACTTCATATAAAATTATTAAAGAGTTTGTCTTTCCTTGATAATTGTAAAGGGTTTGCGTCTGGTGAACTGGTGATCAGTGGAAAGTTTTGCCTCTAAGTATGGCTTATACAGCTTACATTATGTAAGAATAATTTTTATTGTCTCTGCTTCTATACAAGAAGCTAAGAGTTAAATCTTTCAGTGTGGAAAGTATTAGCTAAGGCCTCTAAAGGGAAGTTTACTTCAAATCTTTGCTCTCACACAATGAGCTTTAAAGTTCTGGGGAGTTTGTCCCATAAGATTCAGAGGCCATATCTTTTTAATATTTAAGGTTTTAGTTATACTAGAAAATTGTGATATAGAAAATTTAAGAGCAAAAATTTGATTTGCTTCAAAATTTTTATTTTCCAAAGCTTCCAAGAGATGTTAATTGGCTAGGACCTTACTGTAAGGTCTTAAAATAATTTAAACATTTGAATATTATCTCGAGAGACACAAATTAATTGGTAAAGAACAAAAGGCTTTGCAGAAAATACAGGAAGCTTTTATAATTGTTATCAATTATACTACGGTAACTAAATACTAGCTGCTTATCTTAGTTGTGGCTATTAAGTGTGCCCACAGCAATTGTTTTGGCAAAGAGAAGGCATTAATGTAAAATCATTTTTCTTCTCCAAGTAAAGTTTTAACATCCTATTGTAAGGCTGCTGTGGTACTAGTTAAAATTAAAACTTCCCTTTTCCAAACAGCAAATTGGTTATCCAAAATACTAATATTTGGCCTACTGCATACCATCATTTTAAGATAAAATTGATAATCATCCTAAAGATAAAAGTTGCTTTTATGCATGCATTTGTATCTTCTATAAATTCATGCATGCATGCACCCCTTTTTTGTATTTAAAAGCAGCTTTTTTATAAAAGAAAAGAATATGTGAATTAGGTCACATGTTTATTCTTTTTAGTTTCCTCCTGCTTCAGCACAGATAATTAAATTGTGTGCTGTAGACGGTGTTTTAAAATGTTAAATAATCAAGCTTTAATTTGTATATTAATAGTCAATATATCTCAGAGCTTAAAATTGCTTAAAAATTGTTCATCCCTCAGATACTATAAATTCTCAAATTTGTCACAAATTTGCAATTGTTTATGCATATGCAACTCATAAGAAAAAATACTGTTCTTTTAAAAAGACTTATCTTTAGACATTTAAGAAATTGTCCGGGGGCTGGTAAGATGGCTCAGTGGGTAAGAGCACCCGACTGCTCTTCCAAAGGTC
>NC_034596.1:79250347-79251691 GCF_900095145.1 Mus pahari | reverse complement strand
ATGGTGTTAATTCTTGAGGACTTAATCAATTACTGCAAATGGATACTCTTATTTCTGATTAATAAATAAATAAAATATGCACATGTGACTACTGATACTTTTTCAGGCTTTCTGCTCTATAAGAAAAACAACTAAAGTGTAAGTTAGCCATTGCCTATGTTAAAAATTCTTTATATACTTGGTGTTCCAAATTAGATTAAAATAGATATTGGAACTGGCTATAACAGTCAAATATTTGAGATGTTTTGTTAACAATTTAATGTTACCCATGTCACTGAGACTTTTTATAATTCTCAAGACAAGGTATTGTGGAACTTTAAAAACTATATCTTGCTTTCTCTCTCCTTCGCCTGCTTGTGGTGTGGGACTGAGCAACTGCTAGATCCTTGGACTTCCATTCACAGCTGCTGCTGACCATTGTTGGGAGTTGGACTGTAGACTGTGCCGCATCGATTTGAAGTAGGAGATGCTGTCCTGGTGAGGAGACACCGAGCAGGGAACCTGGAGCCGAGGTGAAAAGGACCATACCTGGTGCTGCTAACAACGCCCACCGCTGTTAAAATGAAAAGAATTCCCACTTGGGTCCACGTGTCCCACATAAAAAGAGCGCCCCCAGGAGCTGATCAAGATGAGTAGACAGTAGGAGTAGAAACAGGGGTAGCAGCATTGGTAAAAGGAAAACAGGGAATCCAGTCTTTAAAAGATGCTGTCAATGAAGACCTAGAGATGCTAGAAAAGTCTGTTAATGCATTAGAAAAATCTCTTACCTCCTTGTCAGAAGTAGTGCTACAAAATAGAAGAGGTCTTGATTTATTGTTCCTGAAAGAAGGAGGACTGTGTGCTGCCCTCAAGGAAGAGTGTTGTTTTTATGCAGAACACACAGGAGTAGTTAGGAACTCTATGCAGAAGTTAAGAGAAAGATTAGAGCGAAGAAAGCGAGATCGAGAAGCCCAGGGAGGATGGTTTGAGTCATGGTATTCCCAGTCCCCATGGATGACTGCTCTATTTTCCACCTTAGCTGGACCAGCTCTTACTGTGTGCTTAGTTTTAATTTTTGGTCCCTGTCTAATTAATAAGGGAATTGCTTTTATCCAGAGTAGACTAGATGCAGTAAAACTTATGGTATTCCAGGAACAATATCAACCTATATATTAGAAGCAGGAGAGGCGGAGACCAACTTTTAAATTCTAAGATTAGAATTTGTAAATAGAAGAAGAGGGGAAAATGAAAGGAATTGAATTCAAGAAAAGCAAAGAACTATGACCTAATCGGCCATCAGTGGGAATAGAGGCTCCTTGGTCTTCCAAACTCTATATGACCTAGCACAAGGCAAGGCCTGGGCCA
>NC_034596.1:79246448-79248182 GCF_900095145.1 Mus pahari | reverse complement strand
TAATAATTCCAATATTAGAGATTCCTAATGAAGATAACTAAAAATCTTTATTAGCTAGCAGAGTTAACTTGGAGCATAGCCCATTTACATGAGAAACAGCTTTTCTGTGGATTCTCAAAGCCACCTCCCTTATACTTGGAGGTAGAGTTTGAGCTTGATCGTTGCTAATTTGCAACTGAATAGAGTACCTGGGCTTCTTCAAAGAAACTTTTATCTTGTTGCTTTACAACTGTTTTGGCTTTGTGTTTCAAGCAGGTCAGCTACCCCTGACTGTGGTCGGCAGCCAGTGTTCAGCTTCGCCTACAACAAAGAGCAGCGGCAGAAATTCTTCGATATGAAAAAACGTATTGAATATATATTGTGGCTTTGGTCTGAATTCAGGAATAGGTGTGCGATGAGGGCCGGACAGTCAATGACGGGCAACCAGATTTCAGAACTATATCAATCTAAGACAGAGGTATATGCCAAGAGGCCGTGGTTTATTAATAATATTCCACAGAGCCATGTTTGTGCAAAATAATCACAAACAAGCTGCATGTACACTCTTTGACAGATAAGAATAGTTTCTGAAAAATCTGGCCACCTAAGACAGGCACAGCTGTCAGCCACCATAATTCCTAGGCAGGACAATGGAGCATAAATATATTTTGTGCCAGTCCAGAAATTTTATTTATATATTTAAGGGGAAATTGTTGGCTCCCTTCAGCCTCAAAGCAGGCTCTTACAGACCTCTGCAGCCACTGGCGTAGGACCACCTGGGGTGGTCCCTGTCAGGCTGGCTCTTTGTTTACACCTGCCAGTGCTCTTCAAAACAATTGCCTTTCAGGGCAGACGCTGCTCCCTGCTGATAAGCTCCTGAGATTCTCCAGAGTCACCCTCCTGAAGATCCACCTACACAGGCCCCAAGACTGGGGCTGGGGGGAAGGGTTTTCCCCATGCTATATAAACTCAGTACTTCATTAAACTTTGGGCTTTGATCAGGATTCCTTGTCTTGGCCCCATTCTTTCTCACCTTCTTTTCCCCTTACAGCCCCAGTTTGCCTTTCAGGATGGACCCAGTTCGAGTGTGACCGCAGGCGACCCTCTCAATTTCCAATGTCTCTATCTACTGTCCTATATCTGTGACCTCACAAATGTCCTTATTCCCTTTTCTTTCTCTGTCTCTTTCTTAGGTCAAAGGTCCAGGAATTGGCCTGCTGGGGACTTCTAAAGGAGCTGAACTCTGCCTTGCCTTGGCCTCTTTCCTGAAAGGCATCATGACCTCTGTCATAATCAACAATGGCTCCATGGCCACTGTTGCCAGAACCTTAAAATAAAAAGCTGAGCGTCTGCCCCCTGTGGGCCCTGACATGAATTGAATCAAAGTAACCAAAGATGGCTTTTCAGATGTGGTGGATTTTCTGGATGTCCCTCTGGAAGGAGCTGACCAGAACTGCAGCATCCCTGTGGAAAGGTCTGACACGACCTTCCTGTTCCTCGTGGGTCAGGACGACCACAACTGGAAGAGCGAGTTCTATGCCAATGAGATCTCCAAACGCCTGCAGGCCCACGGGAAGGAGCAGCCCCAGATCATCTACTATGCTACATTCTTTCCAGTAGTGACAAGTGCCAACAGGCCCCCAAAACCTGGGCGCTGTCCCGAGGCAAAAAGTTCAAGGAAACTCAGTCTTCTGGAATGGTGGCATCCTCCATGTGCTTCCCCGGAACTGCTACATTCTTTCCAGTAGTGACAAG
>NC_034596.1:79222978-79245748 GCF_900095145.1 Mus pahari | reverse complement strand
AAATAAATCTTAAAAAAAAATTAACAAAAACCTTAAGAGGCTGAGAAGCATTTCTGCTTTGTGGCACAGCATGCAACTGATAATGTTTCAGTGCCTACTACGTAATGTAAGCCAATAACTACTTCCTAAGTGCTCATAAATAAATCCTTTTTATCATATTTATGAGCATATGCAGTAACCCCTGGAGTATGTAGGGTTTGCAGATTTGCAGATTTTGCAGATTTGCACCAGATGGATTGAACCTACTTGAAAATGGCACTAAATCTCCATTGAGGGAGATGAATCTCCACTACAGGGGCATTTCATGTCATTTTGCCTTAAGCCTTCTGATGTAGTATAGGAGCTATTTGCACAGTGTTTGTTCAATACGTAATCTGGCTGTGATCTTAAATGCTTTAAATAGCCTTTTCTGATTACATACCAATTCCACAGCATTTTATATGAAATATGTGAATCATTCCAGTTTTTGGGTCCAGGTACCAATCCCTCATAAATGCCAGTAAACAGCTGTAGTATAAAACTCATTACAACATCAGATTTGGGGCTGGAGAGATGGCTCAGTGGTTAAGAGCCACTCACTGACTGCTCTTCCAGAGGACCTGAGTTGAATTCCAGCAACCACTGGGTGGCTCACAACCATTGTAATTGAATCTGAGGCCCTTTTCTGGTGTTTTTTGAAGACAGTGAAGGTATAGTTACATACATAAGATAAATAAATAAACCTTTAAAAATATATCAGATTTTAACTTCTCTTAGAATGGAAGTCATAACACTTTAGTTACTATTTACTAGTTAGGAATAAAACTAATACGAAATGTAAAGCAAGTATGCATCTAGTTTTGTAATATCTTCTCAAATGAATAAGAGTTCTTCTAGCAAAGCAACTGTATTGGGTTCTTGTTATTCCTCTAGACATGTAACTCCAGCATTGCAAATGTTGGGAAAATAGTTAGATTAGGATTATGTGATTTTTAACATTGATAATTGTGAAAATATATAAAAGTGAGACCACCTATTATAAATAGTCCAATAAACCTAAATGTTTCTTAAAACATTAACTGTATTTGCTCCTTTATTATCTTTTTTTGGTTTTTCGAGACAGGGTTTTGTTGGAGACCAGGCTGAGAAAAACTAGGCCTTTTACAGTCTGCATCTGAGAGCCATATAGTTCTTTGTTGAGAGCCAAGTTGCCCCCTCCTTCCCAGGGCTGTTCAACACCCTCCCTGCCAAGACTGCTCTATCTCCCTCCTCCCAAGGCTACTGTCCTCAGCTGACACCTGGGAGGATCTGGGACTCTGAGATTAGCTGCCTGGTGTTCCGGAGCAGTGACACCAAGACTCTGAGAAAATCATAAGAAGTTTCAAGTCTGCAGTCAACATCCCCCCATTTGTCCTTCGCCCTGTTTCTTGTGATCGTTTCTCAACCCCTCCCCATTCCCCCTCCCAGTGTTTATAATCAAACATTCAAGCCGGCAATAAACGAAGCCTTGACAACTCTTTGCTTGACTTCCCTCTTCTTTCCCTCCCATTTCTTACTTTTAGGCTCCGTCCCCCTTAACCCCACAAAATAACTTGTCCCACGGGCCAGGAAAGGGTTTCTCTGTATAGCACTGGCTGTCCTGGAACTAACTCTGTAGACCAGTCTAGCCTCNAACTCAGAAATCCNCCTGCCTCTGCCTCCCAAGTGCTGGGATTAAAGGCATGTGCCACCACTGCCTAGCATGTTCTGATTCTTTAAAAAAAAAAAAAAAAAAAAAAAATATATATATATATATATATATATATATATATATATATATATATATTTAAAGCAACCAACTCGTCATATATATTTTCCTTTGAAACCCTAGAACATTAGGTGTTTGTTACAGAGACCTGAAAGACTGGGGCGGCCTATAGTCTGAGGCTGTAAGACAGTCTTGCTTCAGTTTCAGTGTACTTTTACAAATGAATGTATCAAAGAAAGCACTGATCCAAGGAGGGCTGTGTGAGTTCAGAAAACCATGCAGATAAATTCCAGTAAGCACACATTAAATATTAGCAGAGCAGCCCTTACCTAGAACTTCCTCAGGACAGACAATGTACTGTAGATTATATCTTGCAGCACAAAAGCAAGGCAAAAGGCCATATCCAGACTCAGGGTACATTGGGGACAGTGCTCAGCATAGCCTTTCCCCAGATTGGATGTTCCAACATCTAATAAGAACAAACATGACTTATATGTTGAAAGTAAATGCTTGTCACGGGAGTCACGAGATCTCGTCCGAGAACAAGCTAGGGAACAAAATGTGCGTAAGACAAAAGCCCCTCTGCCTTTTCTCCTGGAGCCTCTCTCACAGTTCCCCATTATTTACTGTGTATGTCTTCTGCTTTGCTCTCTTTTCCTTTTAAATTAGAAATTCCAAAATAGGCAGAAAGAAGAAAGAAGAAAGGAGGAAAGTTTAAGCTTTGGCACAACTATAATAAACACACTCAGGGGAAAGATTGAAATAAAGTTTTCAGCTTTTGGAAGTGGGGGGAGGGTAAAATTCTTTCCCTCTAGCCTTTGTGTTCAGTAACGAGAAGCTAAACCCAACACTGACACACTGGAGACCCGCGCACTGACAAAAGGTGGCAGCCAAGTCCCAGCCAAGAATGCAGCCTTAAGAGAGAAAGAAGACTGAGGCCCTACCAACTTGTCACTCAGGGATTCTGAGAGGCAAAGACAGGAATTGAATCTTTAGAGCTGGCAATATGAGAGCTCAGGTGACAGACATCCTAAACTGCCTTCTTCTTCCTCTTCGTCTTCAGCCATCTCAGTACAGAGGGATGGGGAGGAAAGGTAGTCAGTCAGTCACAAGGGTTCATTCTTGTCCTCTGACCATGTGGTTACCTCATCTCTCAGAGGGCACCTTTCCCTCATTACCTTTGCTCTGTGTAGCCCGGAAAGGGTTTGCATACACCAAGGTCCCCCAGAAAATGTGTGGGTGATTAGCCTTGAGGTTAACTCAGAGCCAACAAACCGTCAGCTCTGTGTAGTTGAGGAGCTCTCCCATGGGTGTGCAAATCCCTTCCTACGGAAAGAAGTGCAAATGTCATTTGTAGGAGAGAGTATGAAGTGTCTAGCAAAATCCCATCTTGCTGTGAAGACTATCCTGGAACTTTCTATTTAGGCCATGCTTATGTTAAACTCACAGAGATCTGCCTGCCTGTCTCCTAACACGTACAGTGAATGCTGGGATTAAAGGAAAGACTGTCTGTGCCCAGTCTTAGCCATAAGCATTTTACCGTGTGTCATTCTTTTGACCATGCTCTGGGTTCTGACACTCATGGCAACCCCTGCCCCACTCCATAGAACTATTTTTGTTGCTACTTCATAACTGTAATTTTGTTACTGTTATGAATCATAATCTTTATGTTTGATATTGAAAGACCCCCGTTCCAGGGAGACCCTCACTCAGGTCCCGGGATGAGCTGATGCCCCAATAACTCGAGAGAAACCGTTCTTGTTGCAACATGCATGAGATTTAATCGGGAATCAGCATCCTGAGGTCGAACTCATAACCCACACAGGGGCAGAGGAGAGCGACAACCAGCAGTTGCAGTTAAGGGTTTTTTAAAGGAAAAAACCACAAAGAAAGGGGAAGATAGGACCACAAAGAATGGGGAAGCTGAGTAAACATCATAAGAATGGGGATGATAGATTACAGCCCATCTCTTACAGAAGGGTTACAGGCTATCTTTGGCAAACATTCTTGGTGGGGAAGCTAAGTAAACATCATAAGAATGGGGATGCTATACTACAGCTCATCTCTTACGGAAGGGTTACAAGCTATCTTTGGCAAACATTCTTGGTCCCTCACACAATGAGTCAGGAGCCAGAGTGGATCAAGACTGTGATGAGCCAGTTCCAGTGGTCATCAGTTTCCCAGGTGGAAAGCGAAAGAACAAAGAACTCCATGCTGGGCTTTGTTTCTAGGGGTCTAAGAAACACATTGAGTTGGGGTCTTACATTATTTCTGATGATCTTAGGTGATCCCTCATAGGGCTCAAGACCACAGGTGATGTATCAAAAAGGCAATCAGATCCCACTGAGGTCCACCCTGGTCTAAGAGTATTCCCCACCCTTGGGATTTATAAGCATACTCTTGCTCACATTAGCATGGGGATAGCTCCAACCTTTTTTAATTATGACAGACTTTATATTAGTATATCTTAGGTTTTAGTCCCTTATATTGATTGAGCGCAGAAGTTCTTGAATCCACAAGAAGTACCAAGAGAAGCATTTGTCTGTCTTGAAGCACTGTGGACCTATAATGGCAAAAGCAGTTTTTTTTTCCACGTACACAACAGGCACCAGTGACCACTTCTTCAAGCATTGCATTGAGAGCCACATCTTGAATGGGTTTCTTTGTTTGATTGTAAACTTAAGAATTTTTGTCTCTTTACAAGTCTTGTTTTTTGTTTGTTTGTTTGTTTGTTTTCTTTCTTGCCAATTGCTTTGTAAACATGTTTCCTGCCTTAGGGCGTGGTCAGCTGTCAGGTGCTTTGTAGCTCACAAGAGCCAGGCTACAAAGTCTGAATTCTAAGGTCCTGGTGAATTGCAGTTAATGACAAAGGTGTTGTTGTTGTTGTTGTTGAGTAAAAGTTGCTGGGTTGTTTAAAAACCAGTACACAGTATCTAGAATTG
Organism: Mus pahari; assembly: GCF_900095145.1. NCBI lineage: Eukaryota > Metazoa > Chordata > Mammalia > Rodentia > Muridae > Mus > Mus pahari. The sequence continues at coordinate 79,241,080 of NC_034596.1, read as the reverse complement.
TCAAGATCTGTCTCTCTTGGGGCTACTTTTAAGAGCCAGGCTACAGCAAGATGTCCTGAAGTGCTCTTGCCCTGCCCCACTAGTTGACAGTGGTCATGACCCTAAGACAGAGACCGCATACAACCATTTCCCCTTGTCCCAGGGCCTTCTCACACATGCCCTGTTCACAGTCCTGGGCTCCTCAATACAGATCACCAAAAGGAACAGCATGCTGAGTCTTTGCTTCCCTGCAGAGGCTGGCCCCCAGGCAGGCCCCAGGTGGGCACAGAATTCCATTATTGCATGCTGGTCACGTGAGAGTCCAAGGACACACATGCTTCACTCCTGCTGCAGACCTTATTCCCAAGGGTCCTCAAAATCCCCTTCAAAGCACGAACAGACAACAGCTTATCTCTAGATGCTACTGAATGTAAAAAAGAAACAAGGAGGAAAGGAACCTGGTGCTTCTAGGGATGGTGGGGGAGACAGTTTATTATAACTACATGGGAGAGCACAGCCAAGGCACAGACATCTGGGAGAGTCCAGAGTAGACATGACCAGACTACATTAGTCCATGTGAGGAGGGGGTGAGGGGAAGGAAGATGGGGAGAGAGGGGAACCAGGTGCAGCAGCCAGGAGGCCAAAGGTACAGAGGGAACAGGTAACTAAAATAGTTGAACTAGGTAGGGAAGAATAGCCCAGGCCCCTAGGCTGGAGAATTCAGGGTAGTGAGGGTGGAGTATGCCAGCCAGGAGTGCCCTGTAACAGGTAGGGACTGAGGGATTCTGGAAGAAGCTGGCAGCCAGGTCCACTTTATTTTGTTGAATAGGCACCTCAGTCACTTCTCCCAGGTTTGAAATCCAACAATCGCTTATCCCCAAACAATGTTTTTCAAAGTACTAACATATAACTACACATCTTTTAGAACTACTTGTCTTAATTTTACCCCTTTCTGCAGTCTTTTATTTTTAAAGATTTACTTCACATAATTGAGCTCTGTACCTGTCTTCAGACACACCAGAAGAGGGCATTAGATCCCTTTACAGATGGCTGTGAGCCACCATGTGGTTGCTGGGATTTGAACTCAGGACCTCTGGAAGAACAGTCAGCGCTCTTAACCGCTGAGCCAGCTCTCCAGCCCCCTCTTTGTGTCTTTATTCTTCATATTCTTGCTTCTCTTGATAGCTTTTCCTTGTTGACTAAATGCAAGTTTCAATTTGAGATCCCATGGCTTAGGTTACTATGCTGTGGCGTTCGAATCCACTGGGAAAAGCTAAAGACTTAGACTCAATTCAATTTTAGATCAAATGGATTAACTCTTACTGTTGGCAGAAGGACAGCCTTGAAAGAGTCAGACAGCACACCACACAGAAAGGGGATAAGGGAAGGGGTTATAGAGGTGAAATTACAGGTATGGAATCCACAGCTGGACAAGAAAATTATTGGACTCCCTGAGTTGTTTCTCTTTCCCGTTGTATAGTAATAAAAAGAACTATAGGAGAGCTTACAAAAGCAGAAAGCAAGTGGTTAAAATACCTCCAAGCAAGAATCGGATTATTCTATTCTTATCTGTAGGCCACTATGATCTCTTAGGCATTCCAGGGTAAAGTTCAACGGCCCTTAAGGGATGCCTGTCCCGTATTAAGTTTCTTTAGCCGTTACAGAGGAGTTATGTGCAAATTATTATACAGGTCAGAGCACTCTGGAAGGAGTATCGCTAAGTGACTAGGATAGTAACGGTGCCATCAGGTTAGGACTGCTGGCTGTCATGTCCCCACATCTATTTCTAGACCCCTTTTGCAGGTGCCACTTGCTGCATTCTGAAAGGCTGGGAACCATGCCAGAGGCTGCAAGGGAATGAAGGAAAGACAGACACACAGACACTGGTGTGGGTCTAGGGTTGTTCAGAGATTCACCAGTCTGACTTGAGTTTCAATTTTAGTAAAATAGAAACTTTTTACTAAAAACTGGCCAGGATAGGAGCAGAGAGAGAGCGAGTTCTTTAGGCAAGGCCTCAGTTATTGGTAATCCAAGGATTATAAGAGCAAAAATCACAAAGTTATAATTCTGGGGATCCAAATTTGTAAGAATAACAGCTCTGAGGGGAAAGGTATCCTGGCAGTCAAGAACCGGAATACCACAAAGTCACACAGCACAGCAAACTTCACACAGGAGATCTATTGGGAAAGATGCAGGAGGGTGGCTGCCTCTGCTTGGGTGATGAGCAGCAAAGGACTGAGTGGGAGGTGAGCCTTATGTAGGGGTTTTGGGGAATAAGCTTTTGTAAGGTAGGGATTGGTGGGATTTCAGGTCCTGACTTTGGGCTTTTTAACCCTACAAAATTAACTCATATCCTGCCTGTTGCAGGCAAAGTTTAGTTTTGTAACAAGTGTCCAGCAGGTACCTCAGCTATACAATCAAGAAAGCATTTAATACAATGGGGGAAACTTAGCGTGTTTAATCTTCTACCCCATTAACTTGTAAGAAGTGCTGAGTTTTTTTTTTTTAATTAATTCTTTTGTTTCCCTTCGATTTAAGTTTTATTGCATTGTGATGAGAAAAGATACATAATTTCAATTTATCTGAGCTGTTAACATTTAAAAACATATTTTGAGTAAACAGCCTTACATCACATTCTTCTTTCCCTTTTGTACCCCAACTCCTCCCAGAGACCCTCCTTCAAAACCTGCAGTACTTTCCATTTTTTTATCATATTCTTTAAAATTTATAAAATATTGTTACAATAAAAATAAGTATTATAAAAGTTGTTTGATATAAAACAACAATCAATTGTACAGTCTTATGTAGATGTTTGTCTACAGCAATACTGAAAATACATACGTTTTTCTCAATATAAATTTTAAATAACTCCAAATATATTAACTGTATAATATTTTAAAATAATGTATCACTATTAGTTTTTTTAATGAACATAAATAGATAAAATCTTTTTGTTTGTTTGTTTGTTTTGATTTTAGTACAACTTAAAATCTTGGCTCTTACTGTGGTACAAACGCAAAATAAGAACAGTTTTTGGACATTGGAGTTCACTGTAATAAGACTCTGCTTGAATGTCCCTCACATCACCAAAGGATCTTACCTCCACAGTAGATAAGCTAAGAGTTGACAGTTCTGCTGGGCCAAGGAATGAATTGTAGGCACGATTTTTGGATACAGATTTCCTGCTTTGGTCAAAGCTTTTTGACTGTTCCGAAGGGAACAGGTTACATTCATTTAAGAAATGGTGTGAGTATTGAGATGGTCTATTCATGAAATCATTTATCAACTGTTTGAATGAAGAATGGTTCTGCTTGGAGAGTGGCACAGAAGTGAGGGTAAGATTCTAGTTCATTGACTGTGATGATTTTGAAAAGCATTTATCTCAGAATAAGAGTAACTTATAAAGTCCTTTTCTTCAAAATTGATACAATAATTATAGCTATCAAGCAAAGCCTTCAGTCTCACTCTTTTCTCTTACAAGCCACCTCCCAAATTAATTTTCTACATTTCTTTTGGCTATATAAATAATTTTGAAACATGTAAGCTGTTCTGAAAACCATACTATAGTGTAAAAACATCAAATAAACAATCTTACTAATAAAGAGGCTGAAATAGGAGAAGCATTACTTCAAGATCATTATGTGACACACAGCAAGACCCTGTCATGTACAAACAAGCAGAAAGTGTATATGGATTGTATAATATTGGACCTATTTCTCCCATTACCAAATTAGAGAGACCATGGGATGACAGCCNACAAATTTCTAATTCCTCATATTTTTGAATTTCAATCGATTAGGATATGTTGGTAATATTAATTTTCATATTAAGAGATATTAAGGAAAAGTGATTGTTACTTCCTGTTAATTTTCTTGTTAGAGGTGGAATTATGTTTGTGTGGGTTTGTTGAAAGATTACTTTCTTGCTTCTCCTAGGGTGTAGTTTCACTCCTTGTGTTGGTGTTTTTCATCTATTATCCTTTGTAGGGCTGGATTTGTGGAAAGATACTCTGTAAATTTGGTTTTGTCATGGAATATCTTGTTTCTCCATCTCCATCTATGGTGATTGAAAGTTTTGCTGGGTATAGTAACCTGGGCTGGCATTTGTGTTCTCTTAGGGTCTGTATGACATCTACCCACGATCTTCTAGCTTTCATAGTCTCTGGTGAGAAGTCTGGTGTAATTTTGATAGGTCTGCCCTTATATGTTACTTTACATTTTTCCCTTACTGCTTTAATTTTTTTTTTAAGATTTATTCATTTATTGTATGCAAGCACACTGTAGCTGTCTTCAGACACATCAGAAGAGGGCAGCAGATCTAATTACGGATGGCTGTGAGCCACCATGTGGTTGCTGGGATTTGAACTCACAACCTTTGGAAGAGAAGTCAGTGCTCTTAACCGCTGAGCCATCTCTCCAGCTTCCCCCCCCCCCTTACTGCTTTTAAAATTCTTTCTTTGTTTAGTGCATTTGGTGTTTTGATTATTATGTGATGGGAGGAATTTCTTTTCCAGTCAAGTCTGTTTGGAGTTCTGTAGGCTTCTTGTATGGTAAAGGCATCTCTTTCTTTAGGTCAGGGAAGTTTTCTTCTATAATTTTGTTGAAGATATTTACTGGCCCTTTAAGTTGGGAATCTTCACTCTCTTCTATACCTAGTATTCTTAGGTATTGGTCTTCTCATTGTGTCCTGGGTTTCCTGGATGTTTTGGGTTAGGAGGTTTTTGCTTTTTGCGTTTTCTTTGACTGTGGTGTCAGTGTTTTCTATGGTATCCTCTGCACCTGAGACTCTCTCTTCTCTCTCTTGTATTCTGTTGGTGATGCTTGCATCTATGACTCCTGATTTCTTTCCTAGGTTTTCTAACTCCAGGGTTATCTCCCTTTGTGATTTCTTTATTGTTTCTAGTTCCACTTTTAGATCCTGGATGGTTTTGTTCCTTTCCTTTGCCTGTTTGATTGTGTTTTCCTGTAACTCTTTAAGGGATTTTTGTGTTTTCTCTTTAAGGGCTTCCAGCTGTTTACCTGCGTTCTCCTGTATTTCTTTTCTTTCTTTCTTTTTTTTTTTTAAAAAGATTTATTTATTTTATATATGTGAGTACACTGTCGCTGTCTTCAGACACACCAGAAGAGGGCATCAGATCCCTGTTACAGATGGTTGTGAGCCACCATGTGGTTGCTGGGATTTGAACTCAGGACCTCTGGAAGAGCAATCAGTGCTCTTAACCTCTGAGCCATCTCTCCAGCCCTCTCCTGTATTTCTTTAAGGGAGTTATTTATGTCCTTCTTAATGTCCTCTATCATCATCATGAGAAGTGATTTTAGATCTGAATCTTGCTTTTCCGGTGTGTTGGGGTATCCAGGACTCGCTATGGCGGGAGAATTGGGTTCTGATGATGCCAAGTAACCTTAGTTTCCGTTGCTTATGTTCTTATGCTTGCCTTCTGCCATATGGTTATCTCTAGTGCTACCAACCCTGCCTATGTCTGACTGGAGCCTGTCCTTCCTTGATCCTGGTTGTGTCAGAACTCCTCCGAGTCAAGCTGTCTCTGTGATCCTGTGATCCTGAGATCCTGGGTATGATCAAGCTCCTGGTAGTTAAGCTGCCTTTGGGACCCAGAGATCCTGGTGCTACCAGACTCCTGGGATCCTGGGATCCTCTGATCCTAGGTGAGTTAGAGCACCTGGGAGTGGAGCTGCCTCTGTGTATTGTGGGGCTGGCCGCGCACAAGTTCTGCTCAGGATGCCAGCCCAGACAGACTGGAAGGAACCTGTGTCACTGGTCTGGTGGAGTTCCTGCGTACCTGGGTCCCACCGGACCTAGTTACTCCCGGTGTTGGGGACAGATGTTGTGTCCTCCTCATCTCTGATCCTGGGCTCCTTGGAGCACCTGGGAGTAGAGCTGCCTATCTATGGGTGTTGTGCGGCTGGCTGCAGAGTTTGTGCCCAAGGTCTGCCCTTTTAATTAATTCTTATTTTATGTGCATTGGTGTTTTGCCTGCATTCAGGCATGTCTGAGAGTATCAGATCCCCTGGAACGAGAGTTACAGACAGTTGTGAGCTGCCACGTGGATGCTGTGAATTGAACCCGGGTCCTTTGGAAGAGTAGCAGGTTCTCTCAACGGAGGAGCCATCTCTGCAGCCACCCCTCACCCCCCCACACCCCCACAATCAGCAGTTTGTAAGAGTATAGCCCAACTGCACTGGAAAGTCATCCACCTTGGGCAAGTTAACCAACAGGGCACATTCAAGATAGGAGAAACGCCCTCGTAGGTTACAAACTAAAAACATCAAGTCATTGGAAATGTCCCAGGTGCAGCAGATAGGAACGAGTTTACTTCAGATTACCCACTATAACTGGCTACTGGTTTTGGTTACATGTCTCTATGGGAAAACATATTTTTGCCACATGTGTGGCTTGCATGCCCCGTGCGGCTTGCCCTGGTGATTGTATCATATGATTCCTCTTAACCTTCAGAGTATAAATTGTCTGATGCTCTGGATAAAGTTGGCTACTGAGTGAAACTTTAGTCTGCCCCAGTTTCAGGCTCCAGTTTCCCCATCACCTTTAGAATGGTAAACATTCTCCAACCTCTTAAAGCGTCTTAAAAAATCACTGACCTCCCTGGGAAAAAACCTCAATACCATCACTCTGCTAAAGGACTATAGCAATGAAAGCTTCCTACTGACATACAGCAGCACCCACCACCAGGGCCTCACCCAGCCGTCCTCAGTAAATGGGAATTAACACAGCAACCCACAGCTAGACTGTGCAGAAAGAAACTCAAGAGCACCTACCCCGAAATGTGGTATCTTTATCAAAGCCCTTCCCTCAAGGGTCAGGGACCTTATGCAGAAGAGGTGGCTGAAAGAGACAAGGTGGTGACATACTCCTTGAATCCCAGAACTCTGGAGGCAGAGGCAGCTGGATCCCTGAGTTCACCTCTAGAGCAGTTGTTCCAGGGCAGCCAGGGCTTTTCAGATAAAGGAAGGAAGGAAGAGAGAGAGAGAGAGAGAGAGAGAGAGAGAGAGAGAGAGAGAGAGAGAGGAAGGAAAAAGAAAAAGAAAAAGAAAAAGAAAAAGAAAAATATCTTGAGAACCAGAGGTATTGGGTCACTCCAAGAAAACTATTTTTCCTGACATAACAGGACTATTATATGTATGGACTCACAGAGACTGAGGCGGCACACACAAGACCCACACAGGTACAGGCCAAATGGGACTCTGGCACTGAGACAGGGAAGTGGATACAGGGACCCAGTCCTAACTAAAAAATTATTAGAATTGATACTCACTGACAAATGGAAATTCAGTTTTCTATAATGGAGTGTCACTGGGTATATCAGTAACACTCCAGGTCAGGTACCATGCCCAGAATTTTATCTTATTTGTTTCTTGTTTTGATTTTTGCTTTTATGTTTTTGTTTTGTTTCAAGAGAGAGAGAGCAGAGTTGAGTTGGGGAGATTCTGGGAGGAGTTGCAGGAGGAGAAAACATGATCAAAATATATTACATAAAAAAAAACTGAACAATAAATAAATATAACGCTGTCCACTAAGGTACAGTGGGCTAGCTCAGCGGCGGAGTGCTAGTCTACTATGCACAAGCCCTGGGCTCAGTCCTTGGCACCATTAGAAAGTAAGACCCAATCCTTCCTCAAGCACAGACAATAGAAACTTTGTGGGGAAAAACTTCAAGACTTTATTAAAAGAAGAAAACAATGGCCGGGCGTGGTGACGCACGCCTTTAATCCCAGAACTCGGGAGGCAGAGGCAGGTGGATTTAAGAGTGAGTTCCAGGACAGCCAGGGCTATACAGAGAAACCCTGTCTCAAAAAAAAGAAAGAAAGAAAGAAAGAAAGAAAACAATGCATATATATCCCAAGGTGGGGGGCAACTATTCTCAGGAGGGATCAGCACCAGCAATGTCACTACTCAAAGAGAATCACAGTTTTGCTGATCTTGGCCTCTTGTCTCCACTCAAATGTTTATGGAAAAAAGTCTGGAGCTGCTGCCAGGCGTCCACCTGGGCCATGGCGTGAGCCCTGGGCTCCCCTCCAAGGAGGATAGGCTTATCAAAATAGGAGTGGGGGGCAGCCTTGGACCAAGGGAAGTAAGGGGGTTCAATGTTGTGTCCTGTTTTGGGGTAGCAGATGATCTGGGGCTTCTCCTTCCCGTGGGCCTGCAGGCGTTTAGAGGCCTCTCTGGCATAGAACTCGCTCTTCCAGTTGCGGTCGTCCTGACCTACGAGGAACAGGAAGGTCGCGTCAGACCTTTCCACGGGGATTATGCTTTTCTGGTCTGGATCTTCTAGAGGGACGTTCATGATATCTATAATATCTTTAAACCCATCCTTGGTCACCCTGGCCCGTTCTAGGTGTATGCCCAAAGCGGGCAGACTCTCTTCTTTGTAGTATAATGTTGAAAGAACATTGACCATGGAGCCATTGATTATGACAGCAGCTGTGATGCCTTTCAGGAAAGAAGCCATGGAGAGGGAGACTTCGGCTCCTTTGGAAATCCCCAGCAGGCCAATTCCTGGACCCTTGACCTAAGAAAGAACCAGAGAAAAGAAAGAGGTTACACACACCTAGAGGGTGGGACAGTTAGTGATACCAACCCACAGATGCAAGGTGGCCTGAGCCTGAATCTCACTCTATCATCCTGGCTTTCAAAGGTGATTATCTCTTTTCAGATCACCGTCAGTAGTGGTAAGATGAGCTCACAGTCCCCATGAAGCTCAGATGAGCAATAGCAGGTAAATGCCTAAGCAAGCATGCGTGTGTCAAAGAAAGCTCGTGGACAAGCCAAGAAAAGCTTAGCTGTTTTTCTGTGGTGCTTTTATGCTTGCATGGGGGGGGGTGTGTACTGCATTCACACAAGGTGATGTTATTAATGCGAACCCAGGTACCATTCTGTTATGGATAAAGCTCTGAGTCCCATGTGTAAGCATGGAAGAAGGAGACTGTCTCAGGGTTACCACTGCTGTGATGAAATACCATGGCCAAAAGCAACTTAGAGAGAGAAGGGTTTATTCACCGTACACTTCCATATTAGTTGTCCATCACTGAAGGCAGATAGGGCAAGAACTCAAACATCACAGGAACCAGAAGCAGGAGCTTCCAGGCCAATGTGCAGGTCAATGCGCAGGCCAATGTGTAGGCCAATGTGCAGGCCAATGCGCAGGTCAATGAGGGAGGCTGCTTTGCTGGCTTGCTCAACCTGCTTAGAGAACCCAGGATCACCAGTCCAGGATGGCACCACCCACCCTGGGTTGGCCCTCTCACTAATTAGGAAGCTGCCCCACAGGCTCACCTACAGACCAATCTTAGGGAAACATTATGGTCCCTTCCTCATCAACGACTTTAATTTTGTGTCAAGTTGATGTAAAGCCAAGGAATCAATGAAGATCTGACCCATTGGTCATTTCCTTCTGTGTCAATTTCCTCGAATGTGTAAGTGGTAGCGGGCACTGAAGGGTTTACAAAACCATAAACTTCCAGAAATGGCTCTACCACTTTTTTTTTTTTTTTTTTTTTTTTTTTGGTTTTTTGAGACAGGGTTTCTCTGGATAGCCCTGGCTGCCCTGGAACTCACTTTGTAGACCAAGCTGGCCTCTAACTCAGAAATCCACCTGCCTCTGCCCCCCCCCCCCCCGAGTGCTGGGATTAAAGGCGTGCGACACCACTGCCCGGTGGCTCTACCACTTCTAACAGGTGAGCTTTCAACCTTTGCAACAGGAGGCCCCTCCCATCACCCCTCACTTGGGCTAGTCTTCATCAACGGCTTCTCAGTTTCCTTGTCACACTGAATGTGATTCTCTTGTCCACAGCCATCCCTGCCTCAACCCACGCTACACTAAACTCATGTGGACCTAACTTTGTCTTCCATATTTGTTTCCAGCCATGATTAACCCCTCCATTGTTTGCCAAATGAATGTTGTTTATCAGTGAATGGCAGGTCCTACCTCAGGGACTTCACATGAGTCATTTTGTCACTTAGTGCTCAGAACAAACCCACAGGCCAGAGACACACTCACACAGAGCAATGACACTGCTAAGGGACACCCGCCCACCTTCGGTTTACCTCAGCCTGATTTTAGCAGTCACTACACCCATGTCCCAGCTAGGCCCCTTTCTGGACCAAACACAATATCTGCTATTTGTCCATATGTGTCTATGATGGGACTGTCAACCAACTTATGCTTTAGGAGGTTACCTAGTTCAAAAACTTACTTTTCTTTTGACGAAAGACCAAATACATGGGGCTGGAGAAGTGTGGCTCAATGCTTAGCGCCCATATGATAGTCATAGCTCTCTGTGTCTCCAGGTCCGGGGATACAAATCCCTCCTCTTCCCCTTCCACGCGCCTGGCACACGCGGTACACAGACGTACAAGGGAGGAAAATACCCATATACCTAAAAACTTCTAACAACAAAATTTTAAAAATCTAAATATTTGACTGTGTCTCAGAAACTAGGTTGAAATTTCTGCCTTGGTGGATGGGTCTCTCTAAACCAAAAGACTGAAGTAACCGCCAACCTGAGGGTGACTGAGCAGGTAGGTCACAGCTTCTTCAAAGTACTCCAGATGAAGGATGTCGACCACCTTAGGGAGGTCATCGTATTTAAAATAAGCCAGAGCCATGACAGCAAAGCCCTTCCCAGCCAGCAGGCTCGCCCGATACTCCAGAAGGCCTCCTCCAACTCCAAAAAGGTCTATGATCCCAGGAAAGGGTCCAGTTCCTTAGAGAGATACAAGGGCGGGAGATGGTTTATCATTCACTCAGCTCAGCAGCATTTGCCCAGAGGATGCATCGAGGATGTCAGCTGTTGCTGGATGCTACAGCCAGGCCCTTCTTTGTACAGATACTCCTGGATCCTCCCAGCTTTCTGATTCCAATTTCCCATCGATATCCCTTCCATTATATACCTAAACCAATGACCCTCCAGTGTGTCTCTTTCCTACTTAAACCATCCAGAATCTTCCTTAAAAAAAAATGGTGGTAATGAAAAGGTCTAATTAATTGAGCTTTCAAAGTATCGCGATGCCAAAGACTACAATGGATAGATAGTTTTGAAAAGGTGAGGAAAGAATTTCTAAACTGTTGGGTAGGGTCTCTACAGTCTTTTCAAGATCACCATCAAAAATAGTCAAGTCAGGTTCCATCAAAAATAGTCAAGTCAGGTTCCATCAAAAATAGTCAAGTCAGGTTCACATTTACTGAACTTCCTTGTAAGTTCTTAGATTTTAAAAAGAACTATTAATGTGTATTTCATGAGTATGAGTGTTTTGGCTACATTTATGTGTGTGCCTGGTGCCCATGGAAGGCAGAAGATGGGGTCAGATGCCCTGAATCTATAGCTATAGACACTTGTGAGCTGCCACGTGGGTTCTGGGCAATCTTTCCAGCCCCAAGTTCTTGGACTTTTGTTTTGTTTTGTTTTTCAAGACAGGCTTTCTCTGTGTAGCTCTGGAAGTCCTGGAACTCACTGTGTGGATCAGGTTGGCTTCCCAAGGCATGTGATACCACCACCTAGCTACTTCCTAGGTTTTTTACAACTGGAGTAAAATGTAATTAGCAAGGACCAGGGTCGCTATTTTTCTAAATCGGGGCAGTAGAAGAAGCAACCTATAATGTGCATAAAGTGTCGATGAACATTAAGGTCATTACCTTTTCTCAGTGGTATTTTATGTCTTTATTAATGCGTATTAATTTCCTTTGTTAAATTCTGAATTGTTTTTCATTACATATGTATACATATATGTATGTGAGCACGCACACACACACACACATCTTACTATGTGCATGATCTTACTATGTTGCTTAAGCTGATCTGAAACTTGCTATTGTAGCAAGGCTAGCCTTAACTTTGTTGCAATCCTCTACTTCACAACTGTCCCTCCTTCCTTTAATCTTATCCTTTGTCTCATCAAGGTTTGTCTATTTTGTGTTTTCTTAGTCTGCAACAAATTCTTCCTGGTTTTGATGTTTAAATGGACACATTCTTTGTTGTAACCATTTTTTATTCTTTTTTTGTTGTTGTTGTTTGTTTGTTTGTTTTTCGAGATAGGGTTTCTCTGTATAGCCCTGGCTGTCCTGGAACTCACTTTGTAGACCAGGCTGGCCTCGAACTCAGAAATCCACCTGCCTCTGCCTCCCGAGTGCTGGGATTAAAGGCGTGTACCACCACGCCCAGCTTTATTCATTTTTTTTAAGATTTATTTTTATATTATGTGTATGGGCATTTTGCCTGAATACATATCTGTACCACGTGAATGCCAGTTTCAGATGAGGATACTGGATTTCCTGGAGCTGGAGTTGCAGATGTTTATGACAGCATGTGGGAGTTGTGAACTGAATCTAAATCGTCTGCAAGAGCAGCAAAGGCTACTAAACTGCTAAGCCGTCTCTGCAGTCTGATTTCTTAAAACTGGTTTTTAGTTTATGTGCATTAATATCTTGCCTGCATGTCTGTCTGTCTATGAAAATCAAATAACTTGCAACTGAAAATTGTGAACTGTCACATGGGTGCTGGGAATTGAACCCTGGTCCTCTAGAAGAGCAGTCAGTGCTCATAACAGCTGAGCCATCTAAATAGCTCCAGACTGATTTTTAAAATGAGCTGATATGCTAAACTTTATTTTTGCTTAATGGTGAATACCTACTCTAACTATGCAGATATACCTGCTTGCCTAGAAAAGTTAGATCATTTTATACATATGTCTGTAATGTGTTTCTTTCATATGCCAACAAACACCATACATTTTTTATGCATTCCCACACTGTACATGCATTCATGTGGTTTTAACAGCTGTAGGTCATCTCAAGTGTAGACCTGTGAAAACCCCATTTGTTAATATAAAACATAGTTCAAGGGGAATAAGAGATCATTTATTCTGGAGCCAAAATCTGAGCAAGCATGTTCCAGGAACATATATGGATTAAAACTGCGCCAAACACCATGTTTCTACATGATAATCTGCATGATAACACTTCCATCAAGAGTTTATGATAACATGTGATAGTTTGAATCAAAATGGAGAGGGTGGTGGCACAAGGAGCAGGACTTTATTCCCAGCACTTGGGAAGCAGAGGCTTGGCAGATCTCTGGCCAGTTCAAGGTCAGCCTGGTTCAGTTTAGTGAGGCCTACCCAGATAAATCCTGTCTCTAAAGACATAAACAAACAAGAGGTCTTCATAGACTCCTACATTTTGATTGGTGGAGCCATGCTTGCCTGTCTGCTATCATGCTTCTGGTCCTCTGAACTGTAAGCAAGCCTCCTCTATTCCCAGTAAGCTCCTCTGTAAATTGCCTTGATCATAGTGTCTTACCACAGCGATAAAAACAGTAATCAAAGCATAACAAAAACTCTCCCCAATCTGTCACAAACTGGGCTGGCTGTGGGAAACGGGTGTGAGGAAGCCCCATGATCCCAGTTTACCAAGAAACTGAGCCTGTGCACTTGGATGATCCTGTGCTGCCTGGGGGGAGGGATTAGGTCAGAGGACTGATGAAAATCAACAAAAATAGGAGGGGGGGGGGAGGAAAGAGAAGGCTGTTTGAGAAAGCTGTTTGAGAAAGAAGTTTGAGAAACTTTCCTTGGCGTTGGTGTCCTTTTTTCCCATCTCTGCTGGTCGGAGTTCGGGGTTTAAGGCACTGGCTAGAAGGTGAAGTACTTAACAACACTTGTTGCCCTTCCAGGGACCCAAGCTCAGTTGCCAGCACCCATGTTGGGCTCACAATTGCCCGTAACACTAGCTCCAGGGAATCTGACATTCTTTTCTGGCTGCCACGGGCACATACACACAAATACATCCTGAATCAAGGTCCTTTTAAAGCACATTTGGAAACGTCAAGAAGGTGTGTTATTGGGCAGACACACATAGCCTCTGAGTTGATGAAAGTTATAGGTCTATACGTTCCCCCAAAGATTTACGCAATGGTTAAAAGGTTGTCAGGTGGGCAATAGGTGGCTATTTTAGAGGCTCATCTGATGGTACTCCCAGATCATTTGGCTTTGGGGCTGCAACATTCCGAGTGTCCACAATCAGGAAGTCCTCATCAGTCAATCTGGAAATCTTGGAAATCTCTTATGAAGGCCCCTTCCCACTGGTGGAGTTTTCCCTGTTTTCACATAAATGTGTAGCAATCCTATTTTAAGGCCGTTTGCTAGAGAACCATCTACATCCCTTCCATCTTCTGCAGCAACATTGGGGCCATCAACACTTGCAGCACTAAGCATTAACTGATGTTTAGGAAGCAGAGCGTCCTTGTATCCTAGGATGATCTTCAAACTGCTTTTCATCAGCATTTCAACAGTCAAAGAGTCATGAACGTCACTGGCCAAATTCCCTACAACTGCTCTCTGTGAGTCCCTCTCAAAGCTGTGGCTTCGGCCCTGGGAAAGAGTTACCTAGGAATCCGCTGAGAAACAAAACTCCCTGATACTCTGTGCCCACACTTTCAGATTCTGGACTCTGAGTTGCAGTAAAGTCCTGCAAGTTAGAAAGTTCCCCCGGCTGGCTCACTCTGCCTGAACGACACATGCCAAATATGAACCTGTGCACAACCACCCGTTGGTCTTACCACAGTTCAGGTTTCTAGTTCTCTGGGCTTAGTTCGCTGATGCTCTACTTTCCTAAGCAAAGTCGGATGCTGCTCCTGCGGTGACCTTCAGTTCAGGACATGATTTACCTAGTCAAAAACCCAAGTCCTAAAGGCTTTTCCAGGGAGCCTCTTGAAAAGTGTGGGAGACAGGGAAGAAGGGGCCCTTGCGCTGCACCCCTGAAGCATCCCCGGCTGCAAGCACAGGAGGGAGGGCGGCTCACCTGGGGGCAGGAAGAGTGAGGCGCGCACCCGACCCTCACGCACGGGCACGCGCCGCACCCCGGGAGCCATGAAGTGTCGCTCGTGCACCGCCCGTGCCAGCAGCCGCCCGCCGTCGGGCTCGTGTCCGTCCAGCACCTCCAGCTCCACCACGAAGGGCGTCTGCACGTCGCGCTTGATCAGGCGCCAGAAAGGCCGATCGGACTCCATGGCCCAGAGCAGCCCCATGGGCTCGATCCCCGAGAAGCTGCCGCCCAGCGCGGGCGCGCGCGCCAGGTCCAGCTCGCCGTGGTTGTCGGCGCGGTAGCGCGCGTGGGCTCGGAAGAGCGCGCCCTTCTCGCCCCGCAGGGCAGAGCACAGCGTGACGGGCTGCTGGGGGGCCAGGCCGCGCACGGCGATGCTCAGCGGCTCGTCCCAGCAGCTGCTGCCCGCGGGCTCCACGCTCACAGTTGGCACCATCCGGACAAAGTCGAAAATCAGAATATTGTGGGGTGAATAGAGTCTCCCGACTTCTGGAGGCTGTGACCACGAATCCTACTTGTCTGCCTTGGCAATCGAGGTGTGAAACTCCTCAGAATTTAAGGGATACAGTGACTTGTATGCTGAGGAGCTAAGCAATAGTAGTGATTACGTTTTTTTTCTAGGTGATGTTGAAATACAGGTACAGTGACTGAGTTGCAAGGATCACTGTCCCTGATCAGTAGTTTTACAGAAGAACCCCTCAGGTTGCTCTTATCTGGTAACCCTGAGAAACATGGCCTTGAGCCAAGTTCTTGGTCACTTACTTAGTAGTACCTCATGCAATCTGGAAAGGAAACCTGACTTGGAATGCATGAGGAGTCAGGTCACCCAGGTGAAACCATGACTCAAGCCAAGCAAGAGCTTTGGAAGGTAAGTACCTGAGTCTCCAAGGGCAGTGACCTTATCTGAAAAAAAAAAAAAAAAAAAAAAAAAAAAAACCCGATTCTAGGGACAATTTTATAGACCAATCAGCAATAACAGGGAGCCAGAATCCCCCAGTCTAGGTACACAGGGAAAGAGATTTTTCCAACTCAACTAGCTAATCATCCACCAGAGGAAGTGGGAAAGAAAGGTTATTAGAATATGGGGGGAAGTGGACCTATTTAGAAATTGTTCCTTGGAGCAATTCTCATCGGCATTGTCAGCAAATCAGTTTACAGATTTCAGCAGCTCAATCCACTCATAAATACTTCACACATAGACCAAGCAGTCCAGGTCAGTAGTGTCGGGATGGCAAACAGGAAGCAGCAGCAGTGGTGCAACCTAGCAGAGACAGCCAAGCCTCCCCCAGAGTCAGCAGGAGGGACCAGTTCTCTACCTTGCCTCTCTCAATGAAGCGAAGATTAACAAAGACAGAGGAGCTCAGAGTGGTCATTCCTGGAGCTTGGTGCATGTGAGGAAAAAGCTTCCAGAAAACTTGTAACAAATTCTCCCAATAGTGTCTGGCGAAAATAAGCTGCCAACACCCTTGTCCCTTAAAATGGGGTTTTAACAGGTGAATAAGGGCCTGTGGCTTCTGCAAAAATGGAGGGGTTTGTGTCTTCCAACTATAACCTTGCCTCTCTCAATGAAGTGCAGATTAACGGACTTGAGACCAAGAAGTGTTGCAAAGCTAGCTATGTAAGCTGTCTCTTGTCACTGTCCATTAGTAGAGAGAAAGAGGCATAAACAGGAATGGGGAAGAAGTTGAACTCCCCCCCCCAACTTCACCCCTGTCCCATGGGACTGCAGAATCTCCCCCCCCCTCTCTCACACACACACAAACAACTGTGCAGACAGCTGCCTAGAGCAGGTAGGCGAGCACGCACCTCCAGGAACTTGGTCCTTCTCCCTGTGGTGGTGCTGAAAGAACCGGCAGAAGCTTGGGATTTCCCTGGGCAACCTCACTGGCCCAAAAGGACTTGGGTCCCCAACAAGAGGGTCTCACACCAGAGAAAGTCATTTGTTATTACAGGGAAACTGGGGGCTACAGCCTTGGCTTGGGAACTAACTGCCTGTGTAGTAACAACAGCAGAGCCATCTATACAGGGTTTTTAAAGGCAAAAACCACATCAGGGCATCTCTCTTCCCAGCTGCAGGGTGGCCTTCACAAGAGCAAGCAGTTTAACAGAAGCTAAAAACGAATTTGCTAAACCTGAACTGGCCTCTGCAGGAAGAGTACATGATGGAGTTATCTGAGCACTGTCTTGCTCGGTCACAGGGAGATGGAGACAGAAAGATCGTTGGGGCTTTGCCATGGACCATCCCAGCCAGGTATGGGTGTCCCTGGGATGTAGGTCCTTGAAGCGGTGGGTAAAGATTTGGCTGTGACAAAAAGAAGCAAACACAGAGACAGTTTGCATCTGAGTGTATTTTGCAGCTCTCAAGAGGTTTTATACAGCGAGAAGCAGGTGTTACAGCTCAGAAAAGTCATGTTCAGTGAAGCAGTACAGTTCTAGGAACATTGCAATCATCTGGTACTTCAAAATACAAAACCATCCAACTCTTACAACTTTAAAAAAGGTATTTTCAATAAAACATCCAGGTAGAACAAATAGTGTTACGATCATTTGGTATATCAAAATACAAAAATCGCCTAAGACTAGCGGCAAATTCCCAAGAACAAGCTAATGAATGTGTATGATCAGTTACTGTTTGACATCTAGCTCCTGTTTTTCTGTAAATCTTCAAAACATAATTTAAACTGTTTTAATTCTTTTTATTTAAGGCTTTCTTAAACAATATACCAAAAACCTACTTCTGATGACACACATGTAGTGCCATATAAAGTATTATTGGTGGGAAAGTTTATATTTATTAATAGTATCTTATACATGATTTATAAAGTGAAGCGCTGGTTTCCCCGGAGATGTGGCCATGTTTCGTGACTCCGTTTCAAGGGATGGTTTTGTAGTCATAATACTGGCTTAAGATCTTAGCCTAGGCCATCAGGAACATCTCGTTTATGGGAAAAAGAATACAAAACATAAAACAGATAATTTGCAAAGAGAATTATGGCTCAATAGTTTTTCTCCAGGAAAGAGTTCCACAGCCAGTCCCAGGAGGCCTCCCCCTTTTGAGGTCAACCACCTCAGTCTGTGGAACTTGTCACACGGATCCTACTGGAGGTGGTGTGGCAGGGCTTGCTGGTCCAATCAGTTTAGTCTAACCAGTAAGCCCCAGGTCTCAGTGAGAGACCCTTTCTCCTGAAGATTGACCTCTAGCCTTCAAAAGTACACACACACACACACACACACACACACACACACACACACACAGAGAGAGAGAGAGAGAGAGAGAG
>NC_034596.1:79210785-79221978 GCF_900095145.1 Mus pahari | reverse complement strand
AAAAAAAAAAAACACAAAACCTTAAACAGTGCATGTACTTAATGCATGGTGTGCATGCATGCTTGCTTGCTTTCGGTATTTGTTTGCTGTGATGTATGTGATGTATGTGTAGTGGTCAGAAGATAACTTTGGGGAGTGATTTCTTGCCGTCTACCGCGTAGGTCCTCTGCTGGGGAGTGACTTCTCACCGTCTACCGTGTAGGTCCTCTCCTGGGGACGGAGTTTTACCCTCTGAGCTATCTCTCTGACCTATGTTTTGGAACTGTTTTTTAACAAAACAGACAAAATTGCGCATTTTCTCAGTTAAAGAGCATCATCTCCATGTGGGAAGGCGACTTCCTGGCACTGTCTCCTCCCTGGGCAGGAGTGGCCACAGGCACCATGTAGCCCCTCCTGGCAGGACGCTGATCACACGGGGCTCACAGTTCATGCCATTCTTCTGCACGGTGCCATGCCTGCTGCGGGCTCCCAGGATGCTTATTCCTGTATACCTGGGCAGTTTTGTCCTCACTGAGGTGGACCAGTTTCTGCCAGCCACGGGGATCTGGGCACTGTTCTTGCTCTAAACTCAGGACCCAGATTCGTTCCTCAGCCCCTTGCTCCTTGGCTTCTGTAAGTAGGTTTGTACCGTAGTCACCATCCAGGTTCTAGAAATGAGCATTGCTCCTTCTAGGGAGGTCGTTATGTATGGAAAATTATTCACCTCGACATGGCAGCAACTCTCGAAGGGTAGAAAGAACAGATGTCATATTTTTTCATCAAAAAATGTACTTTTATTTCTTTTTTTTCTTTTTTCTTTTCTTTTCTTTTCTTTCTTTTTTTTTTTTTTTTTTTTTTCGAGACAGGGTTTCACTGTGCAGCCCTGGCTGTCCTGGAACTCATGATGTAGATAGACCAGGCTGGCCTCAAACTCAGAATTCACCTACCTCTGCCTCCCAAGTGCTAGGATTAAAGGCGTGTGCCACCACTGCCTGGCGTACTTTTATTTCTTTATTTGGAATTATATATTTATCAGAATTGTTAACTCTAAGTATCTTTTAAAAAAAAATATGTAAGAGGCCTGGAGAGATGTCTCAATGCTTAAGAGCACTGGCTGTTCTTCCAGAGGATCCGGGTTCAATTCCCAACACACATTTGACAATGTCTGTAACTCCAGTGCCAGGGGATCTGACACCCCCACACCAATACATATAAAATAAAGTTAAATTTAAAAAGTGTGTGTGTGTGTGTGTGTTTTACCTGCATGTATGTTTGTGTACTGTGTGCACACCTGGTGCCTACGAAGGCCAGAAGAGGGCATCAGGTTCCCTGGAACTGGAGTTGCAGACAGTCATGAGCTGCTCTGTGGGTGCTGGGAGTTGGACTGGAGCCCTCAGAGGAGCATTCAGTGCTCCTAACCACTGAGCCATCTCTTTGTTCCTTAGTACCTTACATTTCCATAAAGACCCAGGGAGAAATAATCACAACAAATAATGATACATATTTCTTGGTTTCTGGACTCATATGCTTTCTTTTTTCTTTCTTTTTTTTTTTTTTTTAAGATTTATTTACTTTTATGTCTGTGAGTACACTGTCACTGTCTTCAGACACACCAGAAGAAGGCATCAGATCCCATGTGGCCACTGGGAATTGAACTCAGGACCTCTGGAAGAGCTGTCAGTGCTCTTAACCTCTAAGCCATCTCTCCTGCCACTTGTATGTTTTCTTATACAAAAAAAGTTTAAGTGTAGAAGATATTTGTTAATATAATCAGCTACGACTATGTTTCATATCACGTTTAAGAAAGCAGGGATATTTGAATTTATGTTTAGCAAGTGATGACTCAGCATTATAACATACTTTAAAATAACTCAGATTTTATACATCACTTAACATAATTCATCATTTTATAAAAAGACAATCAGTTCATTTATAAACTTTTTTTTTTTTTTTGGTTTTTCGAGACAGGGTTTCTCTGTGTAGCCCTGGAACTCATTCTGTAGACCAGGCTGGCCTCGAACTCAGAAATCTGCCTGCCTCTGCCTCCTGAGTGCTGGGATTAAAGGCGTGTACCACCACGCCCGGCTCTATAAACATTTTGCTAATGTATGTTTCCCTAATGTGTTTCTTTTAAACAACTTTATCTTCATCTAAAGACAATTGCAATATTAGGCAACTGTGGTCATTCTCTCAAGCTTTTCACTGTCAAGGTAAAAAAACAACAAACACACAAACAAACCTGTAAGTTAAATTACTGTAGTTGAGAAGCAGGAACAATGGATATGGTATTGTTCCAGAATTTGCTAGAATATAATCCCGTCTGGACAGCAAACCCAGGAAAATGTATTTGCCATCAATAATAAAGACATCTTCATTTTTGTTTGTTAACAGATTTAAAATCAGCTCAGGTAGCAAAAATTTACTTAATTCATGTGAACTAGAAATAATTTGGGGTTAATTGCTATAATCTTTTTTTAAACATTTATTTATTATTATATCTAAGTACACAGTAGCTGTCTTCAGCCATACCAGAAGAAGACGTCAGATCTCATTATGGGTGTTTGTGAACCACCATGTGGTTGCTGGGATTGGACCTTCAGAAGAACAGTCAGTGCTCTTAACCGCTGAGCCATCTCGCCAGCCCCATAATTGCTATAATCTTAACAATTTTAATTTCTGTGAGTGATCATTTAGTTATAAATAGAAGTTCTTATGGAATTCTTAAAGAGTGTTTATTTTATTTTGTGTGTATTGGTGTTTTGCCTTCTTGTGGGTCTGTGTACCACATGCCTGCAGAGACCACAGAGGCCAGAAGAGGGCAGCAGATACCTTGGGACTGTGGCTCCAGACTGGTGGTGAGCTGCCAAGTTGATGGGGGGGGGAGGGGGGGAATTGAACTTGGGTCCTCTGGAAGAGCAGCCGGTGCTCTTAACCACTGAGCTCTCTCCTGCCCTTCTTGGGGAATTTTTGACATGAAGATACAACCAAAATACCCCAAGTGAACAGTACCACACATAAATACACAGTATCACGATGGTATGGCTTTCATTTCGAAATTTAATCATGAGCCAAGGTTAATAAAATTACCAGTTTATAAAAAGACAATTGAATCCATTATATTTCTAACAAAATGGGAGGAGTGGAGGTTATGTCTTCATATGGTCAAATTTTAATACCAACTTGCAGAGATCCGACTGCCTCTGTCCCCACTCCCCACTCCCATCCTCCCACGCCCAGCCCCAGTGCTGGGATGAAAGGTGTGTGTCACCACCACGCAGATGTTTACTCTTTCAAACCATGTATTTTTATTCATGTGTGCTTGTGCGTGTGTGCTTGAGTGTGTGCCCAAGGATATCAGACGAGAGCTTTGCATCCCTCAGAGCTGGAGTTACAGTCAGTTGTTCTGGTACCTGGACCCAAACTTGGGTCCTATAGGAGCAGTGTGTGCCCTTAACTTCTGAGCCATCTTTTCAGTTCCTGTCATGTTTGTCTAAACAGCGGGTAATCATTTGTTTGTTTTTAATCAGCAATTTAGCAAGTAATCCTTGAGCTCCAGGGAAGTAACAATGACTTGGTCTTTCAGCACTACAGCTCACCGGGAGGCTGAGCTTCCGTAAAATGTCAGTTTCTGCAATGCCTTATGTTGTCTGTATGATCACTCCCCTCCAAGACTTATAAATAAGGCCTGCAGCTGAAAAAAAAAAAATTGGAGGAGGGGGAAGACTCTACATTGATGTAAAAGAGAAACACACACACACAGCGGAGGCTTCCCCAGGAGAGAGAAGCATCGGAGATCTTAAATAAAACTTAAATTAAAAAAAAAAAATCACAGTTTTGCTGGGATTGTCTTCTTTTCACCATTCAAATGATTGTGGAAAAAAGTCTGGAGCTGCTGCCAGGCGTCCACCTGGGCCATGGCATGAGCCCTGGGCTCCCCTCCCCAGATGACAGGACCACCCACCAGGCTGTGCAGGGATGCCTTACACAGTGGGAAGTAAGGAGGCTCAATATAGTGGCCTGTCTCTGGGTAGCAGATGATGTGGGGCTTCTCCTTCCCATGGGCCTGCAGGCGTTTGGAGGCCTCTCTGGCATAGAACTCGCTCTTCCAGTTGTGGTCGTCCAGACCTATGAGGAACAGGAAGGCTGTGTCAGACCTTTCCACAGGAATCAAGCTCTTCTGGTCAGCTCCTTCCAAAGGATTGTTTAGAGCATCCACAATGTCTTTGAGGCCATCTTTGGTTCTCTTGACTCGCTCGGTGTTTATGCCCACTGAGAGCACGGTCTCATCCTTGTACCGTAAGGTTCCGCCGACGTTGGATATAGAGCCATTGATGATGACAGTGGCTGTGATGTTTTTCAGGAAGGAGGCCATGGCAAAGCCAAGTTCACCCCCTTTGGAAATGCCAAGGACCCCAACTCCTGAACCTGTTACCTGAGAAAGATACATTCAGAAAAGAAGAAATATGAGCTCACACTAGAGGTAGCACGGTGAAGGGTGCCCACTTCTGGACATGGATCGGGTGGCCCTGAGCCTGAGCCTAACTCTATACCATCCTGGCTTTGGTAGGGTGAGTGGGCCAAGCTCAGCCTGCCAGCCACTCCCATGAGACATCACAGTCAAACCCTGAACATGGCGGCGCCATAAGCAACATTCAAACAAGCCGAGAAGCAGTTCACTATTTAGCCTGAACCCCCTGATACAGCACTGCCCAGCACTGGACAGAAGTTCATGGAACCGGAGAAGTATGAAATCCAACCCAGGTGACACTCCGCATGTAAGGTGACAAGGTGCACACAGACACACTGAGGAAGAGCCTACTCTTCAAAGAAAATGTTTTCTTCCTAAAAAGTAATAGTTTTTCCTCCAAAGAGCATTTGCGGTAATTAAGTAGCTGCCTTGCAGACATTGTGTCTCTGTGCTTTACAATATCATAATCAGCTACCTATGAGTAGCCACCCGGGAAGATTCCGGCTCACTCTTCATCTCTTCCTGTGTTTACTTTCTTCCTAGGATGTAAGTGGTAATGGGTACTGAAATGTTTACAAAGTCGTAACTGCTAGGCTGATCTAGACCGTTAACAGCAGGTAATGTTTGTCTCCGGAATGAGGTCCCCCCCCCCCCCGTTATCTTGCTTGAGTGACTTCCCCATCACTTCTGCTACTTTTGTGAACACAGAATCTTGTCATCATGTTTTCTCTAGCCTCCCTTCACTGTGCCCCCGCTGTGTCTATGCTCATGTGTAGACATGACCTTGTCCTCTGGCCATGCTGTGTCTTCAACCTCTAGTATTTGCTGAATGGGTGACTACAAGCTTATCAGGAAATGCCAGGCGTAGTCTAACATGAGTCCTTTAATGCTTGTAACAAAGCTGGAGGGTAGACACGAAGTCACAGACACAAGACCATGACATGGCTAACGAGATGAATGTCTATGACTCGTCTTGGCTACCTCAGTTTGGGCAGGAAATGGACAATGCAGGAAGAAACACTCTCCTCTCGGCAACCTGGGATGGCTGGTCACCTTATAAGCAATTCAAACTTCTAA
This sequence comes from Mus pahari, assembly GCF_900095145.1. NCBI lineage: Eukaryota > Metazoa > Chordata > Mammalia > Rodentia > Muridae > Mus > Mus pahari. The sequence goes on along the minus strand of NC_034596.1, from coordinate 79,216,454 downwards.
GTATCAACCTTCTCATGCCCCTGAGATGATCCCAGTTAAGTAATTTTTGCTCTGTAGATTTGGAAAAGACTAAATATTATTATAAACCCTCAAGCTAACTAGGTTGCAGATCCAACTTTGGCTCGAGGCATTTAGGACCCCATGAGCTAACCCAAAATACTGTAACAGCTAACCTGGGGGTGACTGAGCAGGTAGGTCACAGCTTCCTCAAAGTACTCCAGGTGGATAATCTCTATGTCCTTAGGGAGGTCGTCGTAGTTGTAATAAGCCAGAGCCATGACAGCAAAGCCCTTCCCAGCCAGCAGGCTCGCCCGATACTCCAGAAGGCCTCCTCCAACTCCAAAAAGGTCTATGATCCCAGGAAAGGGTCCAATTCCTTGGAGAGAAAGAAAGAAAGAAAAAACCTACCACTCTCTTTCAGACTTAGTTTCCAAATGCCTTGGTATCTTATTCTTTAATGAAAGGGGGCAGGAAGAAAGATGTGGAACATCCCAGTTTCTTTCTGTTTTTAAAATTGAGCTTTGTTGGGTGGTGTCTTCCTGGAGATCTAGTCTCATGTAGCCCAGGCTGGTCTCCATAACCTTGTCCTTCCTGCCTCTACTTCCCCATTGCTGGGATTGAACGAAGGGACTCCTGTATGCTAGAGAAGCACTTGACTAACTAAGTTAAATGTAGTAACCTGTTAACTTTGAAGACTCCAGATGGTTGTTTTTATTTCTACCTGGATGGTGTGCTCTGTATCCTGGGTCACACACCGAGGAATACATCGTTATTTACTGATCCTTGAAGTCGATGCCTTTCTTCTTTATATTACAGTGCTGATAAATTCTGTAAAGTCCAGGAGCTAGGACTCTATGTGCCAATTACATGCCCAGGTTACTTATATTGTTTATAAATACAAACTATTGATCTCGGAACACTGACTCTTACTCACATTCCTGATTTTTTTCTTCTTTCACACACCAATATATCCTGCACACCAACCCATCCTTGGATTCACCTCATTTTTGATGGTCTCAGAGTGTCTGGAAAGCTGGCTATAGATAGAAACACTTCATTCTCTCCTGGGCATCTGAGTTGTTTTCTTAGATACCACAAACACACTCAGAATTTGAGCATGAGAGTATCCTGGAGGTGGTCCTGCTACATCAAAAGAGTGTTCTAGCAGCTTTTAATAGTGAAGCTTTTGGAATCGGGTGGTAGGGCATGCTTTTTAATTCCAGCATTCGGGAGGCAGAGGCAGGCAGATCTCTGAGTTGGAGGCCAGCCTGGTCTATATTTTGAGTTCTAGGACAGCCAGGGCTATGCAGAGAAACCCTGTCTTGAAAAAAAAATAAAAATAAAAATAAAAAAAAAACAACCAAACAAGTGAAGCTGGATCCAGGGGCTTACAGAAGATGCTCGGAAAGGAACCCCAGTTCTCAGGGGCTGGGGGGCAGGGAGGAGAATGAGGACTGCCCAGCAGGTTTCAAACTGTAATGAACAAGACAATGGTTTGTAAATGAAGCATTACAGAGTCCTTAGGAAAATCTGAACTTTAAAAATAGTGTCCTGGAGGGGCTGGAGAGATGCCGAAGAGGTTACACTGACTGCTCTTCCAGAGGTCCTGATTTCAATTCCCAGAAATCACATGATGGCTCACAGCAATCTGTAATTGGATCTGACGCCCTCTTCTGGTGTGTCTGAAGACAGCTACAGTGTACTCACATACATAAAATAAACAGATCTTTAAAAAAAAATAGTGTTCTGATTGGGAGGCAAATTAGGCCTTTAGACTAAAAACTGGAAGGAAACACAGTTGCCCATGAGGCCTGTAATAATAACTTCCCACGGAAGAGAGACTTTTTATTATGGAAAACTTTTGAGTTCTTGATTTCTTTGCTTGTTGCTATTTAAATATGTAAACAAGCAAACACATCAAAGGATTTTAAAGTTTTTAACCAAAGAACCACGTTCTCAGTTTTCCACATTACTTCCCTACCCTAGAGCTATATGAAGGCAGTCAAACTTTCGAAACTACATTTTACCTATTCTATAAGTACCACTTCCTTAATCCTCAGACCCTCACTAAACTGCCATTTCTGTTGGCATTTTAAAGGGACATGAAACAATTGACCAAATCCCCTGGGACAGCACTCTGAGATTCTCTGCACTTAAGTCCTTCTCAAAGCTGTGGCTCTTTTACCCTGGGAAAGAGTTACATCAAAATCATCTAAGAAACAAAACTCTCTGACACTCCACACAGGCACTTTAAGATTCCAGATTCTGGGCGGCGCTAAAGCCCTGCAAATCAGAAAGTTCCCCAGTGCTTGCACTGGCCTATTTTGCTTGAAGGGTTGTTCTAGAGCAACAGATGTCGACTGAGAACCCTTGCACAACCACCCATAGGTTTTATTATCAAAGTGCAGATTTCTACTTTCCTAAGCTCCTGCGGTGACTTTCATTCAGTTCAGGACACGACTCACCTAGCCTTGAACCCAAGTCCTTAAGGCTTTTCCAGGGAGCCCCGTGAAAAGAGTAGGAGACAGGGAAGAAGGGACTCTTGCGCTGCTCCCCTGAAGCATCCCGGGCTGCAAAGCACAGGAGGGAGGGCTGCTCACCTGGGGGCAAGAAGAGCGAGGCGCGCACCCGACCCTCACGCACGGGCACGCGCCGCACCCCGCGAGCCATTAAGTGACGCTCGTGCACCACCCGTGCCAGCAGCCGCCCGCCGTCGGGCTCGTGTCCGTCCAGCACCTCCAGCTCCACCACGAAGGGCGTCTGCACGTCGCGCTTGACCAAGCGCCAGAAAGGCCGATCGGGCTCCATGGCCCAGAGCAGCCCCATGGGCTCGATCCCCGAGAAGCTGCCGCCCAGCGCGGGCGCGCGCGCCAGGTCCAGCTCGCCGTGGTTGTCGGCACGGTAGCGCGCGTGGGCTCGGAAGAGCGCGCCCTTCTCGTCCTGCAGGGCAGAGCGCAGCGTGACGGGCTGCTCGGGGGCCAGGGTGCGATGTGCACGGGCTGGTCACAAAGGCAACCATCCGCGGGCTCCAGGATCACCATAGGTGCCATCCAGTTCCGGTTCTGGGTGGTAAATGCGTGCATTGGTTCTGATTGTGGCTCTGGCTTGTGGCTTTTAGGCCTCCCTGGACTTGCTGTTACAGCTTAAACTGTTCCGGGTTCTCTTGGAGGAGGCCTCTGTGCTAAGCCCTCTAGCTTTGTTAAGTAGGGGAGATGCATAATGATTAATCTTGTTTTACTACTTGGTACGTGTTGAAATCGTGTGTAAAAGAAAGATTGGAAAAGATATCGTTACAAAAATCCGATTGTACCAAAGCATATCAGGGAACTGTAATTCTAGTGATCCATGCCCAACAAGCCCTTATTCCCTTACTCTACGCCCCTTCCAAGCCTCTCTCTAGTTTTCTTGGAACCTGGAGCCACTTCTGCTGAAACCAGACTGATTCTGCTCCTTAATTACATTCCAGGTAGTGGTGATGGTGGCAGCGGTGGTCGTTTTGAGGTAGGGTTTCATCTAGCTCAAGTTGACCTTGAATTTGCTATGTAGCTGAGGATGGCCTGAAATTCCTGCCTCCACCTTCCAAATGTTGGGAATCGCGGGCCTGCACCATCACTCTGCATTCTTCCAGTTCCTTATCAAAATAAGTAATAAACTGTCCTGAACTGAGAAGTTTTGCTAGCATGAGTCAATGGGCTTAACTCGTTAAAACTAAGCTAATACCAAGCAGGGAGTTGGTGCTTTCCAGCTCAGCTGGAAGTTCAAGCAAACTGGGTTATTTGAAAGGTTTTTGTAAATAGACTTGTTACAAAAGCAAGGGCAGCTGCTCTGTAGAAACAGAGACCTGGCGTGTTAGGGTTGGGAATAGAGGGAAAAAAGGGCTTGTAGCTGGGCGTGAGACAGCTAAGCTGGGCCAGGGTTGGCAGGTAGACTGGCTTCCCTGAAGCTCCTTCCTCAAGGAAGACAAACAAGGTGTTGTGGCTCATTAGTAGAGTCTTGCTTCTAATGGAACTCATTGTAGCTGACTAAATTTTAAGGGCGGCTTCTAAAAAAAAAAAAAAAAAAAAAACAACAACAAAAGAAAAACCAAAACCCCAAAAAACCCATGACCTAATCCTCTCCCAGACTGTACCTACTCTAAGCTAAATATGAGGTAACCAAGAAAAACCACAGCTATGTCTTGGTAGCTGTGATAACTGTTAACTTTCCATAGACAGTAAAGGGAAAAGGCCTGTGGTCAAGCTACGAGCTGATGAGGTAAGGCAGAACCAAAGAGAGCTTAAGTTACATGGCTAGCTGACCCCACAAAGCTCTAAGACTAGCCAGACCTTGCAAGGTTGGAGTAGTGCAATACTGGCCAGGACTAATTACCAACAGGCAGACAAGGTCAAGAGCTAATAATGGCAGAAGTCAGAGATGGACGGAGAAGGGCTTCAACCAGTCCTGAGGAGAACAATGGCTTACTTTTGGTTCTGGCCTGAAAGGGTCAGAGCAGTCAACTAGGGGAAAGTTCAGGGGCCGGCTCTCCTAGAAGGGAGGGATGTCCTAACATAACTTTCTGTGAGCCGGTGTTTTTCCTTGTTCCTAGTTAAGAGTTAACATCTGCCTGAGAGGAGGATGTCCTTGGGATTGCTGATAAACAGTCCCTACTTCTGAAGAAGTTCTTATTATGAGAAAACGAATCAAAGTATAATAATATTGTGTGTTAAGTCTAACTGAGTAAAGGTGTTGTTTTTGAGCAAAAGTTGCAAAGTCATACCCCATGTTTATAAACTAAAAAAAATCAGTAAAGCTTTGCTACTTGCCACCAGAGCGGAAGTCCATTTGTCTCTTTAAGGTGTTCCCGAAGCTGGTCTTTGTCACAGTCCTAACCAGGCAAGCAGTGCATGAACAGCCTTTGAGCTCCCTGATTGGACCAGGAGACTGTGCATAGACTATGTGCCTTCCTATGTTCGACTGCCCCTACTCAGATAATCTACCTCAGTGTTGGTCCACTGTCTGTGTCAAGTCCTATAAGAAGTCCCTAGATAAGCTCAAAGAATTTGATTTTCTTCTCTTGGGGACATCTCCGGAATTCTGCTTTCTGCTGTATTTCATCTTTATTCTGTAAGCTTTCTGCCTGTAGTAATAAAATTATTCCTCAAGCTTTGTCAGTGAATTTCATTCTTCAAGTTTCTGACAGATCAGGGAGACATCCCCCCACCCCCACCCCACCCCACCCCACCCCCACTCCCCATTGTCACAGCTCTGGTTGCACTCACAGGGACGCTCCTGCACTTCCATTCTTGGTAAGTTAATTTCAAATATATCTCATGGTCAATAGCCCCGTGTCAGCTTCCGAATTTTTGTATTTGGTCCCTGGTGAGTGAGATTTCAGTGTTAGGGGAAGCTCATGAGATGTATAAGCATCTCTGCTGGTTTTGGAGATTTGTGTAGCTGTAGACATTTTTTCAAAACTAGAGGTTCAGATTCCTCTATGGTAGTTTAGTCACTTTTGGAGCTGGGTTTTATCCTATCTTTTGGTGCTTTGTAGAGGAGGAGGCTCTGAGGTAGATAGCATGTGTTAGCCTGGCTTGTGCTCTGTATGCTGAAAATGGCTCTTTAAAAGCCCTCACACGGGCTGGTGAGATGGCTCAGTGGGGAAGAGCACCTGACTGCTCTACCGAAGGTCC
>NC_034596.1:79205322-79210050 GCF_900095145.1 Mus pahari | reverse complement strand
AACTGAAAGGTCCTGATAGAAGGAAAGAATTCCTAAAAGCCCCTAGTCTGGAGAGATGGACCCTACTGTTGGCAGAAAGTAAAAGTTTAACTTGCTCCATCGATTCACAAAATATCTGGACATAATAGTTCTGACCGTTCCTTGAACCGGTGTGTTTGCCAACCGTTGCAGTCTGCAACCAAGTGTTTGGGGTCTGCTGGCTGGGCTGAGATCGAAAAATTTACCCAGCAACTTCAGATGGGACCAATCTGGAGCTGCCCCACGTGTTAGCTGTTAGCCAATAGAATTGCATCACCTCTGCGCCTGTGCACGGCTCCTTCCTCATACCCCTCCAATGCCTACAGGAATTGTTTGTTACAGGTGATTTGGAAATCCCCTACTCTCTCCTCCTTTCTCCCCCATGAGGACCCATAAAAAGAGGGTCCCTTTTTTCTTTCGGGGACCAACTCTACCCCTGCGTGGGATATGAGTGATCCCCAGAGCTCTGGCATTCCCCGAATAAAGCCTCATGTACCATCAAGCTTGGTCTCTCGTGAGTCCTTGGGGGTCCACAGCCATCCCGAGACTCGAGTGAGGGTATCCCTCTGGGAGTCTTTCAGAACTGTCTTGGAGCCTTAGGAGACATGACTTGTAAAAACACATTATTCGATGACTTCACTATCCACTACCGACAACATTCTTTCTCTCTGATATCTCTTCCTCTAGCCATCTAGAGGAGGAATAGTTAAGTATTTTGGAAAATTATAAATATTTATTTGTGGGTTTTGTGTTTGTTTGTTTTTAGTTTTGAAGCAGAGTCTCACTCACCATGTGGGCCTCGACGGCCTAGAACATATAGACCATGGTGGCCTCAAACTCACAGATTAGTTTTTGTATTTACTAAGATGAGGTCACCTGCAGAGTTTTTCTCCAAGTTCTCATAATTAAGGTCAAGAAAGCCTCCATATTCATGAAACAGAAGAAGAGAACATCTAGCTCTGGTCATCTCTAAGGGCTGGGATGTGTCTCAGCAGTAGGCTATTTGCCTAGCAAGAACAGGCTATATTTTCCACCTCTGGTACCAGCAGCATGTAAAATAGGAAAAAAGAAAAAGTCTTTAAGGGCTGGTGAGATGGCTCAGCGGGTAAGAGCACCCGACTGCTCTTCCAAAGGTCCTGAGTTCAAATCCCAGCAACCACATGGTGGCTCACAACCATCCACAACGAGATATGACTCCCTCTTCTGGAGTGTCTGAAGACAGCTACAGTGTACTTACATATAATAAATAAATAAATCTTTAAAAAAAAAAAAGTCTTTAAAAATCAGTCAAGATCGTGTAAGAAGCTCTGCTCTCAAATTCAGACTGGCCATGGTGTCCTGCCTTTCTCCTGGAATACTTTATTAAATGGGATAATTGAATGTTTCCTGTGGTTTCTGAGTATTTAACATTTTCCTTGAAGGTGGAAGTGTGAAACATTCCAAGATAAAATCCAAGGAGCATGCCCTCCCTCCCTCCCTCCCTCCCTCCCCAGTTCTAGGCAGGGTGAATGCAAGAGGCTTGTCTGCAGGCGAGTCCCTGACAGCTGCCCTGTCTCTTGCCAGGATCCACATCTTGATTGATATTAAGTGTGTTCTTTCCTGCTGTCAATGTAATTGTCTCTATTAATGGCATCAGAAAGCTGCTTAGCTTCAGATATGAGCCCTGACTTTAAAATCTGCTTCCTGTTTCTAACTCTGCTTCTAGGTCTTAAGGAAGGAGCAGTTCCTACTGGAGGACTGGAGGAGCCCAGAATAATATAGGACAGATTAGTGTACAGGTAGATAATTTTACACACACACACACACACACACACACACACACACACACACAGCACATATCGATAAAGATAGAATCTTGGGGGGAGCGGGTGTGCCAAGCCCCGTGATCCCTGTTTACCAAGAACGTGAGCCTGACATCCTGTGCTGTCTGCCTGGTGAGTCACTGGCCTCCCTGGGTGAACTCTGATTGGATGGGGGGGGGGGGGGAGGGATTAGGTCAGAGGACTGATGAAAACAGGATGGGGGGAGGGAGAATGTAGTTTTGAAGGAGCTCAGAGGACTGATGAAAACAGGATGTGCCCCAGGGGAAGGGAGGAGAAGGCTGTTTTGAAAGAGCTGTTTTGGAAGGGAGTTCAGCTGGAGAAAGCAGTTGGGGAAAAGCTGTTTGGGAGAAAGCTGTTTGAGAATGCTGTGGGAAAATGCTGTCTGAGAATGCTGTTCAGGAAAGCTGTTGGAGAAAGAAGTTTGAGAAACCTGCCTTGGCGTTTGTGTCTTCCCCTCCCCCCCCCATCTCTGCCAGTTGGAGTTCGGGGTTTGCAGCAGAATCTAATAACAGGTATATTATGGTTTTTCTTAGAAATTTATGGTTCTATAATATAATGGTTGTTATGGTGCATTCTAGCAATCCCACCTCTCAGGAGACAGAACAAAGGGTATTATCCTGAATTTGAGTCCAGCCTGGTGTATAGCTGCCATGGGCTGGCTCAGTCGGAGTCCCAACCCAGGGGGGAAATCAGGGTCCTGGTACTCAGGTGGGCAAGGAGTCGGCAAACAGACATGAACACAAGAGAGTGTTGGATCTGAATGTAATTTCTCAAAGCGAGCATCAGACTTATATTACAGAACAAAACAATGAAGTTAGATGATAGATTAGCCAAGGTTCATTGAGGTTATCTGATGCATAATGACTCTTTACACAAAACAGAGAAATGCATACATAAAAGCTAGCAGGAACAGGCAGTGTTTACAACTGAAATAAGATCAGCTATATCTAAAGTCAGCTATTCTTAGGAGCTAGGTAAGAGGGCTATACAACCCAGGTGCAATTCTAGTCTATTGTATAACCCACCACCAGGGATTCCTTAATCCTAATTATGCTATTCCTCTGGGCCTAGTGAAAAACATGCACCAGGGGGTTTCTGTTCTACTAACCCTTTCATGAATAATACAATACTCTAGTCCTCCTTAAACCACAACCCACTTTCTTTCAACTATTATGTGATGTAGTCTGCCTATACATGACGGTAATGAGAATTCTAAGTTTACTTTGTTGAACTAGCCCTGAGATTTCTAGCTCTTATCAAGTAAACTGCAATGCCTGATTTCTTTTGCTATCAACACTGGAGGCTTTTTGTCTGAATGAGTAGCATTCTTATGAAATTCCAAGCCCAAGGTCAGCTCATTGATTGCCTAGGATATTGAGACACCAGTGGAGGCCAGGAAGCAATGTTCAATCTCGCTTAGCTATTTGTCAAATCATTTCTTGGAGGCACTTAAAAGAAAACAATACTGAAAGAAAGCATGCAAGACCCTCCACACTATCGCAAGGACAAATCTGGATCACTTCCGTGTTGTGGGATGCCAAAGACTCCAGGAGACCAGTTTCCATGAAACTTTTTGCCTCAGAACTGTGGCCAAGCTTTTGGACTTGATACTCAGACTCCACTGGAGTGGGTGTGGCATATAGCAACTGTCAGGCTAGCCAGGGCCATACAGTGACAGCAAGGAAGGGAACAAAACAGCACAGAATAGAACCAAGCAAAACTCTTGTCTTTTTCCCCCCTTTACCGTCACACCAACTTTTCTAAAGACAATATAAACCAGTTTCATCATGGATTTAGTTCTATCAGATTCTGCTTAATTATCCCCAGAGGTGTTGCAAGAGACTTGACTTACCAAACAGTAATCTTAGCTTTAGAAACGTTTCCAGGTAACCAAGCCAAGGCAGATTTTATTTTGTGGGTTTTTGTTAATGCTCTTTGTCTATTTTGAGGGATCTCAGTGTTTAGCCAGGACAGCCTCAGTCTCTTAGGAATATTTCTGCTTCCGCCTCCCAAGTTCTGAGATTACACCAAGGTAGACATGATTTTTCACTGAGGGTCCACGATGTCTGGAGAATGCAAACCCCGTTGGAAGTTTTACTCACAGTCAGGCTGGAGACTATGGTAGGCAGGCATTTTACACATATTTTGAAATATGCCTGCGTCATCCTGATAGAGAAGAATGGCAACACAAAGGCCAGTGCCTTGAGCACCGACGGTGGGACTCTTGGAGGCGGTGATGGCATGTAGAATCCTGTGGTTTCCTCTCATTCAGCACAGGAAGGAGAGTCATCTATGCCATGAAGACAAACATTTTTGGTGTCTGTTACAGTAGTAAGGTCAGAATCAGAGTAAAAGAAAAAAAAACTCAAAGGAGCTCATGATAAAGAGACAGACAGAGATACAAACAGGCAGACAGATGGACAGACAGACAGACAGAGATCAGCTAGGGGAGACTGTAATGTAGGAAAGCTATTCAGAACATAGACGGGAGAATGAGAAGAGATTTCAGGATCGACTATCAAAAATTGTGTGGGTTTTTTTTTTAAAACTAGGAAAAGAAAATTTGTTGAGAAAACCTGGCTCCAATATTGTATTGTGGTATGCTGTGGTGTGTTGTGGTGTGTTGTAGCCACACACGGCACACCTTTAATCCCTGCACTCAGGAGATAGAAGTAAAATGGATCATATAATTGGAGGCCAGCCTTGTATATATAGCAAGCCCAGGCCAGCCATGGCTACATTGTTCCAAAAGTTATTGTAAAAGGAGAAAGAAGAGGAGGAGGAGGAAGGGGAGGAAGAAGAGGAGAGAGGACGAGGAGGAGGAAAGGGAGGAGAGAGAGAAAGAGAGAAAAGGAGGAAGAGGAGGAGGAGGAAGAGAAGGAGGAGG
>NC_034596.1:79189755-79204187 GCF_900095145.1 Mus pahari | reverse complement strand
GTTCCAGTCCTGACTTCCTTGGTGATGAACAGCAATGTGGNANTGTAAGCTGAATAAACCCTTTCCTCCCCAACTGCTTCTTGGTCATGATGTTTGTGCAGGAATAGAAACCCTGACTAAGACAAGGGGCCAATGACTTGGCTCAGTGGGCAAAAGCACAGAACACACCAGCCTTACACACAGGGGCAATCACTGGAACCCATGCTAGGAGAGAACAGACCCCTGGAAGTTGTCCTCTGATGGCATACTACACACACACACACACACACACACACACACACAAAACCTAATCCAATTGTATTTCTTGCAAAATGAGACAATGAGCATGTATATATCTATCTTTTGAAGGCTGTGGACCAATTTTTAGGTTAAAACAATCTCCATAGAAATTTAGTTCTAAAAGCTTCATTTCCTTTCTTTTCTTTTTCTTTTTTCATTTTTTAGAGATAGGGTTTCTCTGTGTAGCCCTGGCTGTCCTGGAACTCATTCTGTAGTCCAGGCTGACCTCAAACTCAGAAATCTGCCTGCCTCTGCCTCCCAAGTGCTGGGACTAAAGGCATGCATGTGCCACTGAAAGACTTTCGGAGGGAGACCCTCACTCAAGTCTCGGGATGGCTGCAGACCCCCAAGGACTCACAAGAGACCAACCTTGATGCAATTACATGAGGCTTTATTCGGGAAAAGTCAGAGCTTTGGGGAATGACTGGTATCCCACACAGGGGTAGAGGAGTCGGCCGATGAAAGAAAAAGGGACCCTCTTTTTATGGGCCCTCACGGGGAAAAAAGGAGGAGGGAGTAGGGATTTCCAAATCACCTGTAACAAACAATTTCTATTCTAAAATGATTTTACAAGAATTAAGCATGGGAGGGGTATGAGGAAGGAGCCGTGCACAAGCGCAGAGATGATGCAATTCTATTGGCTAACAGCTTTGGGGCAGCTCCAGATTGGTCCCATCTGAAGTTGCTGGGTAAATTTTCCGATTTCAGCCCACCAATCAGACCACAAACACTTGGTAACAGGTTGCAATGGTTCAGCCCAGCAACCAGACCACAAACACTTGGTAGCGAGCTGCAACGATTGGCCAATACATGTTCAAAGAACCGTCAGAACATGGGCAAACACACGGGTTCAAGGAACGGTCATAGAACATACATATTACATAGAAGCAATATTCTTCTTTTAAGGCAACACACAACCCTCCTTCTTTAAGGAAAGGCAAGTCCAATCCCCTATAGTTCTGGAGAACCACTTCAGACAAGGATGTTAGCGATTCTTTCAACCTGGTGATAGATTGTTCCAGGGCCATGATATCGGTATCCATGGCCTTCTTTAACTGATTGTAATAGCGGGACCCCCTATCTAGGGCAGTGGCCCCAGTACTGATTCCTGCCGCTATTCCTCCCACCCCCAAGAGCACAGCCAGAGTCATAGTTACAGGTTCTCTGCGGAAGTGGGTCGGCCGCCTGTCAAACTCATCAACGAATTCTTCTGTGGGATGGTAAAGGACTCTAGGCACTAACTGTACAAGAACGCAATAATCTCTGGTCTCATTAAACACTGATGTTGATATACAAGGAGTCAGTACGGTACTGCAAGCCCACCATCTGTTGGGACCTGGTGACAGATAGTAAGTCACCTCAGTCCTGGGGCTTTTGTGAATCTCATTACACAGATGTTGATGATTCGGGGACACTTGTCCTAAATATATGCCTATACCTGACACTTCAGTGAGGGTTAGTGTGTGGCTACGTCCCCAGTTGCAGTGCTCATGTCTGGTAGTTTTGTTGTAACTTCCTATTACCATCATTTCCTCATAATAGCGGGAACCAGAGGCCAGACATAACCAACAAGATTTAGTAACATTGGGATCAGGGGACAATGTGGGCCATCAATTCCCTGGGGCCTCAACTTTAGAGAGAGAGTACATGACCTCTCCCATCTGAGATATGACTTGCCATGTGAGAGTCATGGACTGATGCAGATTGTCATTCCTTTGTTGGAGCCCACTGGTGGAGTAGATGCAGCTTAAGAGGATCAGCAACCTTTTCCACAATCTACCCATCGGTGGGGTCAATGGTCGTGAATCCATGCGGGATTCCCTCGACTTTCAGAGCCAAAACCATGGAGGTGGAGGATTCCCAACTTACTCTTGGCCCTTTTTGGGTAAATCTGACCTGGGCCTTTAGTTTAGTCAAGAGATCTCTCCCCAGAGCGGTGTGGGACACTCGGGGATAACCAAGAAAGAGTGACTCACTTGTCCTTTCCCTAAATCCACGGGACGTGCAGAGTTCCAGGGTATTGTTTCTGTCCTGTGGCTCCAATTCCTATGGTTCTTTTATTTTTAAGTTTTCCTAATGGTTGTTTCAACACAGTGTCTACGAGGAAGTCCATAGGGGTCCCCTCCACAGTCAGGGTTACCCTAGGCTCAGGGAGGGGGTCTGAGCCCCGTCTCCCCTAATCATCATCTTTTAGGGCCAGAACCTTAGGGGTCTTTCCCCTTTTCTTAGGGCATTCTTATGCCCAATGTCCGTTCTCTTTGCAATATGCACATTGGTCCTTCTCCAGAGTCCTCTGGGTGGGTCTTCTTCCTTCAAATCTGGATTCTCTGTTGCCCAGGTACCTTGTCTGTCTATTTTCATCTCTACTGCTTCTTTCACGCTCCCCTACCACTGCGGCCAAAATCCTGCTCAAGTTTTTCTCCTGTCTTCTATCCCTCTTATTCTCTCTCTTTTCTTTCTCACGCTTTTCTCTTTCTTTCTTTTCTTCCTCTGTCTCTCTTTTATGATAGACTTTCTCTGCCTCTCTAACAAAATCTTGCAAAGAAAGCCATGGCATGTAACCCTTCCAATCTCTGTAACTTTCGTTTAATATCCGATGCTGACTGTCTTATAAAAGCCATAGCAACTGCGGCTTGTTGACCCTCAGAGGTCGGGTCAAAGGGAGTATAGCGTCTGTAAGTCTCCATCAATATTTCTAGAAAAACAGACGGAGGCTTGGTGGGGCCCTGCATCACTTCTCTCACCTTGGCCAAATTGATAGGGGGTCTCGCCACTCCCTTTAGGCCTGGTACCAGAGCCCGGTGATATACTGTCAACCTCTCCCTACCTTGAGCTGTGTTATAATCCCTATTTGGCCAGTCCAGAGGAAACCCAGCATTAATCTCATTAGGCAGGTTGGTTGGGGCTCCATTCACTCCAGGAACATTTTTCCGTGCTTCCAGGAGAATGCGCTCCTTTTCTTCAGTAGTGAACAGGACCTGTAGAACCTGCTGGCAGTCATCCCAAGTGGATTGATGAGAAAACATGAGGGACTCCATCAGCCCCGTCAGGCTGGCTGGATTCTCAGAAAAAGCAGCATGATTAGCTTTCCAAATATACAGATCAGCCGACGATAAAAGCCAATATTATAAGGGTCTGCAGGGACTGCGGATCAGCAGGCGGGTTTCCCACAGATCGCAAAGGGAAAGCAGATGTGGTATCGGGAACCCCATCTGCAGAGGGGCTCTGGGCTGACTGGGTTCGGGTCCCGGCTGCTGGTCTGCTGATTGCGCAGCCATCGGCCCCACAGGCTGCCTCCAGAAACTGTGGAAGCTCGGGGACAAGAGGCGGTAGGGGATAGGGAGGGGAGGAGGTTCCGGCCACTCAGAAGGTCCCTCGATTTCAGGATAGATTTGGGGAGGAGCTGAGGGCCGAGGTGAAGGCTCCATTTCAGGGGTGGGGGGAGCCTTCGGTTTCACTTTTGTTCCACGGAGAGCCAGGGCTCGGGAGCCTGATTTCTGAAGTGGGATCCAGGGTTTAACCCATGGTGGTGGATTCTGGACGAGATTTTGCCATACAGTTATGTATGGCTGCTGGTCTGGATGGGACCCAGGTCTATCCTGAAAAACAATGGCTTTAACTTCAAAGATTAGAGTCAAGTCAAAAGTCCCCTTCAGTGGCCTACCTACATTAAACATTGGCCAATCAGAGGCACAAAAAGTCTGCTAAGGTCCAGTCTGTCCCATCGTCTAAACCACAAAATCCACAAAACAGACCCAAGAAATTGACACACACAGACTAACAAAAAAAAAAAAAAAAAAAAAAAAAGTTCGTCTTCTAGACAAACAAAACCAATCCAGAAATGCGGATGATCGGGTAGGTACGTAGTCCTATCAATCCAGCCGGTGATTCCAGCACGTCTGCTGAAACACTCCATGTCTCATCTCGAGACTCGTGTCTCCGTTTCTTATGAAACATCTCGCTACAATTTGAAAATTCAACACCAAACTTTGCTGGCACACAGAAACAGTTTCAGACAAGAAATCTTAGCACCAAGTGGGTCTTCGGAGATGAGGGTGGTTGCACATATCCCGGGACGAGCCCCCAAAATGAAAGACTCCCGGAGGGAGACCCTCACTCAAGTCTCGGGATGGCTGCAGACCCCCAAGGACTCACGAGAGACCAACCTTGATGCAATTACATGAGGCTTTATTTTGGGAAAAGCCAGAGCTCTGGGGATGACTTGTATACCACGCAGGGGTAGAGGAGTTAGCTTGAAGAGGACAAAATAATAAGGCTCCAAGTGACCTTGAATAGAAAACCACAATTTTTTGTTTGTTTGTTTCTTTGCTGTTTTAATCAACACAGGTGAGAAGCATTTTCAGAAATGTTATTTGGAAAACTATTTAAAGGCTCAACCTACTCCATTGAGATGGCAACATTATCATTTTTTTCTTGTGGAAGTTACGCACATGCATATCCAGGTATGTGCACACATATCAGGCTCACTGTCATCCTGTCACATCATCCTGTCACATGATTCCAGCTTGTGTCAAGTTGACATGAAATGAGGCAACTGCAGCTGCAGTCACTGTCTTTAAAGCTGAGCCAGGAGTTAAAGTATTAACTAGGTAGGGCTGAGCCTTTAATCCTGTCACTCAGGAGGCAAAAGCAAGACTCTCTCTGTGAGTTCAAGGCCAACTTCCTTTACGTGGCAAGTTCCATGACAGCCAGAATTGAGGTCCTGTCTCTAAAAGCAACTAAACAAAACAACAAATGGAACAAAACCAGCTGCAACTACCACTGAAATGCTGAGCTTAGAATAAATCATACCTTTAATAAAAGGTCACTGTTTTTAAACTTTACTCATTGTATCACATATAGCTGAATCTGTAACAAGCACAGGCTGTTAGTAGAATAACTATATTGATTAATAACTTATTCAGTACAGT
Organism: Mus pahari; assembly: GCF_900095145.1. Lineage (NCBI taxonomy): Eukaryota > Metazoa > Chordata > Mammalia > Rodentia > Muridae > Mus > Mus pahari. The sequence continues at coordinate 79,198,977 of NC_034596.1, read as the reverse complement.
GACCTATAAGCCATTAGTGCCCTAAACATGAATTGCATGTCATCCATCAGAAAACTGATACACATAGTTACTGAACTCTAAAATTTGACCTTGAATCTACCATGTCTGTTACAGGCAAACGCATTACAATCTACAGGAGGCTCTGCTGGGGGTACTGTCCAGGTGTTTGCCAAAGAAGACTAGAATTTGCTTCCATGCATCTATCTGGGCTTTGGAGTGAGCCCTGACCTCCCCTCCCCAAATCACAGCTCCGTTCACTATTTTGTGCAGGGAAGCTGGGCACACGGGAAAGTAAGGTGGCTCGATGTAATGCCCAGTCCCGGGGTAAGAGAGTACCTGGGGCCTTTCCTTTCCATGAGCCTGTAACCGTTCCGTGGCTATCTGAGTATATAGCTCACTCCTCCAGCAATGATCATCCTGACCAGCAACAAAGAGGATGGGGCCCTTGGCCTTCTCTATTGGTATCATGCTGGGGTTCTCACAGCCTCCTACAGCATCATTCCGTATATCCACAATGTCCAGAATGCCGGAAAAAGCCACCTTCGTTCTCCTCAGGTCATGGCCCAATGGTGGAATCACGGTCTGCTTGTAATGGATGTGCCTGTTTCCACTGAATGCAGAACCATTGATGGAAACTGTAGCTGAGACATTCCTCAGGAAGGAAGCCATGGTCAGACAGATATCAGCTCCCAGGGAAAGACCCAGAAGCCCAATGTCTGGGCCTTTTACCTAGAAAGAAAAAAAAAAATGAGGTAAGAGTCAGAGATGGAACATGCCTATAATCTAGCACCAGGAAGGTGGAGGCAGGAGGATCAGGAGTTCAAAGTCAGTCAGCTACATAGAGAGTTCAAGGCCAGGTGAAGCAATTTCAAAAATCCAAAGAGAAAGAGGGGGGGAAAAAAGAGCTAAGGAGACGGCTCAGCGGGTAAAGGTGCTTGCGGCAAAATCTGATGACCTGAGTTCAATTCCTCACAAGGTGAAAGAGGAGAACTGACTCTTGCAAATGGTCGCTGTCTCCACCTGTGTGCCGTGGAGCACGTATAACCAAAAAAGGTTAGTAAAAAAAAGTAGTTACCGAGCACTAAAGGATGTTGCTAGAGGGACTGGAGAGATGACTCAGTTGTTAAGAGCACTGGCTGCTCTTCCAAAAGGATCCCAGTACCCACACACAACTGTCCATAACTCCCAGGGGATCTGTTGTCCTCTCCTGGCCTCTGTGGTCAATGCATACATCTGGTGCCTGGCCACAAATGCAGGCAAAATACCCCTACACATAAAATAAGAGTAAATAAATCTTTCATGGCAGACAAACCCACACGGTCACATTTAGGGACTGGTTATAAATGCAGAGTCACGAGAGCCTGTCAGGCAAGGACCTCATTTCCAGTGAGCCTGACCCATGGCTTTATTTGACAGTGTGTGGAACCATGTGACCATGTGGGTTAAGCAGTGGCCCAAGATGTGACTCAATCATCCAACCCCATCCAAGCAACACTAGAAAATGATTAACTTCATAGAAACAGAGTTTAGGGTCCAACTTAGTAGTTCTTAGCCTTTGGAAAGTTGTGGGCAAATTGTGGCTAAATTTGCGAGGAAAATTAAAGATTATAAAGCTAGCTTGGTAAGACAGCTAGCCTGTATGGCAAGAGGAATTTTACTAGTATATGAAATGAAATTTCATTTTAGTAAATGTTTATGAAGCTATGCAAAAGAGAAAGGGGAAGTGTTAGATGCTCAAAGCCAAGAAAATCTCCCCTAGAAACTTTCTCTATGAACAAAGAACAGAAGAGTGTCAGTACAGCTGGAGCAGGAGACTGCCCCTGTAGAGATAATCCCAGGGACACGGATTAACTAAAGCAGCAAGGAGAACCTTCGGGTGGCGAAGCATGCAGCGCACTGCTTCTTCAAAGTAGTCCACTTCTATGACGTTGAACTCTTTGGGGAGATCTTCAAAGCCATAAAAAGCCAGAGCCAATGTGGCAAAGCCATGGCCAGCCAGAAGGCTGGCTCGGTATTCCAACAGGCCTCCTCCAACACCATAAACATCGATGATGCCTGGAAAGGGTCCTTGTCCTACAGAGGGGACATGACAAGGCAAACGCATCATGCAACCCAAGGAATTCGCTTCTCTTTTAAGACACCTCTCCAAATTGCTTAGTTGGTTTCTAGGAATCCAGTAAAACAGATCCCCATGTCACTACTGAACGGAAACACCCGAGCTTTGGAATGAGGAAAAAAAAAAAAAATCTAACCTGTCTCATGGATTTTAATCCTCCTCTGGAATCCAAACTGTGACCCACAAGCTACAGGAAAACAGTTATGAATTTGGCCCAACACAAAATTGCAAACTTACAGGAAACATTGAAGGTTTGTGTGTGTGATTTTTTTTTTTTTTTTTTTTTTTTGTAGATCAATTGCATGGTTCTAGGAGGGTAAGGGGGTGAATGCTATAAATGATACCGTTTAAGATTGGAAATTTATCACTGATCTGTACAAAGCTATTTGCATACTTCTACAGATCAGTTGTTACAGGAGACCTTGCTAAACCTTAGGGTGAGGAGTACATTTTGGAAAGAGGACTTGCAAGCCTTAGACTGTCCCCTCCTCTTGCTCTGCCGAGGGCTGCAGACAATGGGAAGTGTGTGTGTCAGGATGGAGAGTGCTACAGTGGTTGAGAGCCCTCCCTGTTCTTGCAGAGGACCCAGGACTGGGGCTCACAAGAGAAAACAAAATAAATTTATTTTTATTTGTCGGAATTTTGCTTGTGTATTTATCTGTGTGAGAGTGTCAGATCTCCCAGAACAGGAGTTACAAACTGCCATGCAGATGCTGGGAATTGAACCCCGGTCCTCTAGCATAACATCTTGTGAGTGCTCTTAACCACTAAGCCATCTCACAAGCCCCCATGAGGTTAAATTTAAAACCAACAAGAACAAAAACAATTTATGCTAATATGGATGTACTATGTATGGCTTTAACCCTTGAGGTTTTGTGTGTGTGTGTGTGTGTGTGTGTGTGTGTGTGTTTGTATGTACTGACTAGAGGTGGTGGTGGGGTGGGCAGAAGGGACTGAGTGTGTCAAGGACAATGTGGCCGTTTCCTCTATCATTTTTCCTAACCATGCTGTCTGTGGAGATCTGTAGGGTAGTGTACTGCAGCAAAGTTCAGCTGTATTTTTCGTCAGCTGGACAACACTATCTCTTTGGGATAGACAGAGATTAAATGAGATAATGCAAGCAAAGGGCGCTTGCTAATGTATGAAAATCCCCCAACCTGTTTGAGTGGCCACTGAAATGGCCAATAGCAACTTCCTAGGAAGCCCATACCTGAACCCCACCCCTAGACTCAGCCCACGGCGGCGTGCTCCCATCTCTCAACAATCTGACTCACCTGGGGGTAGGAAGAGCGTGGCGCGCACCCGGCCCTCGCGCACGGGCACGCGCCGCACCCCGGGAGCCATGAAGTGACGCTCGTGCACCGCCTTTGCAAGCCGCCGCCCGCCGTCGGGCTCGTGTCCGTCCAGCACCTCTAGCTCCACCACGAAGGGCGTCTGTACGTCGCGCTTGATCAGGCGCCAGAAAGGCCGTTCGGTCTCCATGGCCCAGAGCAGCCCCATGGGCTCGATCCCCGAGAAGCTGCCGCCCAGCGCGGGCGCGCGCGCCAGGTCCAGCTCGCCGTGGTTGTCGGCGCGGTAGCGCGCGTGGGCTCGGAAGAGCGCGCCCTTCTCGTCGCGCAGGACAGAGCGCAGCGTGACGGGCTGCTCGGGGGCCAGGCCGCGCACGATGATGCTCAGCGGCTCGTCCCAGCAGCTGCGGCCCGCGGGCTCCACGCTCAGTGTCGCCGCCATGAGGAGCTGGGGTCCTCGAAGAGCGCCACGCGAGTCCGGAGCGGAGCCTGGCCTGCTGTGGAGCCGATCTGGTGGGTCTCTAGGACCCAGACAAGCGAGGAACCAAGGTCTGTCAGCAATTTGGGCACAGACCGGTCAGAGGTCAGGCTTGGGGCTGAGCCAGGTAATAGGATTCTGCTTCTCGCCACTCCCACGTGGTGTTGTGAAAGTGATTGGTGATGGCACCAAGTGAATGAATCAAGGCAAAGTACGATCCTTCCGTGGATTCAGCAGCTTTATAAAAATACAAAACGGAACCAACAGCAAGAACTTTGTACTAAATTATAACTTTATACCAGTTTAATCTTAAGACACTCAGCTTACAAAAACTTCCCTGGATGCTACAGCCCCCAGCACAGAAACTAGAATGCACAGGCAAACTGAGAAAGGCAGCTGTGTTAGGGTTCTCTAAACGAACAGAGGGAACAGGACGGAGACGTGCGCAGACGGAGACACGAAGAGGGGTTTAATTAAAGTGGCTTGTGATTCTCGTAGTTAAACGATGGCTGTCTCTCACAAAAAGGCCAAGGATCTTGTAGCTGTTCAGTCCAGAAGACCTAATACGGTGCTGGCGTCCCAGGGAAGCTCTAAAGCTGCCAGTTTTAGGTCCACGTTGGGATCCTGAAGAAGTAGGTTCTAACACCAGTGAAGGAATGGCTCAGAATAGATGAGCTTGCCAGCAAGACTGAGGGCAAGCAGGCAAAAAGCAAAAACCCCCTTCTCCCGTGTCCTTTTGTGTGGCCCAGATTTAGGGCCAAATGGTCTGGATTTAGGGTGAGTCTCCCACCTCAAAATAATCCAACCAAGAAAAATCCTTCACAGCTGCTTGGGGTTTAGTTGATTCCAGATGTGGTTAAATTGACAGCCATGATTAACTAGCTGGTAGCATCTTCTCCGGGCCCCAAAGCCCAGATTCAATGAGATGCAAATGGCTCTCTGGTACAGGATGGAGAGACCACTGAGGTGTTTGCTTGGTTGGTGGTTACTAAGATACTAGGAGTACTATTAAGGGCAGCTTGAAGGATCTAGGGACTGAGCAGGTGTCACGGGTGCCATAGAAAGTTCTCTGAGGAGAAGTTGGCTTCATCCAAGGTCCAGTGTTGTCCAATGGCCTGATAAAATGGTGCAGCGAGATGGCTCAGTGGGTAAGAGCACTGACTGCTCTTCTGAAGGTCCTGAGTTTGTGTCCCAGCAAGCACATGGTGGCTCACAAACACTCGTAATGAGATCTGACGCTCTCTTCTGCTTCGTCTGAAGATAGCTACAGTTTACGTATGTATAATAATAAATAAATCTTTGGGCTGGAGCGAGCAGGGACTGAGTGAGCGGAGTTGTCCAGAGGGAGCAGAGGTCCTAAAATTCAATTCCCAACAACCACATGAAGGCTCACAACCATCTGTACAGCTACAGTATATTCATATACATAAAATAAATAAATCTTTTTTAAAAGTGGTGCAGCCTAAGATGCATATATGAGTGCTTGTGGAGCCATCTGGCTGGGGTTTAGGATGCTGTCGGCATCCCACTAGATATATGCAAGGCAGATGTTCAAACTGAACCTTCCAGAAGGAAGAGTGCAAAGGCAAGGAAGGCCCTGGCTGCCAACTGAGGCGATGCTCTGTCCCATGGTCCATGTACTGGGACTGAAAAGATGGAGCTCAAGTAACGTCAATAAAGGTGCTATATGGAAATGATGGGGACCAAGGTGTCAGATAAGCCACTGCACTGGGAACTAACAGACCAAACTGATGGAGAAAGGAGTTATCCTCATTTCTGTAAGTTAAGTAGAAATGAGCATTGAGATTCCAGTCATCAAACCGAACTAAGTTGTTTCCTGAGAAACCACCAGATGGGGACCCTAAATGGGAATCGAGTGACATTCAAATGAAGTTCCTTGCACTTTTTCCTTTTGTGGTTAATCTTATCATCTTTAAGCAATGAAGTTAAACATTTCATTACTTTTCTTCTGTCTCTCAGACTCTACCTTACTTTAAAAGAAATACTTTTGAAATGACAAACTCTATTTTCATTTTTTTCTTTTCCCATCCCCACCCCCATTCTGTTTTCATTCTTTATTTCTGCATTTATTAATCTGTCTGTAACAACCACTTCTTCTACTCAGCCTGATGGGAGCACACAGAAAAATGACATTCTAGAGATTTCTATAGCGTAAAGCCAATTTGTATCTTTTAAGTCATTCTGTGACTTTGGGAGTTCCTGTAAACATACAGTGTCAGCCTTCCCCTTGTGTGTTTATATGTGTGGGGGACATGCATGTGAGTGGGCATGCATGTGTCCACTCGTGTGTGCAGAGGCTGGAGGTCGGTGTCAGTGTCCTTTTAGATGACTCTCTACTTTATTTACTGAGGCAGGATTCCTTATTCAACCCGGAGGTCTGGGCTCTGCTACTCTGGACAGCCAGCTTCCTCAGTTTCCTCCAGGGCCTCCTGTTTTTGCTCACACACCCACGGAGCCTTCCATGCGTCCCAGGGATCTGAATTCCAGTTCCCCTGCTCCCACACCAGGGTGTAACCCACCGAGCTGTGTTCCCAGCCCAGCCAGTGGCTTTTAACTGAAGGCCTTTACTTTTCTGTGACTCTGAGATGACATCTAAGGTATTGGATTTTTCTGAGAGTAGAAGGGACTGGAGAAGGGACCCTGGCCTTGTCCTCTTTTGTCTGTCTGCAGCATGAATGACACAAGGGAACTCAGCATGCTTCCTTTTAGAGGCCAGTGAGTCACCACGCCACGCCAGCCATGTGAATAAATGTTTTCCTCAAGAAAGCAGTAAGTTAACTTCAGAGGGATTCACGGTTGTTCTGTCAGTGGTAATTCTAGACATGGAAGTCTGTGTCCTGGGCAAGATCTTAGCACTGTGGGAAGTTTGATAAGAGTTTGAGAGATCCCTGCTATGTATGCAAGATTTGCAAGGCTGAAAAATATTGTCAAAATAAAGAGGCCACAAGAATAATAAAACACGACAGTCTCTGACAGGGCTGGTCCAACTTGTAGGACCAGTGAGACCTGCCTGCTGCAGATCCTTCCTCCTCTGTATCCTAAAGTACAGCTTCAAAACAAAACAAAACAAAACATGGTGGTTTCTGGGCTGGAAAGATGGCTCAGTGGTTAAGCGCATTGGTTGCCCTTCCAGAGGACTTGGGTTCAATTCCCAGCATCCACATAGCAGATTGCAACTGTCTGTAACTCCATTTCCAGGGAAATGGATAACCTCACACAGACATCATGCAGACAAAACACCAATGCACATAAAATAAAATTAAAAAATGAAATGTATCTTTAAAAACAAACAAACAAAAAAAGTGGGCTGGAGAGATGGCTCAGCAGTTAAGAGCACTGACTGCTCTTCCAGAGGTCCTGAGTTCAATTCTCAGCAACCATATGGTGGCTCACAACCATCTGTAATGGGATCCGATGCCCTCTTCTGGTGAATCTGAAGACAGTTACAGGGAACTCCTATAAATAAAATAAATCTTTCAAAAACAAACTCATAAACAAAATAAATAAAGTAAAACAAGAAGATGGGGGTTTCTAGGCCCAAGCCACTGGACATAACAATTTCTCCTGAGCGAACTGGTAGTGCATTTAGTACTCGGATCTTTTCTCCCGAGGTTCCTTGTTCTTTTTTTGTTGCTGCTGCTTTTTATTGTTGTTGTTTTTGTTATTGTTCTTCTTTTTTTTTTTTTGGTTTTGGTTCTTCAAGACAGGGTGTTTCTGTGTAGCCCTGGTTGTCCTGGAACTCACTCTGTAGACCAGGGTGACCTTGAACTCCGAAATCTGCCTGCCTCTGCCTCTCGAGTGCTGAGATCAAACGCACGCACCAACACCACCCAGTTTCTATCTTTGTTTTTGTTTTGTTGTATTAGACATTGGACCTATAGACACAACCTCGTTAGTCAAGGCTTTACCACTGAGCTATCCCCAGACCCCACACTTCCGTTTTAAGGGAGATGTAAGAGTCAGCTTTGCCTGTCTGTGACAAAGCACCTGAGCTACCCAGCTTATTAATACAAGGGAGAAAGGCTTCTTTTAGCTCCTGGCTTCAGAGGCCCCAGTCTACAGGAGCTTGGCTTTATTGCCCTGGGTCTGTGGTCAGACAGAACACCATTGCAGGCACCTGTGGCAGAGCAGAGCTGTCCCCTTCCTGGAAGCTGGGAAGCAGAGGGGGAGGGGCGGAATCTCCCTCAAGGGCTTGCTCCCTGTGGCCTCAGCCTCTTCCATCAGGCCCTACCTCCTAAGGCCTGACCTCCCAGGAGTGCCACAGACTGGAAACCAAGGGTTTAGCATGTAGCCTTTGAAGGACCTTTGAGAGCCACACATAGGACAGGGCTGGAGGAACAGCTCAGTGGTTGAGAGCATTGGGTGTTCTTGCAGAGGACCCAGGATGGGGTTCCAGACAGCCACATAGTGGTGGCTCATAACCATTGTAACTCCAGTTCCAGGGGATCTGACATTCCTTCTGACCTTCCGAAACACCATGTTTGCCTCTGGTGCACATGCATACACGCAGGCAGAACAGTCACAAAATAAAATACACAAACGAAATGGAAGGCACTGTCTTCAAGACAGCCACTGCCAGTCTGGGTATAAAAGTCAGTATCCTGATGGGACAGGCCCCTGTTGACTCTTTCCCAGAACCCTGATCTTTAAGTCACCTAGTTGGGTCCTTGCCAAGACCTTTGCCCCTGATGTAGCTGATATAGAGGTTAAAAGATTAAATGTTTCATGGACCATTGATTACTTACGTAATTTTATTGGCTAGCCAACAAACATTGCTATACTGCAGTGCTGCAGACCTGTTATATAAACAGAACAAGACACTGATGTAAGGTTGCATTATTTGCTGACTAATCTATCTATTGGAGAGAGAATCTCTTATAAGCTGTGCCTATCAATAAAAAAAGCCTGTGGCCAATGAGCTGAGGCAGGAAATAGGAGGTGAGACACTCACAGGGAGAGAGAGGATTCTGGGAAATAGTGAGAGGTGTGAGAGATTCACTCGGGAACTGGGGAGACAGACATAAACCAGCATAGAATACAGAATACAGAACTCAGTGTAGATTACAGAGGACTCATCCGGGACTTGGACACATAAAGCTGGAGAGGTAATTAACCATGTGGAAGAGATAGGATAGTTCACATGGGTTAAATTAATTGCGAACTAGTTGGGGAATGAGCCCAGGCATTTATTAATAATCAGTCTCAGAGTCATCATTGCAGGAGCAGGAGCTACAAAGGGAAAAACAAATTTCTTTCTTCCTTTCTTTCCTTTCCTTTCCTTTCTTTCTTCCTTCCTTTCTTTCCTTTCCTTTCCTTTC
>NC_034596.1:79182509-79187420 GCF_900095145.1 Mus pahari | reverse complement strand
TTCGATACAGGGTTTCTCTGTATAGCTCTGGCTGTCCTGGAACTCACTTTGTAGACCAGGCTGGCCTCGAAGTCAGAAATCCGCCTGCCTCTGCCTCCCAAGTGCTGGGATTAAAGGCGTATGTCACCACGCCCAGCTATATATGCACTCTACACACACACACACACACACACACACACACATCTAGAATGATATTATTTGGGAGGATTTTATACAAAATCCTATAAATTAGGGTCATGAAAAATATCCTTGTTCATCAAATCCAGAACAGAGAGCATCTACTGAAACATCACATTCAAGGGCAGGGGTGGGAATCAACAGTAGAGCCCTAGCCAGCAAGCACAGGGCTGAGTTCTAGCCCCAGCACTACAAATTAGTGTCTTTTAAAGCTATACCACTAAGGTCCTGTAAGAAGTGCTGCTCCCAAGTTCAGACTGGCTACTGTGTCCTGCCTTTCTCCTGGAACACTTTATTAAATGGGATAATTGAATGTTTCCTGTGGTTTCTGAATATTTAACATTTTCCATGAAGGTAGAAGTGTGAAACATTCCAAGGTAAAATCCAAGGAGCATGTCCTCCCTCCCTCCCCAGTTCTAGGCAGGGTGAATGCAAGAGGCTTGTCTGCAGGCGAGTCCCTGACAGCTGCCCTGTCCCTTGCCAGGATCCACATCTTGACTGATATTCAATGAGTTCCCTCCTGCAGTCAATGTAATTGTCTCTATTAATGGCATCAGAGAGCTGCTTAACTTCAGATGTAAGATCTGACTTTAAAATCTGCTCCCAGTGTTGTCACAGCAATGGGAAAGTAACTAATACATTTTCTAAGCACTGGACCAGTGTTGTTTCCTTAGGAGTTGTAAGTCCACAGACTTCTTATAGATGTGACCAGAGCCACCCTGAAGCATGCATTTTATTTGCAAACTTAGTGTTAAGGTTAACAAGCTAAAATTACCCAGGAGCAGGACAAGTTCGGGTGTGAACACACAGGGTTTGCTTTTATTCTCTGTACTTTTTCCTCGGTTTCCCGATCTAGAGGGGGGTGTCATCTACAGTACAGACACCTCCTCATTTACCATGAGCTAACATGGAGGCCCTGGCATCTGCCATCCCATCTTTGGACACCTATGAATGTGCGGTGGAGAGGCAGCAATAGTGTGGTTTGAACCCAAGTGCACTGGGATGTTGTCAGTGTCGCCCACTAGATGGCAGCAGAGAGGATTCCTTAGGTGTGGGCGGTCATGTGCTGTAGCTGGAGACTCAAGTTTTAAATGTGTCGATAAAAGATAGCAAATCACAGAGAAAAAAGTAAGAAGAGAGAGGGTCTCCATCGATGGGGTAAAGCCCTACCTACTCCGTTTTGAAGAAACTTCATTTTGGTGGCTAAATTCCAATTCCAGGAAGAAAGTCACAAAGTCCGTCTGTGGAAACATCCTATGACAACCCTCTCCCCTTAGCAACAGCAGGACCAAGGTCCGTGGAGACAACCCAAGACATCCTGCAGAGAACAGATAATCGGGCCATCCTGTTTGTCAGGGGGTTCTGCCCCCGTGTTTGGTTCCTACAGAAATGCAGTTTTTAAAATATTAACTTGCCGGGTGTGGTGGCACGCGCCTTTAATCTCAGCACTTGGGAAGCAGAGGCAGGTGGATTTCTGAGTTCTAGGCCAGCCTGGTCTACAAAGTGAGTTCCAGAACAGCCAGGGCTACACAGAGAAACCCTATCTCGAAAAACCTAAAGTAGTAATACTACTACTAATAAAAAAATAAAATATTAACTTGCTGGCCTGTATAGAAATTCCCCAAGCTTGCTGTAACTACAATAAATACCCCGCACCCAATGGCTCAGGGCTCTCACTCTGGTCTGCTGTGACAGGGATTGGTGAGAGACCTTGCTCTCAAGCTTGTAATAAAGGCCCTTAGTGTTTGCATCGGAACTGGCTCCTAGGTTGTCTTTGGGGTCCTTGTGACTTGGGCATCACAATGGGTCTTGTGACATCAGCTTCTTGTTCTGCGGGTCTCTATGGCATCAGAGAGCTGCTTAACTTCAGATGTGAGACCTGACTTTAAAATCTGCTTCCTGGTTCTCACTCTGCTTCTAGGGTTTAGGGAGGAACGGTTTCTACTGTTAGTAATCCCTCAGAGGTAGAGGACTGGAGGAGCCCAGGATAATTTAGGATTGGTTAGTCTGCAGGTGGACAGCTTTAGCATGGGTTGGTCTGCAGGTGGATAATTTTAGCACAGATTAGTCTGCAGGTGGATAATTAAAACCCTCAGAAAGTGTGGCTAGAACCAGCATTTGGATCAGTATAAATGTTTGGCTTAGAGTAACCTGGCCTAACCTGCTGACCTTGGATTCCATTCCTGACACCCATGTGGTAGTAGAGACCCGACTCTCCCAAGTTGTCCCCTGACCTCCGTAGGCATACACCATAGCGTGATACCCTCTCCTCCCCTCCCCTGATAAAATACAAAAGGAACAGAGCATTTATTCTGTCTCACAGTTGAAGGGTACAGCCCACCATAACAGGAGTGCAGAGGCAGCAGGAGCTTTCGGCAGCTGATCACGTAGTGTCTGCGATCAGGAAGAAGAGAGAGATGAATGGGGGCTCAGTTCACTCTCTCCTTTTTATTGTTAAACTTAATTAATTAATTAATGTTTTTCGAGGCAGGGTTTCTCTGTGTAGCCCTGGTTGTCCTGGAGCTCACTCTGTAGACCAGGCTGGCCTTGAACTCAGAAATCCGCCTGCCTCTGCCTCTCAAGTGCTGGGATTAAAGGAGTGCACCACCACCACCCGGTTACTTTCTCCTTTTTATACAGTCCGGGGTCTCAGGGAATGGTAGTACGAAGGCTATATACTCATTCTGCATGATTTTGTGTACTAGAAAATTTCACCACATCTTTTTGTTTATTTTTGTTTTGTGAGACAAGTTTTCCCTGTGTAGCCCATACTGCCCTGGAACTTGCTCTGTAGACCAGGCTAGCCTTGAACTAAGAAATCCACCTGCCTCTGCTACCCAAGTGCTGGGATTAAAGGTGTGCGCCACCACTGCCCGGCTTTCACCTCATCTTGAAGAAAGATTGACTTTATCCAGTTTAAAGCGTGACCCAGGAAGCATCAGATGGATAGCACTCCGCTAAGGACTAGTCAGGACTGGACTAGATGCAATGGTTCCTTTGTCCCAGCTCTCCCTCAGCTACATCTCAAGGATGTGTGGACATCTCTTGGCTTTCTTTATCATATTACCATTTACAGGCATACTTTAAAGACTTTCTTTTGCCTACATTGTGAATTTTACTGTAGTGGTAGGTGACTAATCTGCTCTATTCCCTGGGCAGCAGTGTGTGCTCCTCGCCACCTACACCCATGCTCCGGATTCTCAAATGAAAGACACACACACACACACACACACACACACACGAGAGAGAGAGAGAGAGAGAGAGAGAGAGAGAGAGAGAGAGAGAGAGAGCCTTATAATATGTCTTAAACAGCACAATGATTGGACCACTCCCAAATTTCCATGTTGCTAATGCCTCCCCTCTGATACTCCTGAATTATTACTTACTAAAAATCTATATTCTATCTTTGCTAACCCAAACCCAACGGGCCAGCTCTTACATGATTTGTTCTCTGTCTCTCAAGCCTGCATCCTTTTCCTTTCCTGGCATGGCGATTCTAAACCCTCTTCTTAGGTCTCCTAAAGTCCCACCTCTGTCTCCCTTCTCAACCATTGGCCACCCGCAACTTTATTTACCAATTAGAACCAGTTGGGGGCAGGTACCCTCAGCATCTGACATTGGAGATTCTCGTGCAATTAGGGAATCCATAATGCAAGCATTAATCACATCCACGGTTTATCTCACTGGGTGATACTGACTGCTGACTTGGGCTTTGATGGTTTCCTCTAACACAGCTTTGGAGAGTCCTTGCCTTGACTCTTACAGCTATAGTTTGACTCCTCTGACCACTGGAAGTGCACCTCCTTTGCACTTCCACTCAGTTGCTGGTGGACATTTGGGCTGCTTCTAAATAAAAGGACTCCTGCACTGCAAACTAACAGAATCCCGTATCCAGGTAAGTAAAAGATGGACATTTCCCAGGGCAACTGACACATCGGATGGTCTCTAGCAGTATTTTTTTCAACAACAAGTGGTAAGGTTAGATGTCCGAATTTTTGTCACTCTTGATGCAGTGATGAACTTTACAGTTTTATTTTGTAATTCTTTGATCACTGCATAGGCTAAATAAGCACCCCCGCCACCTCATTGGCTACTAGCTCTCCATATAAGAATATCCAATAATTTCATATGCTTTCCTGATGGGAAGAGTCTCTCACTGTAACTGCTCATCCACATAAGCCTAAGCATTCTGGGAGAATGGGAAAAAAGGTACAAAATGAGAAACGTGTTGGTGTTTTACTTTGTGAGTATGCAGGTAACACAGCACCTCGTGGAGGTTGGTGGGTCTCAGGGATCGAACCCTCAGCTTTGATGGCAGCTGTCTTTATCAGCTGATCCATCTGGCTGGTGCTGTTAAGTGGAGGGTGTCATAACATCTAAGGCTTTTTTCAAGGTGTGTGTAAGTGTAAAACGGTTTCAGTGTTGGGGTGATCTTTTAGTGCCCTGTGTAAAGATTGTCTTGGTGTTGTCCAAATGCTGATTTCTGTGCCCAGCAGGGATTGAGTGTAGACTGGACTTTGGCATTCATATGGTCCCATCATATTTTGTAAACACTCCCTCTGTCTCTTTTGGATTGGTTTAATAAAAAGCTAGTGGCCTATAGCAAAGGAAGGGAGAGCAGGCTGGGCTTCCCAGAGAGTTAGAACTCTGAGGAAAAAGCAGGTGCAGGGACTAGAAACAGAGAGGCGACGGGCCACCTGGCAGGACATAGGCCAGGTGTCTTAGTCAGGGTTT
>NC_034596.1:79178806-79181091 GCF_900095145.1 Mus pahari | reverse complement strand
CTCGATCCTATTATAGAACCAGACCTAGATCTTCTGAGTGAAGCTGATCTTTATCTACGAAGAGACACAGACCTTGATCGTCGAGGAGATGCTGATCTTGACCTCCTTCCTCGGCTCCTGCTGCGGGAGCGAGAGTACCGCCTTCCCNTGGATCGGGAATGTGATCTAGATCGTGACCTGCTTCTTCTTCGTCGGCTATAGCGATGACAATCATAAGCATAATGTCCCTTTTCACCACACTCATAGCATCTATCATTAGGATCAAAGGGACGTCGGGCAGGTGGCCTATCAAAACGAGATCTCCGAGGCATGCCTGTTGATAGTTCAACCCTCACTCGAGAACCACAAATCACTTTCCCATCCAATCCTCGAACTGCATCCTCTGCATCTCTAGGGTCTTCAAATTCCACAAAGGCGAATGCTGGAGGGTTTCTGGCAATCCATACAGTTCTTAAGGGCCCATAGTAACTGAATGCCCTCTCTAACTCTCCTTTACCAGCACCAGTTCCCAGGTTGCCTTGGTTTCTCCTCCATACCGCCTGTAGCATGGCATGATGGCCGGCCTGCTCTAGCCTGGACTGCTCACAGCGCTAGTAGCAATGAAGCGGCTGCGCGACCTCCCCTGCCTGCAATCCCAGCGGCACTCCCTGAAATTGAGATCTTATGTATCTCCCTTGAGAGAGGTTAGCTTAAATGGATGGCTTGGTTTTAACACAGCCGCTGGCTGCCAGGGTGCACAGACATTATGCAGTTAACCCTGTTCTTGGCTCACTTCCCAGAGCTGTGAGCAGAAGTCACCCAGTTGAGAGCCTGCCATGAACTTTGCCCCAGTTCCAACACAGCCCGAACATTGGGAGGGTGACTCCATCAGGTGCCACTCCGGTGACTTTTATCAACAGAGTAATGTTACAAAATCAGGATGGCTGACCAGGTTCCCTGGGTCAGCACTGGTTATATGAACAGAATGGAACAGCTTACACTGGGCCTGTGCTCACCTCTACCCACCCCCAGCAACCATTCTGCTGGAAGCATTCAGAAACTAGGGGGCAGTGAGTCTGTGGGGGAAATGGAGTGCCAGTTCTCTTCATCTGAGTGAAGTGTGACCGGGGCAGTCACAAGTGTGACCTTGACTGCAACTGTTCTCACATCCCCTAGAATCGGAGTCCTTGTGACCTCCATGGTCATCAGACAGAAAGCAGGTTCCTAACTCCCCTTCCAGGAGACACCCCCCCCCCAGGAGACTCTGTCCCAACTCATTCTAATCTGTCTGTCCTTCTGCCTTTGCGAGAATGGTTCATGCAGTCTAGATTTCCCAGGGTCAGGCTGTGTGTGGCACTGGATGTCCCAGACAGTCTCGGGGTCTCTTCTCAGTCCCAGCCCCTCAGTTGCTGATAGCCTCCACCTGCTTCATCCTCTCCCCTCTGGCACTCTGGGGAGACCTATGCAGGACTAATGTGCCCTTCGCCTTCCTCCATGAGTATAGAACCCCTAGAATGTGGCGTGGGGGAGGCTTATTGAATGGTCCCTGCCTGTCCTGGTTTCTTTCAGGAAAACCAGGACAAATGGCCAGGAAGTTCAGTGGATTCCTCCCTCATTTTCCCACCTAAATTTTACACTTTAAACCTCTCCAGAGAGACAGACATCTCACATTCTCATGGCTTTCCGTATTCCAGACCCCTCTCCTCAAGGCTGATCTATACCGTTCTGATCTGTGTGCTTGCCTGGAGACACCTTATTTCTTCTAAGCCTTTAGATGAGGCCCCTTTGGCAATGATGCCACGAAGGCGGTTACCTTGGAATGGCACTTTCCCAAGCACACACATGTATGACACATTCTGATTAACAGGTACAAAAGGAGGGAAGGTAACGAGTTACCTGGTTGGTTTATCGGAGGACATCTTGGTTGCTTCCATGCTTTGGATTTCATGAGCCAAGCTCCGATAATCATTAGTTAGCATTTGTGGGGACATGCATTTAGGTAAGCACCAAGGAGTGTCATTGCTGGATCCTGTGGTGGTAGTGACAAGCTGTCTTCTGACATGGTTGTACCCTCTGCATCCCTAACAGCAGTGACAGTTTTTATTGTTCATGGTTGTTGAAAGTTGTTGTTGCTTGTTTTAGATTTTAGCTATTCAATAGCTGCATAGCTTGTTTTTTTTGTTGTTGGTTTTTTTTTTTTGGTTTTTTTTAAAATTTATTTATTTATTATATGTAAGTACACTGTAGCTGTCTTCAGACACTCCAGAAGAGGGAGTCAGATCTTGTTACGGATGGTTATGAGCCAC
>NC_034596.1:79173573-79178411 GCF_900095145.1 Mus pahari | reverse complement strand
GTAGCCCTGGCTGTCCTGGAACTCACTCTGTAGACCAGGCTGGCCTTGAACTCAGAAATTCACCTGCCTCTGCCTCCCAAGTGCTGGGATTAAAGGCATTCACCACCACACCCAGCCTCCCAATTTCTAATTGACTTCTTTCTTTCTCATTGAGTTTTAAGAATTAACTATATGTTTTAGATATATGTCTTTAATTACGTAGTTATTTTACAACTGTTTTCAGTCTGTGACTGTTATTGTGTGTGTGTGTCTCTGTGTGTGTATGTGTGTGTATGTGTGTGTATGTGTTTGTGTATGTGTGTGTGTATGTGTNTGTGTGTCTCTGTGTGTATGTGTGTGTGTATGTGTGTGTGTGTATGAGGATGTAGGGTGAGGGAATCTCACTATGTGCACCCTGGCTGTCCTGGAACTCAGAAAGATCTGCCTCTCTCTGCCTTCTGAGTTCTGAGATTAAAGGCACGCCCCACCATGCCTGGCAGTCCTGGTATTTTAAAATGGTGTTATGAAGCCTGCCCACAGGACTGCTGTTAGAAACAGCACTTTCTCAAGAGTGGCTCTTTACATTTGGAATGTGGTCCCCAACTAGAATATCTGGTATCTCTACTCCACAGGATAGTGGACTGGATCTCCCTTGCTTCATAGCTGAATACTCAGGAGAGTGCACTGGGCATGTGCTTTAGGAATCCGTACCCTTGTGGCTTGTGTCAGTTGTGATGGGGTCAGTCAAGGAAAAGAGCCAGAAGGGCATGGAAGAGGAATCACAGAAGACAAACCTAGCTGGAAAGAAAGATCCTAAGGGAAATCTGGAGAGTCTAAAGGAGAAATTGGCAGTTAAGATCATTGAGAGAGCATAGAGAAGTCACTAAGTAGTTCTGAAGCCTGGTGGAGGCAGGGGGATAACATAAACTGTACTCTACAGGGAAGCCAGGCAGATGTGCTAGATGAGACCTGAGACCACAGTCTGCCTAGGGCTGTGGCTTCAGTGTCTGGGGACTTCTGCTCAGGGGCGAGGAGCAGGCTGTCAGGTGAAAGGCGGAACTAAAGTGGGACTGAAGGAGAACCTGGATAAGACAAGTTTCCTCAGACAAGACAAGTTTCCTCAGACAAGACAACTTCCCTTAGACAAAACAAGCTCCCTCAGACAAGACAACTTCCCTTTAGACTCCCCAAATTTTCCTTAGGATCTTACAAGACACTCTCCTTCCCTCAGCAACCCCCCTTCCATCTCTCGCTCAGACAAGCTCCCTCAGACAAGACAAGCCCCCTCAGGACCTGCTTTCTTATTGTGTCTAACCACACTGACTCTAGGAGCATTGCCTGCTAGTCCATTTACTCTGGAGCTCTTCAAGGAAGCATCGATATTCTTGAATATGCTAAATGACACCTGTTGCTTCTTAGGAGAAAGTCACAAACCAAAGTCCTTACCAACAATTAATTCCAAATGGTGACCAGGGGCTTAGCCATGCAAGAATGAAGAAAGTCCTCACCTAATATACCCTTCTCTAGAGGGGTGTGTGTGTGTGTGTGTGTGTGTGTGTGTGTGTGTGTGTTCTCTCCCATCCCACCTCCCTCACATCCTCTCTCTCTCCTTCTCCTCCTACCTCTTCTCTTTTAAAAAAATTTCCCTAATGGTCAGATGTGCTAGCACATGTGTTTTTAATCTCAGCACTTGGGAAGTAGAGGCAAAGGCAAGCAGATCTCTGTGAGTTCAAGGCCAGCCTGATCTAGGCAGTGAGTTCCAGAATAGACAGGACTAAAAAGTGAGACTGTCACCTAAAAATTTCGATACGTATCATAACATTAACTAGATTAAATAGGTGATTATAAATAATTAATATATTAATAAATAATTAATATATTTTATAATGACAAGTAATTATAAAATACAAGAGGCTCCACAGAGCAATAATGTGATTGATACCTGGTATTAGAGTGTGGTGCCCATCTCTGAAGCTCTCATGTGCTGCACTCTCATCATGCTCAAAGGTAATCACCATCTTCAAAGTTGTACTCATTTGGGGCCTTTAATTTGGGGGGTGGCTGGAGGGATGGCTCAGTGGTTAACACATATGCTGCTCTTGTAGAAGGCTGTGGTTTGGTTCCCAGCACACATTAAATGGCTGACAGCCACCTGTAAGTCCACCTCCAGTGGTGGATCTGATGCTCTCTTCTGGCCTACACATACACACACACTCACACATACTCACATACACACACACAAAGACACACAGACATTCACACACAGACACACACACAGACACTCATGTAAAAATATTAAAAATGCATTTCTAATTCCTCAGTTTTCTTTATAACTTCATTGTGCTTGACTCCTTACAAAACCTGCTGGATTTTGCCAGCAATTAAAGCTTACAGGATAAAAAGGGTCACCTTTACCTTGACCAGTTTGCATACACCAGAATTTGAATTTTGTGAATATGTCTTAGTTAGGGTTTTACTGCTATGAACAGACACCATGACCAATACAACTTTTATAAGGACAACATTTAATTGGGGCTGGCTTACAGGGTCACAGGTTCAGTTCATTATCATCAAGGCCTGAGCATGGCAGTGTCCAGGCAGGCAAAGTGCAGGAGGAGCTGAGAGTTCTACATCTTCATCTGAATGCTGCTGGGAGAAGACCGGCTTCCAGGAAGCTATGCCTGTCTAGGTTTTAATTACAGAATGATTGACTCAAAGACTTATTGTAGGGGTGGACACTTTCTCAAAAGAGGGCTGTATTATCCTTGTACATAAAGGAAAACAACTTTGTCATCACTGATGAAATCCAAGATTTAAAAAAACAAAAAAACAAAAACAAAACCCTAGAATTTAGGATCTCTTGCATGCCCTCACCATCAGCTTCAAGCTTCTAATATGATGCCAGGGTCGATTTTCCTTCCTTAATGATATCGGTATTTATTTCTTTTAAAGAGATCATTATTATATTGTAGAATATTAATGATATGCTTTTGATGCCCATAGTGAGATGTATCTGGTCTATCATTTGAGTGTCAGCTCATGCTGACAGTAGACTACCTGGTTCCCATGGACTCTCTCCTTCCCTCGGCAACCCCACTCCCGTCTCTCCTGGAGCCACAGCCCCCTTTCACGCTTCTCAGTCAGTCAAGATCTCCCACCTGGGAATTTCAGTTTTCAAGAAGAAAAATCAATCAAGATATCCGACCCAGAAAAGGAAACTTGTACATTTTTATATGCTTGCATTCAATGGATATGGTATTTAATGGATTTGAATTAAAATTTTCTAGCCCAGTTTTTGCCATACATTAACATAAAATGAGGTAAAATGACTCCCTAGTCCTCCTGTCTGTCACCATGCAGCCCATCAACTGCCTCAGTGTGTCCTCAGAGGCTCCACAGACCATCTGTATTCGAATATCTCTCTGATATTCTCTTTTTTGTTGTTGTTGTTGTTGTTGTTTTTTGGTTTTTCGAGACAGGGTTTCTCTGTTTAGCCCTGGAACTCACTTTGTAGACCAGGCTG
The DNA here is from genome assembly GCF_900095145.1 of Mus pahari. Taxonomy (NCBI): domain Eukaryota; kingdom Metazoa; phylum Chordata; class Mammalia; order Rodentia; family Muridae; genus Mus; species Mus pahari. The sequence continues at coordinate 79,174,909 of NC_034596.1, read as the reverse complement.
GCCTCGAACTCAGAAATCCGCCTGCCTCTGCCTCCCGAGTGCTGGGATTAAAGGCGTGCGCCACCACGCCCGGCTTGTTTTTCTGTTTTTTTTTTTTTTTTTTTTAACTGCCTTGATGAGTTTGATACTTTTCCAGCTACTTCAACAAACAAGCCCTAGCGCTCTTTGGTGTCTCATGAAAAACTTGTGAGTAGTTGAATTTTAATTGCTGAGTAAGAATTAAATGAGTAGAGGGGACAGTAATTTACTAATGAACCTCCCAACTTTAACAAAACTGTATTATATTTTGTAAGGCATGTCTACTTCCCCAGTGCTCAGGAGGCTGAGGCAGGAGGATTGCAAGAAGGAAGAAGGGAGAGAGGGAGGGACAAAGACTATAGCAGAGCCCCATGGGCATCAAATACTAGGTTACCTACGATCTGCATGGCACTTAATCTCTACTATCCCCCCAAACCCGGCTATTGTTCTAATACACCCAGTTTTTCCCCCTCACACTCTCCTGTCATAAAAATACTGAAAACTAAAACTGCCCCTTTTCCCCAAACTTCTACAGCCTGAACCTGAAAAGCCTCACAGAGACTTTAGAGAAATCACGGTTTGGAAAATGCTTGTACCCATTACATGGGCTACGGAGAAAGTGCAGCGGAGCCAGCTGCCAGCCACAACCAGAACACCATCAGGTGTTGCTGCCTCTCTCTACCAGAAGCTCCTTAGAACCCAGTGGGTAGGAGTCCCAATGACTGCGTCCTGATGCAGCTGAGGGTAGAATTTTTCCTGGCAGATGGTGGATGGGGTGTAGGCTATTCTACTGTGACCTTCCCCCATGCTTCTCCCTATGTACTTCACAAGACCTGCTCTCAAGTTCCTTCTCTATACCAAAGGGATCTCATTAAGAAAAACCAACCCAAGGAAAGGAACCTCTCGTCGGCGTTGGTAATCCATCCCTGTCATCTCAAGGCTTGGGAAGTGCAAGTTCCAGTCCAACCTGGACTATGACAGAGAAAAACCCTACATAAGGAAGTTGGGGAGGCTCAGGGGAAGACAATCTGCCTTACCTAGACACAGAACCAGAAAAGAATCCGAGCATGTGTTCTGTGCTGGTTGTGGATTTTACTTTGTTTGTTGCCTCAACACAAGCCAAGGTTATCTGGGAAAGGGGAACCTCAGTTGAGAAAATGTCTCCATCAGATTGTCTGGGGGTTACTCCTCATTTGTCTCCTCCTTCTCCTCCTCCTCCTCCTCCTCCTCCTCCAATACATTGGGTGGTGCCACTACTGGTCAGGTGGTCTCAGGTGGCACACGCCTTTAATCCCAGCACTCGGGAGGCAGAGGCAGG
>NC_034596.1:79157346-79172785 GCF_900095145.1 Mus pahari | reverse complement strand
GGAAGGAAGGAAGGAAGGAAGGAAGGAAGGAAGGAAGGAAGGAAGGAAGGAAGGAAGGAAGGAAGAGATAAATCTTAGTTTTGCTGCAGCCTATACGTGTATTAGGCATCTGAAAAGGAGGCCCCCAAGTCACCCCAAAACCACTTCAGGAGTGAAGATGAGAGCAGGAACACTGGCCCAAGATTGAAGGACACAATTTTCGGTTGTGTTCACTCATGGTTCCTTTTTATTCCTGGCACTTTTTCTTGGATAGCTACAGTTTCCATAGAACATGCTTTATTTCTCGCAGCAGGCCAGATTGAACACAGGAACCTGCATGTGCTAGTCAAGGACTCGACAACGAAACTCCATTCCCAGTCCTTGAATCGGTACTGTTTTGGTACTTATATTAATTTTTAAAAATGTAAACCTAAAGCAGTTATATGTTTGGATGAAATCACCTGAACTGATATTCTTACAATGTATGTATGTGTACCTCCCCCACCCAAGCCGTCATACAATAGGTTATATTTTAGGAGACACATGCAAACACTTGCTACCCAACTGTTTGTGGAAGAAAGTCTGGAGCTGCTGCCAGGCATCCAACTGGGCCATGGCATGAGGCCTGGGCTCCCCTCCAAAGGTGATGTTGGCACCCACCAGGAGGTGCATGCCAGCGCTGCACAGCGGGAAGTAAGGGGGCTCAATATAATGCCCTGCTGCTGGGTAGCAGATGATCTGGGGCTGCTCCTTCCCATGGGCCTGCAGGTGTTTGGAGATCTCATTGGCATAGAACTCGCTCTTCCAGTTGTGGTCGTCCTGACCCACGAGGAACAGGAAGGTCGTGTCAGACCTTTCTACGGGGATGAAGCTCTTCTTGTCGACCAGAGGGCTTTGCAGAGCATCTACAACATCCCTGAGGCCATCCTTGGTCATTTTGACCTGATTTTTCAGGATAGTCACAGGGAGTATAGTCTCATCCTTGTAGTAGATGGTGTTCCCAACAGCAGCCACGGAGCCATTGATGACCACAGCGGCCGTGATGCCCTTCAGGAAGGAGGCCATAGCAAGGCCAAGTTCACCCCCTTTGGAAATCCCAAGCAGCCCAATTCCTGGTCCTTTTACCTGAGAAAGAAACAAATGAAAATTGGAGGTTTAGTCCAGGAACAGTATTGAACAGTGAGTAGGCCTAGCCAGAAAGCCAAATAGGACGGGACCAACATCAGCATTTTCTCTCTATTTTCAAAACCACCATGGTAGAATGAAGCTACATTGGCAACCAAACTATTGAGGCAATGGACCCAAAAAACTAAGGAAAACACACATTCCTGCTGCCCAATCTCTCATTGGACAGGAGCCCTTCGATCCTGCCACATACCACTGGTGTTTTGTTTTCTACTTCCCCCAAAGGATCCCTCCCACATCCTCTCCTACCTCCTCAGCCTCTTGGTTCCCCCCCATGCATGCCCCCCGCCAGCTCTTCATACTGCAGTGAGAAAACAGACGCTCTGGCAGGAGAGCCTCCCTCCCTCCTCAGTCCCTCTGTTCCTATGGCGGCTCAGGCTCTCAGATGACCACGTGATCTCAGCGACCACCCTCTGCCTGTGTCTGGGATGCTGTCCACTATCTTTCTCCAGGGATGGCCTCCCACACTTAACTTCCGGGTGTCCTCTCCTGTAAACCTCTCTGCTGGTTCTCCTTGGGTCCTCCCTGCTCTGGGCTCTTCTGATTTCTCACAGCCCTGGGTCCCCAGCTGTGCTAGCTAAGACTTTGTTCCCTGCCCTGGCTCCCAAGAAAGCTGTGGGAAGATGCTGACCTGGCTGGTTGTGTGTCAAACTGACACAAGTCAGAGTCATCAGAAAGAAAGAAGCTTCAAATGAGAAAAATGCCTCCATGAGATCCAGCTATAAGACCTTTACTTAATTAGTGGTCAATGGGGGAGGGCCTAGCCCATGGCGGGTGGTGACACCAGTGGCTGGTGGTCCTGGGTTCTATAAGAAAGCAGGCTGAGCAAGCTATCGGGAGAAAGCCAGCAAGCAGCACCCCTCCATGGCCTCTTCATCAGCTCCTGCCCCCAGGTTCCTGCTGGATTTGAGTTCCTGTCCTGACTTCTTTCAGTGATGAAGAGCAACGTGGAAGTGTCAGCTGAATAAACCCTTTCCTCCCCAACTTGTTTCTTCATCATGGTGTTTCATCACAGCAATAGAAACCCTGACTAAGGCCATGCTTGTTGTACTTTTCTTTGTCCATTCCCTGCGTGGCACTTTTGGGTGGCACTGTCCACAGGACTGCTCCTGCCCTGAGTCCCAGTGTCCTCTGAGCTATAAGCAAAAGGCCTTTGGCTGACCTCTCATAAGAAGACAATCAATCATCAATCTTTCTTTCTCTTCCTCCTCCCTCCTGGTCTCCATCCCCTTTGGCAACAGTACCCCTGACCACTTTTAAAAGTTGCTCCTCATTAGAGTACAAATGATCCCACGATCAAATGATGCTTTAATTGCCCTTCTATGAAAGTTTTAGTTCTCAACACAGTTAGACTTACCTGGGAAGGAAGTTTCAGTGAGGAACCTTGGCTGGGTCAACCTAAAGACTTGCCTTTGAGGGATTTTTTTTTTTTAGTTTCACTGATTGAGGTGGGGATATACACCATGAATGTAGGTGACACTATTTCCTGGTCCAAACCCTAGGCTATATAAAAATGGAAGAGCTGAGTGTTAGCACGCTCAGATTCTGGGCTCTCGCATCCTGATAGTGAATGTGACATAATTCACATTCTGCCTCTGTGATTTGCTGGCTTTGATGGAGTATAAGCTGGAACCTTGAGTTTAAACAAGCCCTTTCCCTAAAGGTTGCTTTTGTTGGGGGTATTTTCATCTTTAATCACAGCAACAAAAATGAAACTAAAATATCCACGTATCAAGGGAGAAAACAGAAGTGTCAAAGTCACAGAATGGGAGACTCAGACTTCTCTCTAGATGCATCCTGCACCTGCTCCGCTTCCCTAGGAGCATCAATGCTTCCAGCCACGTCAACATCCGATTATAAAATTATAAAATGAGCAAGGGTTGCCTGCCCAGCCTGTGCTATGCTGAACCGAGAAAGCTCAGAGCACCCCAGTTTCCTGCTGTTGATTCTCAAGTCCCTTTTACACAGTTCATCCTGTGCTTCCATTTCAGCTCCCACAGGGATTGCAGGGACACGGGGACTCGGGGACAAGGGACATGGGGAAACAGGCAGCAGAGAGTTGCGGAGCATATCGATTGAAAGAGTACTGGCTGGCAATGACCCTACTTTTTTTCTTTCTCTTTATTTGTTTCAAACCCAGGGATCTCAAATCTCCTTGGGCTCTTTGGGAAATAAAGAGAGCGAGGCTGTTGTTGGTTTGTTCCTTCTGTGAAATGAAGCACACACGTGAGACTCTAATAGGAGGCCAATAAAACTTTAGGGTACCTAACCTCGGGGTGGCTGCACAGGTAGTTCACAGCTTCTTCAAAGTACTCCATGTGCATGGCTTCCATGCCCTTGGGGAGGTCGTCGTAGTTGTAATAAGCCAGAGCCATGACAGCAAAGCCCTTCCCAGCCAGTAGGCTCGCCCGATACTCCAGAAGGCCTCCTCCAACTCCAAAAAGGTCTATGATCCCAGGAAAGGGTCCAGGTTCTGCAGAGAAAAAAAAAAAATCAAAACTAAATATTACTAAGAACTGTTTGCACTGGCATCAAAGGTGCTTCCTGCTTATGTGCGGAGGACAAGGCTTTGAACAGACATTGAAATATGCTGAAAGAGTTCCTGACTGCGAGCATCTGGAGGGTAGCCTGGGCTAAATCTACATCCCCTTCCATACCTAAAACCTCAAAGTTCCATAAGTGTTTACAACGACATTAAAGGGACATTTAGAAGCTAGGGGAATTCTTTCTTCTTATAAAAAGAGAGAAAAAAAAAAGAAGTTAGGAGAAAAAATGAGTGCCTAACATGTGTGACCCGAACACACATACACAAACAAACAAACAACCTTTATAATAACAATAATAACACTGTCCTTTCCTGTCTCCCAAACTGGACAACGCCAGCTGTCACTGAGGATGTGCAGCAACCAGAACCATCACATGATGCTGGTGTAACACAAAGCAGTGGACTGTGTAGAAACCACTGGGCAGTCACTCACCAAGCCAAACCTAAACACAACCTTATAAATGGTTATATAAGCCAGTCATTTCTCTCTGAAGTATGAATGAGAAATGAAATGAAGCCTGTGTTCACACAAGAACACGAAGTGCTCATAGCCATGTTAGTCATAATCTCCAGACTGCAAACAAACACAACGTCCCTCAGCCGGTGAATGGCTACAAACCGTGTTCCATCCACAGGGTGGTGCATTATGAGGAAACCGAGAGGCCTGATGGGTAGAAGATCCCATGAATCTCAAATGCATTCTGCCAAGTGAAGGGACAGAAACCCAAAAGGCTGCATGCTCATTCTACATTTTTTTCTGTGTGTGTGTCTTAAATATTTCCATGATTTGTATAAGAGAGGTTATCTTTCACATGTCCAAATTAAACAATAACTCAATGCTGTGGTTAATCATGATTTCAAATTGATTGGATCTAGAATCAATGAGACACAACACCCCTGGGCATTTCCAGAATGGATTAAATGAGGAGAAAAGACCCCCCTCCCAGGGTGGGCAGCCCCTTCTGCTGGCAGTCCGGACACCAAGCAGTCTGAGGAAAGGCCTGCTTTGCCAGTTCTTTGCTGGTAAGCGCAGCCACCCTGTTTGAGGTCATCTTGGCTGACACTGGAAACCCAGATTCTTTGGCCGTCCAACCTGGCTCTCGAGGAATTGTATAGGCTTCCACGGTCACACTGGGATGGCGCAGGCACGCAGTGGGTGTGGGGAGCAATAACGATGGTCTCAGCCTCTCAAGTGCAAATGGCCATCATCAGAGTACATAGCCCATGGCTAATCTAATAAATCCCTTTGCACAATATAACTTCTGTCGATTCTAATTCTCCAGCGAGCCCTGACTTAGGCTCTCAGTAGACACTCCATGGACACCAGAAAGCCCCACTGTGGCCAGTCCCTTCTTTTGCACCATTGTGGGTTTTATGTGCTGATGTCCCTTTGTGTCATCACCTCTTATGTGTGTGCCTTACATTGTTTGTGTTTAATTAACAAGGCACTTGCTGCCAAACCCCAGTTCAATCCCCAGGACCCACACGGTGGGAGATGAGAACTCAATCGAACTGTACTCTGACGTCCACACATGTACCCCACACATACACACACTAAATAAATATTTTAGCTTGCCTACTTCATGAATCTTATCTTAGTGACTAGAGACAGATGGGGGCTGTGCTGTGGCTCAGGCAGGTGATAAGCGCTGTTTAAGTTAAAACTGATCTTACTATTAAGAAGTTCCTCAAGTTTATACTGAGGAATGTAAACTTGGTGTTCTTCTCCTGGTGTCCAAGATATCGGGGAGAGGGGACTCAGATTCCCTAGTCAACAGCTATTGAGCTCTTCTTTGCAGTCTTGGCCAACATGAACAAAAAGAATAATGGTCTAACAGGTAGCCTCCCCTTGTGCCAGCACCGTCTTGAACATTCCCTGATGACTACACAAAGACTGGCTGGGTGTCACTGCTCCTGAAGGTGTAGTTGTGGTCAGGGCCCTTTGAAACAACTTGTACCAGACCTTTTCTTATAACCATTTCCACCTCGGTGTGTGTGTGTGTGTGTGCGCGTGTGTGCGTGTGCGTGTGCGTGTACGTGTGTGTGTGTGTGTGTTTGGTGGGGGGTGGGAGGCACTTCCCCTGCTAGTCTGGTAGTTGTACCTGGAGGTCAATCTGTGTTTGGTCTAAAACAGAAATCTCAGTGGTTGTGTTTGGAGCTAAGAGGCTAGGCTGTAACTGATCAAATGAACTTTAACTATGTAATCAGGCTACTCAGCAAGTCTTCCGGGAGACACTCTTTTTTAATACTCCCCTACCCCCCAGTGCAGCAACATTAGGTAAAGGCTTCTCTTGAATGCTCTTTTCTCAATGTAGGCTAAGCTGGTAACAAAACCAACAGGGAGTAGAGAGGCAGAAAAGGCAGAGCCTCAGCTTTGAGAGCTGAGCACTTAGCAGACCAGGCCCTGAAACCGCTAAGGTAGGCTGCTGCTCTCGACCCTCAGCAGTCCTGTGTGGTGGTGTGTGCCCAGCGCCTGGCACCCAGTTCCTGAATGGATAGCTCAGCTTCCAAGCAGCTGGCACGGGTGTCAGCCTGAAACTCATTCTCTGAGCATAGCCCTGTCAAAGGGCAGGCTTCCCGGGTTGTCATGGCAACAGTCACTGGGCTGTGAAAGGGTTCAGGCAGCCGGGTGAAGAAGCAACAGAATGATTTAAGAGTATCCAGGGAAAGAAGAAAAGTGGAAATAAGGAGATGGCAAGAGAGAGTGGTGAGCCGAGGCTAAAGAAGACTGAAAGCTCGAGGCTCCGGAGCGCTGGTCACCAGAAAACTCCAGTCAGCTGCCAGTTCTATTGAGGGTCTTAGACTTAAGGATATAACATTGGCCAGAAGTGAAGGGACCTGATGCCCAAGATCTACCAGACAGTGACGCTAGAGGATGCCACCAGTTGCTGCTTCTGCCCCCCTGCTGTGGCTCGCTGCTGGTGAACACTAGGGGAATGCCCAGCAATTGCAGAGCTTGATTCCCTGGGATCTCAGCTTAGGTTGAGCACAAGATTCAGGCAGCTGTGGGTCAATTACTCCAACTTCTAGAGATGCGAATCTATTTATTCATAGCTCCAATACTGGGGGCGTTTGGACTATTTTCAAGCAATGTACTTTCTGGGGCAGACATGTCACAAAAGGGCAGAATTACATAGTCATCTACCTAGCTAGAAACTTAATTGCTTCCCAGAGTAATGGAAAGGACACTTCCACGCTTTCTAGTTGTGTATTGAGTTACATTTCCTCCAAGCAAAACTGACATTAATTGGAAATGGCGGGCTTTGGAAGTTTTGTCACCCTTGAAGCTGCACAATATATCCTATAGTTTAGGGGTTTTGTTTTGTTTGTTTGTTTTTGGTTTTTCGAGACACGGTTTCTCTGTGTAGCCCTGGCTGTCCTGGAACTCACTCTGTAAACCAGGCTGGCCTCGAACTCAGAAATCCGCCTGCCTCTGCCTCCCAAGTGCTGGGATTAAAGGCGTGTGTATGCCACCACTGCCTGGCTCTGTAGTTTAGTTTTGCATGTTGCTTTTGCACTTGTCTTTGGTTATTAAAGAGGCAAAACAACAATCTCCTATTGCTGGTTTACAGGAAAGGCCTCCCTCCTACTTTAACTGCTAGTCTATGTAAGTCTTAAAGTGCAATGGGAAGAAAAACAGCAGAAGGAAGAAACAACCCTTGTTTTGAAAAGGGGTTTTGCTGTGTTGACCAGTCAAGGCAGCCTTTTGCTTTGGTGTCCCAATCTTCTGCACAGCTCAAAATGGGTTAACATTTAAAAGGATATTTAAAGATGACTATTTGGAGATAGGGTTTTTTATTTGTTCGTTTGTTTTTGTTTTGTTTTGTTTGTTTGTTTGTTTTTGTTTTTGTTTTTAGTGTAGTCCTGTTTGCCCCAGAACACACTCTGTAGCTGGCCTGGAACTCAGAGATCAGAATAACTCTGCCTCCCCAGTGCTGGGATCAAAGGTGTCCACCAACCACACCGGGCATATGACTGCTAGTTTTCATTTTGTTACAAGGGTCTTGTCCTTTTCCTTAAAACTTAAGGAAGTAACTTACCAGTGGCATTAGTCTCGTAACTTAGCAGTAGAATTGAAGAACCAACTACAGGCAAACAGCATCACCATAACAGGCTCCGTCTAGTCCAATCCTGTCTCCTTCCTGTCCCAGATCATTTGGAGCTACCCTTTTCTTCACTTAAAACCACAGGGGAACTTGGAGCAAAAGGAATGGGGAGGGCTGCTCACCTGGGGGCAGGAAGAGTGTGGCGCGCACCCGGCCCTCGCGCACGGGCACGCGCCGCACCCCGGGAGCCATGAAGTGACGCTCGTGCACCGCCTGTGCAAGCCTCTGCCCGCCGTCGGGCTCGTGTCCGTCCAGCACCTCCAGCTCCACCACGAAGGGCGTCTGCACGTCGCGCTTGATCAGGCGCCAGAAAGGCCGATCGGNCTCCATGGCCCAGAGCANCCCCATGGGCTCGATCCCCGAGAAGCTGCCGCCCAGCGCGGGCGCGCGCGCCAGGTCCAGCTCGCCGTGGTTGTCGGCGCGGTAGCGCGCGTGGGCTCGGAAGAGCGCGCCCTTCTCGTCGCGCAGGGCAGAGCGCAGCGTGACGGGCTGCTGGGGGGCCAGGCCGCGCACGGTGATGCTCAGCGGCTCGTCCCAGCAGCTGCGGCCCGAGGGCTCCAGGCTCAGAGTCGCCTCCATCTCGACCTGGACTGGAAGAGAAGAGTGGCCTGGGCTCCTGGAGTAGTTAGTTAGTAGTTGCGGGCGGGACTACTTGCTGCAGTACCATTGGTTGGCCTCAGACAGACACATCCTAAGAGTTGTGAGACTTCTTTGTGCAAATCCTGGTTTCCCAATTGAGAGAAAGAATGTTTGCTAAGAACAAAGGCTCTGTGAGAGAATCCACAAACTGTGTCTAAATCAAAGCGCCATGAGAGCCAAAGTGAAAAGAATAGAAGCTACAATTTCTCATTGAAATTAAGATGGTTCCCAAGAAACACACTTGACCTGGTTCCCTCTTAGCCCTCAGTTTTTGACCAAGAATTTCCGTCGAATTCTTGGTCTCTATCTCTCTTTCCAGGACGGCTTAGTGTTTATGGAGTCTAAAGAGCTGGGTGCTTCTAGGATATCGAGGACTTTTACAAAAGCACACAATTTTCTGGATGTGTTTCCCTTATCTGAACCGCCTGCTGGGGCTATTAAAAAAGAAAAGGATGTACTGCTGATAGTCTGGTCTTCACTCGGGGGGAGGAGTGTCTGGTCCTCTCCCATCCTCCCTCCACAAAGGGACTTCGTGTTTGTTCGATTGTTCTGTTTTTTGGTTTTTCTTTTACAGAGGTGTGGGAGGATTATGAACAAAAAGAAACACCAACAGTATTTCTTGCAGAACTGTGGCCTCCGACCTAAGGGGAAGAGGGCTTCCAGACAGAAACTGCAGCTTTGTGAGCCAGAGACAAGTGTAGAATGCGGGCATAGGTTGACTGAATACCCCTGATTTCGCTCTCCATTGGTGGCGGTGTCTTCTCAGTCAGTGCCTCTCCTTGGCTGAACCCAGCTCTGCAGCTCTAAAACCTAAACTGCCAGAAGCAAAGGTATGTTGGTGGAAAGTATCTGAAAAACAGAAGCTCAATAAATATTTGCAAACTGAAAAAGAAATTATCACATTGGACCCCAGGTTCAGGTTTTAGTGACCTTTCTCCCCATTCCTGCGAATGAAGCAACTGCTGCTGGGTATTTGGAATACCTGATTCTAAGAAACAGTAGCCCCGCCGGGCGTGGTGGCGCACACCTTTAATCCCAGCACTGGGGAGGCAGAGGCAGGTGGATTTCTGAGTTCGAGGCCAGCCTGATCTACAGAGTGAGTTCCAGGACAGCCAGGGCTACACAGAGAAACCTTGTCTCGAAAAAAAAAAAAAAGGAAAGGAACAGTAGCCTTGAGTTCTGGGACCACTGAGCTTGAAAAACAGCGCTCCTGCCTCCCAACCCCCAACCCAGAAGTTGAAATGCGCAGGCGGATTCTCTGCCCCTCCCATGATTCTCTGCCCCTCCCATGATGCCCCAGATGGTGTGAAGAGACATTCAGGTGACTCTAGTGCATGAGGGAAAAGGACCCAAGGTGATGGCCTGAGACTGGCTACTGAAAGCGAGTTCACACTTCTTCGAGGCTCTAATCCTAAAGGCTGTAACATGTAGTTACTTCCCAGGCCCAGGGTCAAGAGTACAGTATCTAGAAGGAAGTCAGCTCCCACTGAAGATTCTCCGTGCCCTTGAGAGGCCAGTAAAACTATAGAAAGTCTAGTGTTGTTCATTGACTAGAAGTAGGCTGTGTTCAATACCCAGATATGTGACCTGTCTCCAGGATTAAACTGAAGCACTGTTTTCTGTCCCCTTTTGGGTAAGGATTTCATGGAAAGATAAAATCCTTCCCCTGATCTAGCACTTAATTTCTCTGGCTATCCCAAATTAAGGACATTCACTACCTACAGATTTTTCCCCCTAAAGTCCCCTGAATTTGTCCACGAATAACGACACTGGCTTTCAGTTCTGAGTTCAATATGGAAATGTTGAAGTATAAAAATTATGACATCTGATTCACCCCATCTCCTCACTGAACTGTGGTTAAGACACTTGCTTATCTCTCCCTTGGCCAGATTATGATAAAGGTGAGGAGAATTGAAATTAATATCTATCTCTCTTATCTCTCTCATTTAACTGGGGCTGCCAAGTTGGGCATGCAAGCACAACCTTGAACTCTAGATCCTCCAAGCCCCAGCTCCCCATTTACTGAGATTACAGGGCTATACCACCATGCCTGGCATTATAGGGATATTCCACCATGCCTGGCATTATAGGGCTATACCACCATGCCTGGCATTATAGGGATATACCACCATTCCTGGCAGAGAGCTGGAATTTCTTTTTTTTTTTTTTTAATTTATTTATTATACATAAGTACACTGTAGCTGTCTTCAGAGACTCCAGAAGAGGGCATCAGATTCCATTACAGATGGTTGTGAGCCACCATGTGGTTGCTGGGATTTGAACTCAGGACCTCTGGAAGAGCAGTCGGCACTCTTAACCTCTGAGCCATCTCACCAGCCCCAAGCTGGAATTTCTTGAAGCTAAATGTTAGCATAAATCACTGCCTGCCAAGTGAGACAACTTGCTGTTGTAGAAATATGGAGATGAAACTGGGCGCTCCAGCGGTAACTGAAGAGGTTAGGTTGAAACCATAGGAATCTGTTTTTTGGATAAGCGTCTGCATTAGACCCTGCTCCATCGGCCTGTGTGTCCATTCACATGTCAGTACCTTACTGTTTTGTTGCCATGACTCCACAGTAGGTCTATTTAAAGCATATTTATTTGGTGTGTTTGGATGACTTTTGTTTGTCTGTTTGGCTGGCTGGCTGGTTTTTTTCATGCTTGTGGGTGTTTTGCCTGCATGGATGTCTATACACCACATGCATGCACGGTGCCCAACAAGGCCAGAAGGAGAAGGTATTGGGGCATCCATAACTAGAGGTACAGATAATTACAAGCTGCCCTGTGGGTGCTGGGAATCAAACCCAGATCCTCTGGAAGAGCATCTGGTACTTATCATCCCTGAGCCATCTCATCTCTTCAGTCCCTCCATGATATGTCTTATAATACTGTATTATGTTGCTGCCAAGATTTCTCTTAGTTTACGATTGCTTCGGTTATTTGGAACCTTTTGTGCTCTTAAGGGTTTGTTTGTTTGTTTGTTTGTTTTTCCTAGTCGTATTGCTGGGAACAAGCAAAAGAAACTTATTCTTAGTACTAACATTTTGTTTTCAGACTCCACTTAATCTAAGGGAGAAACTAAATTCAAAGTCCCAGGCTCCAAAGGAACTGGAGACTTTTCTGTACCTCAACAGCTTTTGTTGTAAATAGTTGTCTGAATTCAGACATCTCAGAGACAACATCTTGCTGGCAGAGTCAAACAAGTTCATGTTCCCCCACACCTAGCCCACTTCTTCAAATGTGTGTGTGTGTGTGTGTGTGTGTGTGTGTGTGTGTGTTTAAATTGTCTGTTAACTGGTAAAGACTATAGAAATTGATGTTATCTAAACCAAGGTGCATACGTTATGTAAATATGTAATCAGTCGCCTGTTATGCCCTAATTAACTACACGCAGCTGACCTGCTCCTTTGTCTCCTTTCATCCTGACCTCTGGACCTAATGTCTAGGAGAATGAATTAAGGACCTTGAAGCCAGGTGCCCTGGCTAAGGCCCAGCCTCAAGCAGGCACTCCCTTGCCTAACCCATAACGTAAAGATAACATTGCAGCTTTTGACTCTCCTCCTTCGCTCTGTGTTCCCATCCTTTAAAAATGATGTGCCATCTCCCTGTGGGGACACAGCTCAGTTCCCCAAGTTCTCAGAAAACAAAACTTTCGTTTTAAAGTTTCAGTATCTGAAGTGAGTTTTCTTCCACTCTGAACCCGAACCCGACAGTATGGATTGTGTTACTGTCATTCTGATGCAGATGGCATTGAATCGGTAGATCGCTTTCTAGACTAGACAACTGTAACAATACTGATTCTCTCAACCCATGAATGCACAGGCTTTTCTATCTTGCTGCGTCCTTAACTTCTATCTTCAGTGTGTTCTAAAATGTCTGTTGTAGAAGTCCGTTTCTCTTCTTGCTTAGCTTTATGCCTGGATTGTTCTCACGCCTTTAAGAATAGAATTGTTTCCTAATTTTTCACCCAGGAGGCTCAATATTGACTCGTTATTGACCTACTACTGACTGTCAGGCAAGACTGAGCACAGCTGTCACCGGAACACAAAGGAGAAGCAGTAGGAAGATTAAGGGTTTGGGGCTAGCCTGGACTACCTGTCTGAGACCTTGTCTCAAAAAACAAACAAACAAACAAAAAACAGGTACTGGTTTTGCACTTTGTTTTTATATTTTGAATGTGTTTCTTGGTCTGAGAGTCTTGCAGTAGAGTCCTTAGGATGTTCGAAGCACAGAATCACATGATCTACACATTAGGAAGATTCGACTTCCACTTTCATGTTTGTATCTCATTCTTCCTTTTGGCCAACTGCTCCGGTTAAAATTCTAAGTTCTGTATTGAATAAGAACAGGAAGAGGGGGACACTGTTCTCTTCCCCTCATTTTAGAGGGAATTCTCTCTCTGATTCCTCATGCAATGCGCTGTTGCCTGTCTGTCATGAATAGCCTTGGTTATGTCAAGCACAATTCTGTACCTCGTCTTGGGACTTTCATACTGAAAAGATGTTGCATTTCATCAAATGTTTTCTATATCTGGAAAAATGATTGTATAATCTTTACCCTTATTTTGTGCAGCCTTATATCCAATAATTTCCATGTATTTGACCACTCTTCCATCCCGTAAATGAAATCCAGCTGCTAATGATGCGTGGTTTTTTATTTGTTTTGATGGGTTTTGTTTCTTGCTTTTGAGACAAGATTTCTTTGTGTAGCCCTGGCTGTCCTGGAACTGGTTCTGTAGACCAGGCTGCTCTCAAACTCAGAGATCTGCTTGGCTCTGTCTTCGGAATGCTAGGACTAAAGGCATTTGCCACTACTGCTCGGCAGATGCATGTTCTTGTAAATGTGCTATTGGACTTTAGCTTGTGTCAAGTTGACATAAGACAAGCCATCATACTCCACTTCTCCATGAGAAACTATAAGCAGTTCATGATTGGTAGATGACAGAAAATCATGTTTCTCCATAGTATATAGCCACTGGTGAGTTTCCTTTGATGAAATAGAATACCCCCAACCCATGCTTATGGGTGTAACCCTAAGTAAATGCAGCAGGTTATGCATATAAAAAGACATGAAAGTAGTAGTAGTATGAGTTATTTAGAAAAAGGGGGATTTGGGGTGAGGGAAAAGGAGAAAGGAAAATAGTGAGAAGAAATATGATAAGAAATATGTATGAAATTGTGAAAGAACAGTTTTTAAGATTTTTATATATTCATATAGTGGTTCCTTTGATGCTTATGATCTGTGCTGTCGGTCCTTTCTGCTTTTATCTTGAAGTGCATTTTGACAGGTATAAGTTTGGCGATTCCTGCTTGCTTTCAGGTTCAGTCGGAAGAGCACTTCCCAATCTTTCACTCTGAGTCTACAGCCTTTCGCTTTCTGTCTGGTGTATCTGTATCAATCACTCTTCTTGTGACCTGATAAAAATCATGACCAAAAGCTGTTGAGTGTTGTGCACTGTGTGAAGGTTGTCTTTTTTTTTTTTTTTTTTTTAATGAAGCATCTCTGTGTTTTGTAAATGTCTTCTCTAATCACCTTCTGATTGGTTTAATAAAGAATGTATGGCCTATTCCAGGCCAGGAAAGGATAGGTGAAACTTTTGGGCAGAGATAGGAACTCTGGGAAAGAGAGAGGTGGAATATTCCCCAGCCAGACACAGAGGACGAAATAGGTGTGGAGCCTGAAGAAGAGGTAACTAATGAGCCGTGTGGCAGAACTTAGATCAGAATAATGGGTTAATTAACTTACACGAGCTAGTTGGGAAACAGCCTAAGCTAAGGTCTGAGCTATAATAAATAATAATTGTCTTTGTGTCATTATATTAGGTGGTTGGTGGGTCCAAGACTGTTAAGTGATAAAAAGCAGCTTAAAGAAATGTTTATTTTGGCTCTTGGTTCCACCAGGCTAGATATCATTAATGTTAGGAAAGGCAAGAGCAGGAAGCTTGAGATTGCTTCTTTATCAGAGAGTGAGTGAGCACGAAATAGGGCTTGCTATAAACCACCAAAGCCCTGCCCTCTGTCACTTTCCCTCTGTGATGTAGTTCTTCCAGCAAGGGCCCTAAAGGCTCGATAACCTTTCCGGGCAGTACTACCAACTGGGAACCAAGTACTTAAATACATGAGCCTCTCTGGGACTCTTTTTCTTCAAACCACTACAGTATTTCTTCACAAATAAGTTTAGTATGGAGCACCTTTTTCTGCCTTATGTTGTAATCCATGCAGCTATTCTGTGTCCTTTTTTTTTTCTTACATGTATCTGTGTGCCTGTGTGTACGTTTGTGCTTTTGAGTGCAAAGCTAGAAGAGGGGATCAGATCCCTTGGAGCTGGAGTTAGAGGAGGTAGTTGTGGGCTGGAACCTCTTCCAAAAGAGTGCTGTGTGCTCTTAACCACTGAGCCACCTCTCCAACTCCCCAGGGTGAGAATTAAGTCCATGTACACTCAGAAACATTACTGGAGGAATGGACTTCTCCCTCTCGTTTAGTTGACTGTCTTTGGGTTGTTTGAGTGTTTGGCTCCTTCCTGACATGTTCATCTTTGGGGATGAGAGTTTACTGTATGGATAAAGTTTGGTTCTTTCCTCCTCTTCTGTTGACGCTCTAGTGGACTTACTCCTTCACACACTGTTCATTACCCTTCTTCTTCTGGGTGCAGCATTTCCTTAAGCATCTTTCGGGATGCTGACCTAGTGGTCAGTAGTCTCCTGAGTTTATTTATATGAAAAGATTTTTTTCAAGTTTTTACTAGATATTTTCTTTATTTACATTTCAGATGCTATCCCAAAAGTCCCCTATGCCCTCCCCCCGCCCTGCTCCCCTACCCACCCACTCCCACTTCTTAGCCCTGGTGTTCCCCTGTACTGGGGCATATAAAGTTTGCAAGACCAAGGGGCCTCTCTTTCCAATGATGGCTGACTAGGCCATCTTCTGCTACATATGCAGCTAGAGACACGAGCTCTGGAGGGTACTGGTTAGTTCATATTGTTGTT